>NC_090438.1:203314750-203624087 GCF_031143425.1 Pleurodeles waltl | reverse complement strand
TCATCTGCCCCCACCCCCAAGACCCCATTGTACCCTATGGTACTAAATGTGTTGGGTGGGTGCCACCATTTGTTTTACTCTCTGACGTCAGTCCTTTTTGGTGACTGGGATTTTGTCAGCCTTCTAGCAGTCAGTGGCAGGCAAGGCCTCAGTAATTTAAAGCGGTGTGCTGCACGGCCGTGCTGACAGCATGCCAAAGGCATGCCCATGTGCACCTGTCCACACACTGGCAGGGATCAGTGCCAACCATGCCGCTAGTTATTCCTCTCAACTCTTGTATCCGATGATGGCTCATCATCATCCCCTAGCCAGTATTCCAGGGAATACTTGTTTTTTTTTTTAAAAGGTGGGATGTAATTTATTTCTGGTGGGTTTGGAGGGGAAAGTTGTATACACCTTGAGTTGCAGTATTTGCAGCAGACTCGGTATAGGGTCTGCCTCTGCTGGTTTTAAGAGGGGAGAGGCTGAGATGGGCTTAGAGGAAGGGAGTCAGCCATGCTGCCCAGTACCGCATTAGTTAGTTGGGTCACTAGCATAATTTAATGCACAGTTTCTTGTGAAACACCCAGAGAATATTTCTGATGTTAAAAGGGATGACAATATTGATATTATTTTTATCACAGAGTCGTGGACTACCCCAGAATCCAGTCCTGATCTGTGGAATACTTATGCATTGAAGTATAAGGCCATACACCTTTATTGCCTGGGCCCCCAATGCGGTGGTTCAGCTATTGTAGTTAAAGATTCTTGAGGTGTACAGACCCTCATGAATTCCCAGAGACCGAGCTGTTGGGATTTTCAGTTCAGGTCTCTGGGTCCTGCACCCTGGCTGGGCTCATAGGTCATTGCCCAACGCGTTTGGCAGTGCACTTTACAGATACATTTGTGGACTTTATGATGCCCATCCTCATTTTTCATTCCTTTCTACTGCTTGGGGATTTTCATCTGTTATCAGAGTTAGACACCAATGCCTAGACGATTGACCTTATTAATTCTCTTGTGGCAGTTGGGCTAAAACAATATTCTGTTGGCACTACACCTAGGGATGGTCACACTCTCTACCACATTTTGCCCCAGAAGATATGGTCACCAGAGGGCCTATTCGGTCCCAGACTTGGTGGAATATTTTTTTATTTATTTTGAGATTAGCACACCAGGTATTAGGCAGATTTCTAAATCTGCTGCAGCTATAAAATGCTGCTGGTCAAGTTAGATGCAGACGCCCTTACTAAAGGGTTAGCAGAGACTTGGCGTAGACTACCTGTCAACCTGATCGTGTACAGCCTGGAGGAGGTCCAAAGCCAATGGATGGGGTCTGTCTTGGATATAAAACTTCCTAAGAAGTATATTTACCCACACAATCGACTGCATGCTCCGTGGTATGACGACACACTTAAAAGTCCTATGATTGCTTGCAAAAGCTTGAAAAAACATTAGCATTTTGAATAAGCTCCTGAGGACATGGTAGCACTTAACAGTGCCTTGAGAACCTATGAAAAGCTCACTGCTGCTGCCAAAGAAAGATTCTTTGCTAAAGAGCTATTGGCTGCTTCTAATACTTCTTAGAAGTTGTTCGCTGTTACGCAGACCTTAGCAAACCCAATTTAAATGTCTCATACTTTGACACACTCTCAAGCTCTTCATGACAACCTTGCCCTATATTTTGAGAATAAGATCATCAGAATTATGAATGATCTGAGTTCCATATCTCCTGGATGTGACAGGACCCTTTCTCAGTGTGTGGGTGAACAGATTTTGGTCAACAAAGCTGAGAACCATAGAATCAAGGCAGTCTCTCTGGTGAACTTTGTCTAGATTTCAGTCAAGGTCTTACAGGTGGTGGCTATTTCCATCTCTTCTGGGTCCCCTGTGGACTCCATGCCACCAAGATTGTGGCAGCTTTTTGCTGACATTTTGCAGGAAGCTTTGTGATTGATCTGTAATGCCTCCTTTCCGTCCAGGAATGTTCTCTTAGTATGGAAGAAAGCCTGGGTGGTGCAACTGTTAAAAAAAACTCACAAAAGACTCCACCATTCTTAGTCTTGTCCATGCTATTTCATTCCATCTGTTCCCAGCTAAGATATTAGAAAAACATATTAACTCAAAGCTTTCACTCTAACCTGAGACTTATTATCTACTGGATGGAGTTTGGTCTGGCTTTTGCCCAACACATAGCACTGACACTGCATTGGTTTCCATTCTGGATGATTTCAGGAGGGCAGTCGAACAGAGCAACCTCACTGCTCTGCTATTATTAGATCTGTTGGCTGCTTTTGATACTATCTCTCATGAGAGTTTAAACTCCAGTTGGCAGAAATTGACATTAAAGACAGCTTTGAAGTGATTTCCTTCATTTCTAGGAGACAGAATTAATGTAGTCCACCGCACACCATTCCGCTCTGATTTTCGCCATATTGAACAGGGTGTTCATCAAGGTTCAGCATTGACCCCCTACATTTGGTGCCTCTGACTCAGCTTATACTCAATAAGGGTATTGTCTGCATGAATTATGTGGACAGCACTCAGCTAATTTTATTGGGCTCTTAAGTTGCCTGCTTTTCATCACTTCTATGAGTGAAATTACAATATGGCTCACTTCTAACTACGTCAGATTTAATGAGAAAAAACTGAGGTTCTATACTGTGCTATGAATAAAATACCTCAGGCACTTCCCACTGTCATCTGGCCTCCTCAGTCAAACTTCCCTTTTGTGGGCTCGTCAACAGTCAGAAACCTAGGGTTCCATTTCAACAGTTCTCTATCTCTGTTGGCCCAAGGAAGCTGGTTGGCCTCCACCTGTTTCACGCTTTTCAAATTGCTATGCAAGATAGTACTTCTTCTCCCTGGTCACTATCAGTCATTAATTGTTCAGGATACCATGCTAAGGAGGCTGGACTATAGGAACTCTCTTTTTCTAGGTTCTTCAGTTTATTTAGTCAAGTGCCTTTTCCACATCCAAAAAGCTGATATGTGCTTAGCTCTTACCCTTCCTCTTCATCCTCTGCCTTTGCTGCCCTTGAGAAATTACACTGGCTTCCCCTGTTGAAATAGATTCTTTGAAAGTCTGCATTGTTCACATGCCCTTCCATCAGGTTGGCCCGGTTTATCTTTGTGATAAGTTTCAGAGGTATTCTCCTGCCCATTCTCTGCGTGCTTCTAAGGATAACCTATTGGTGCAGCCAAGATTTAAACTATCTCAGGTTGGGGCCTGGGCGTTTACTGTGCAAGCAGCCTGCCTTTGGAGTAGCCTACCATTCTCTTTCAGGCTGTTCCCCAACCTTAGTCAATTTAGGAAGCTGCTCAAGACCTGGTTGTTTACTTTGTAAATGAGTATCTATATGGGGAATATGGCAGTTGTCTTACTGGCATGACACCTTTCAGAAATTGTGCACTCTACAAACATTTATTATAAGGATAAAAATTGTATTTTAACCTTGGTGCCCAAGTCTAGTGGTATGCGTTGAAGCCATGATATACCTTTACACATCTGTTTGTAAACAGGATTTCTAAAGGCGTTTTCCCCCTACCAGCCTGTTTAGAAACCTTTTGAGATATTGCCTAGGGTAGGAGTTGTGTTAGTCGAAAATGATAAACTGCCTAAATCCCAGTCAGTTATGATTTTCTTTATTACAAAATGAGTCTCTCAATGTGAGAGTCATTATCCTTCCAGTCTCCATTTCTAGGATTGTGAATTCCTGGTGGGAAGTCCGGGTTGGTTGTAATCCATGCCATTGGTGAAGAGAATGTGTTGGATCCCTAATATGTGAGAGGAGGTTAGCAGGGTAGATACTCCGCTACTCAATTTATGTTGAAGCCAAAGCACACGCTTAAAGGGAATGATAGAAAAACTTTGTTCAACTCTAATCGACCATTTATTTCCCACATGATTCCATTCAAAAATAGGGTCGATCTAGGCTACTTGAATGTAAGCCTTTATGTTGGGAAGACCCAAACCACCCTCCTCAGTACATTGGAACAATGTGGATCTTGGAACCCGTGGGTGCGGTTTCTCCACAGGAAGGACAACAACTTCTTCTGAGTATGATCTGCAATGCCAATAGGGAAGCTGTAACAGAAGGGTTTGTAGGGCATTTGAGAAGTGGAGTAAAACGTTCATCTTAATACGTTATTCTTCCCATCCAGGAAATCTCTAGCTTCCCTCTGAGATAGAAGTCTTTAAAATGGGTTTGTAGCAAAAGGGGGACGTCAGCCTGATAGATTATTATGAATTCGCAGGAAGACGAATGCCTAGATATCTGATTGGTCCCTATGTCCAGGCAAATCCATTTTCTTCTAGTGCCTCTCAGTTCTCCAGGCAACTGCCCGCAAGCTCCATTCCCCATGGTTTTGTAAAGTTAATCTTGAAACCTGATGGTGTCGAAAAACTATCTATCGCTGCCTTCAACGCTGTCAATGTAGTTAGGATGTCGGTTAAATAACAGAGGATGTCATCTGCATTAAGTGCCAATTTAAATTCTTGAATGACTACCATTAACCCTTTTATGAAGCGATTATCTGGATTCGAATGGACAGACACCTTAGAGGACTAGAGACAACCCTTCCTTGTTCCCTTCGACATGGGGATCCTGACTGAGTGCTCTCCATTCACCTTAATTTTAGTTGTGAGCCTTTTGTAACTCTAATTGATTTAAACATTTGAACAGAACACTGCTGCTGAAATCAACAAAAGCACTGTATAGTCTGCAGAACATTCAACACAACATAACAATGGAATCATAGTCCAATAATGAGAATTGTTTCCTTGCAAAAGTTTTGCAGAAGGTGAATCTATTAGACAAAGCGCTTAATTTAACTTCTATCTGCACTGCACTAATTACCTTTGATTTGCAGACTCCTTACTAGCTCTTTACTGCTCCATTAAACATGCATACTCTCCACTGTAACACAAGCATCATTTTTCATACCAAGCTGTACATCGTCAGGAGCTTTATCCTTACTTGCTTGGTATTAGTTTTCCACAAACTTTGGCCCAAATCGCTTTAAACTCATTTACTTTTTTATTTTCTTCACCACATCTGCTGCCAGACTAAGCATTCCATTCACAACAAGGTGATCTATCTATCTATCTATCTATCTATCTATCTATCTATCTATCTATCTATCTATCTATCTATCTATCTATCTATCTATCTATCCACCTAGCTATCTATCCATACAAATACATAAGGCAGATGTGCAGAGTGTATGAGCATGGGAGGGCTATGACTCCTGAGAGTGTGTCACAATTCCCCTCTCATCCATAAACAATGGTAATATATAGCATAATATACTCTGCATGTCTGCCTATATGGTTTATGCCATGGTATTTTTTATGTGTACTTGTTTTATCAAAAGATGTTTAACAAAAAGTAGGAGCTAAAGGATTACATTTATGGTAAGCTCAGGTTGATGAGACCTTGTGACTATTAGAAGTGTTGTTTTCCTGTCTAAACTAATTGTTATATCCAATCTGTAAGGCTGTAAAATTTGTTTCTCTCCTTTCAAATGTGCTGTACTGTAGAAATGAACTAGAATTTGAACGTTGTGGGTATATATAGATGCACACACATAAAGTCAAATTCTAGTAAAGGCAGTCAGGCTTAACTTAGAGGCAATGTGTAAAGTATTTATGCAGCACACACACAGTAATAAAGTAAAAATACAACACAAGAAAACTCCCAAACTAATTAAAAAACTAATTAAAAAACATAGAGTACATTTTAATAATAAACTGATACCACAATAACAAACATCCAATCAGTAGAACCGGAGATATTCAAAAGTTTTAGTGAAAATAGTGCCTAAATGCACAGAGCGCCACTCGCGGTCATCAAGTCGGGCTAGACCGGAGCTAAGTCACAAGTTCATGCTGATTACACAGGTCCAGGGGTGTTCTGTTGAGTGGCTCTGAAGGTCCATTATTATATGTGGTCCAAGCCTTTGTGTGGGGGGCTACACTACACCAGTTTCTAGAAAGTTCTTCCCCTCACCTAGTCAAGACTCCAAACTGTCCGGGGGTGACAAAAGGCAGGGCAGGCCTGGTGTCAGGTTCCTTTTCTGTATGCAGGAGGCAGAGCCCTTTGATGTGTAAGTGGGGCAGTATACAGCCTCTCTGCAGACATGCTGCCAGGGTGTCCTGTCCTGTACACGTCTAAGCCCCCCTTGTATTACCGTCTGGAAGCAATACACAACCCCCCACAGCAGAAATATTCACAGTTATGTGACCCAACACACTGCCAGAAGGCACTAATGATTGGGAAAAGAAAGTGCCAACGTACAAAAAGTGGCATTTTTGGAATTGCAACTTAAAATCCAACTTCACCATTAAAGTGGATTTTACATTACAAGTAATTTAAGTGTGCACAGCATATATCTTTCTGCTCCCAATCTAAAGTTAGCACTCATTAAAAGTAATAAGGTAATCTAGCATTAGTCAATACAACAATGAAATTCAACTTAAGGAGGTTTTCACTGTCTGGACATGCAAAACTTAAGGGCACATATCCTTTTTTTCAATTCAATGTCCCCTTCCCTGTGAGTCTACCTTAGGGGTGACTTATAAGTAGCAAGCACATTAGCACTAGTTACCAGTGGTAAGGTGCAGAGAGTTCTAAAGCCAACAAAAACAAATTTAGCAAACAGGAGGAGTGAAGGCAAAAGGTACTGAGGAATACCACACCATGGATGTCAAGACTAACACATGTTTTGTGACATCATATGAAGTTTGCAAACGTTAACAGATCTATGTCACCCATGATTTAGAAAATGCACCCAAAAATAATTGTTTTGTCATGTAGGTTCTCATTATCCTATTGAGGCTACTGGATTTGAGCTGCAGAATCACATTGATTGTGGGGTACTTAGTACAATTCCACACCATGTGACGCCTTTCAGCCTAATCTGGGTTTTCCGACTAACTAGCAGTGCCTCATCTTCACCCAAGAGCAGGGATGATTGTGGCAACCGGCACATGGCAAGAAAGACTCCTCAGGAGAATCGTGGTCGTTCAGATCTCATCCCTTTCTCTCAGGTACATTAGTCTCACACAGGCAAAGACAAACAGAGAGAG
Organism: Pleurodeles waltl; assembly: GCF_031143425.1. Classification (NCBI taxonomy): domain Eukaryota; kingdom Metazoa; phylum Chordata; class Amphibia; order Caudata; family Salamandridae; genus Pleurodeles; species Pleurodeles waltl. The sequence continues at coordinate 203,617,018 of NC_090438.1, read as the reverse complement.
AATATAGTTCAACTGCATCTTAGATAAAATGGCATGTATTACAATAACAAGGGTGATAAAACACAATAAAAGCAAGAGTGTGACAAGGAGAGTGAACATAAAAACAGTCCCACCATACTGTCACTAGGAGTGATGTATAGTTCTCCTCCCCACGCTATGTTAGTGCACAGCACAATAAGACTAATCCGCCTTTCAGGTTTCCACCTGGGAAAGCATCATCCTTCATACCTGAGTAAGGAAGCCTGGGGTATAGCAAGACACCGTCCCCATGTAGGCCAGGGATTCGGCCATCTAAGCAAGCAGCTGTAGCGAGGTAATCAGCGAGCAGTCATGGTCATCTGTCTGGAATCCCACTATGGGACAAAGAAGTGTTTTTATAATAAAACTGTTGACATTCTACATATGAGTGTGTCTGTTTCTGTGAATGTTGGAGACACAGCGTACCACTTTGCCGGCAACCCTATCTGACTGTAGCCTGGAAGAAAGCACAAAGTGAAATAAATGTCCTACTAGGAACATAATGCTTTCCTAGGCAAAAGAACAATTAGATAGAAAGAAATAAAACTACACCGCAAATGTAACTATTGCTAGAAAAATAAAGCAATGCTGAATAAAATGTAACTGGGCAAAAGTGCACAACGGCAGGCCTAGTTTGCTAACATAACATGTCTAAAAAATGGCTAAAATAGCTATACAACAGTTTGATGTTCACGAACAGCAACTATAACCACCTTGTTAAACCTGTCAGCCTTAGGGTGGTCTTCCCCTAAACATATTGTCTGCTTGCCTCCATATTTCTGGACTTTTGCTGCTGTTGGCCTTAGGACCATGTGCATAGTACCACTGCTAACCAGAGCTAAAGTGCTTGTGCTCACTCCCCTAAACATGGTTTGATTGGCATATACCTGATTGGTGTATTTCATTTACTTATAAGCCCCTTGTAGAGTGGTACACAATATACCCAGGGCCTGTTAAATAAATGCTACTAGTGGGCCTGCAGCACATATTGTGCCACACACTTAAGTAGCACTTCAAAACATGTCCCAGGCTTGTCATTGCAGCCTGAATGTAGTGTCACACTGCCATGTCAACTTGATATTTAAACCCCCTTGTCAAGCCTGAAACTCCTCTTTTATTACATATGACACTCCTAAGGTAGGCCCTCGGTAGCCCAAAGGACAATGTGCTGTGTATTTAAAATGTAGGCCATGTACTTTTAAGTTTTACATGTCCTGGTAGTGAAAAACTCCCAAATGTGTTTTCACTACTATGAGGCCTACCCCTCCCATTAAATAACATTAGGGATTCCTTATTATATTTAATAAGTTGTAACTCCCAAATGAGAGACAATAGATATGTTATGTTTGGTACATGTGAATTCATAATGATACATTTTATTTAATTGTAAAGTAGGATTTATCATTACAATTTTGAAAATGCCACTTTTATAAAACTGGGATTTCCTGCCCTCAGCCCAGTGTGCCTGTAGCCTGTCTTGGGTCACATGACTGGATGTAACTGACAGTTACATTTTGTGAATTCCTCCCAGACAGTCACACAATAGTGGGATAGGCTGAGTCTCAATGGGCCAACAACTGGCAGGATGGGGGGTGCAGAACAGAGCACAGCATCACTTTCACCTGAATAGGCTGTATCCTGTCTCCTCGCAACAGGCCTAACTTCCCTGTTATTGTCAGTGCAGCTAGCTTGAAACCAGGGGAGGCAGAGAACTCCCAGAACTTCAAAGAACCTTTCCAGAAACTTCTCCCACCTTCTAGGAGCATGGAATCAGGGTATATGAATATGGCGCTCAGACCCACTCCTCAGTTCAAAACTGGACCTGTGGAAGAACTCTCAGAGGACTGTCTGCTGCCGTGACACTATGGCAGACTGCTGCTATAACTGGAAAAACTACCATGCTGACTGGAGCCTGCTTTGAATGCTTAGAGGCCAGCCCATGTGTGAGTCCTACTTCTACACCTAAACCCAAGACTTCCAGAAGTGTCTCCAAGGGCAAGTTTTCTGGAGACCTGTTCAGACCCACACCTGAGTGAGTCCAGAAACTCCAAGAGGTCTCCATCCACTCCTGAACCATTGGTTGTGGTGTTAAAGGTGCCTACATGGCAAATTTCTAAAACTGAGGACTAAGGATAAAATGTGTCAAAAAATTGCTTTGAGAAGCAGGAGGAGATCAGGACTAACCTGCTCGCCTATCCGCACAAGGTGCATCGTCGGTCGGATTGGCTTCACGGCCTCTCCTGTTAAGTTATTCTCTGCAGCAGCAAATCTGTTTCAGTGGTTCTGCGCCAAAGGGGTAGTTGACCTGCTGCAACCGTCTTTGGCTACAGCCTTGTGCTTCACCCCACAGAATTATTTTACTTCCATTTCGGCAAATTAATCCAATGGTAAAAATCTTTACAGTGACTCCCCTCCGTGACTATCTGATGATGACACTCCCTGCTCGGACACTTCTGCCGCCTTGCCCCATGGAACTTCTACCTTCTTAGGCATTTTCTCTTCAAAATTTCTGCAGAACCTCTACCTTCTCAAACATTTTCTCCTCAAACTTTTTCTAAGTCTGAAGGTAAGTGATAACCGGGCCCTAACCACTTATTGTATCAGAACCATACTCCATTGTGGTTGGCATTAGCTTTCAATGGTCTCTCACGAACAGATGCCCATGGTTGTCGCTTTTATCTTTTAGGTGCTATTTTAAATTTTACATTTTAAAAATTCATAACTCGGGTTCTACTGATTAAATGTTTGTTATTTTGCTATCAAATACTTTATTAACATTTCCTATTTTCTTGTTAATTTGTTTCAGACTTTTATTGGGTTGTGTTTTCACTTAATTACTTTTTGTGTGCTGCATAAATACTTTTCACATTGCCTCTAAGTCACATTGTGCCAAGCTAGCCAGGGTTATGCACAGGTTAATATAGTGACTTTTTGTGGTTGACCTGGTAAGGGACTGTGGCTGCTGCTTGACCAGGGCCCGAACCCCAATCAACCAACAGCTCAATTTCTCACATTGGTGTTCAGTGGTGTGGATCAGCATTTGTGTTTGTGAAGTACCACACAGTGTTTTGTGTTACACAAAAATCCCAGATAAATAATTTGGCATCAGAGTAACCCCCTTTTAAATTCCTCCTTAGATTTGTAATTGGCTGTGTTTCCCCCTTTTATAAATGTAAGTTCTGTATCTTCCCTTTTTGTACCATGAAGATGGATGCCTACAACTTTGATACCCTCAGCAATGCTGAGCTGCTGAAACTCCGCAAACAGAACAGAAGGGACTGAAAGAAGACAAGGGGTCTACCAAGCTGGATCTCTAGGTAGTCCTCAAGGACTTTGAGGTGAAGCAGAGGAGGTGAGCAACCGCTGAAGAGGATGAGGTAGATGACAATGAGGAGGAGGGAGCACATACAGTGGATAAGGAGGGAGAAGGCCCAGCCCATTGACTTGAGCTGTCCCACCTGACCCCAGCAGATGACCAGGATGCCCCAGATGACTAGGATGGAGCAGGGAGTAGTGTGTCTGCCAAGGGCCTGACCAGAGATGAGCTGGAGGATAGGAGGGAGGAGAGGAGACTCAAGCGGGAGCTGGCCAAGATAAGGATGGAGAAGAAAAGGATGGTTCATGAACTCAAACAGCTGGACATTAAAGTCAAGCAGATGGAGTTCTGCAGTAATGGTGGAAGTGAATAAGCAGTGCCTACTGGAGAGGTGAGAGACCACATACACATGGAGCTGGTGCCCAGTTATGTGGTGTAAGATGATATGGATAAATGGTTCACACCATATGAAGTAGCTCTGATGGTACATAAGGTCCCAGAGGAGTATTGGGTTAGAGGTACATGCCCACAGTGGAGAGGGACACACTCCTAACACTAGAGGTAGAAAACCAGACCAGGTATGCTCCCTTTAAGATAAAAAAAATTTCTAAGTTTCGGTTGACCCCTATGAATTACAAGCAAAGATTCAGGAATATCCACAAACTCTCAAAACAGTCTTGGGTGGTTTTCGTGGACTATGCCAGCGATGCACTGAAGCACTGGGTAAGCGGCAGCAAGGTAGATGATTTTAATGGGATGTACAACCTGATTTTGAGGGAGCACATACTCAGTACTTTTACAGAGCTGTGCTAATACCTGGTAGATAGCAAGCTGACAGACCCCATGAAGCTTGCTGAGGAGGCAGACATCTGGGCTAGCACCAGAATGTCCAAGAGGACACTTGGGGGGACTTCCAAAAGGGTGGTCACGGTTCCCATCAGAAGAAGGAGCAGGAGGTAAAAAGGAGTCTTCTCAAGGCCCCCAAATAGTTCTCAAGGGAAGGAGTCCCAATCCCAATCTGGACACTGAAAAAAGGCTTCACTGACAAGAGTCACAACAAGTTTAACACCACCGGCTATGAGTGTTATAAGTATGGGTATTACAGGGGCGCTCCCAAATGCCCGAAGAGGGCCCAGCCCCCCACTGGAGGCAAACCTCCAGTGTTGTCCAGTGTATTGCTTGGGAAGGAGATGTCTCCAGTTAGTGGGGGAAGTTAGTGAGGTTGCCTTAGTGTCCCTGGGTGACAAGGAGATGATGCCTAAAGTCCACATTCCTTCCAAAACTGCAAAGTATAGGCAGTGAGTCACCATCAATGGGCAGACGGTGGAGGCTTTGAGGGACACAGGAGCCAATGACTAGGGTAAGGTGTCATCTGGCATCCTAAGAGAAAGTGATTCCAGATAAATTCTACCAGGTCATAGTAGCAGGCAACCAGGAGAGCTACTACCCTGTGGATCAAGTTCCCTTTGAGTAAAGGGTCTCAGGTCTTCTGAGAATTGCTGTGAGTCCTGCCATGCCTGTGTATTGTTTGCTAGGAAATTATCTTGAGCACTCTGCCTGGAAGGAAGCAGAGATCAGGTCAGACCTGGGAATGTTGGGGTTGCCTGCGTGGGTTTGTGTGACCACCATGTCCATGGCTGCCCAGAAAGGGAGTCAAGAAGTTCTGGAGTCTGAAAAAATGGACCAGACAGCAGCCAAGACAGGAAAAGGCAAGGAATGTGGGAAATTAGCCCCCTGGAGGAGGTATTTGAGGGTGCTGGAAGAGGCCATCTCAGAGCCTACTGGGGAGGACTTTGCATTCCTTAGTAACCTGCCTGAGCTTGCTGGATAGCGAGCAGTATGAGGATCCACCAGGAAAGAGCTAGGAACCGAGAGAGTACCCAACTGTGGAGTGCATTGGGCAACAGGCTGAAGCCCAGGCAGCTGGTGATTCGTCTGGAGATCACCGCATCTATTGGGAGAATGACCTCCTGTATATTGAGCGTAACGCACTTGTGCATGGGGTAACATAGACACTGGTTGTTTCCTGATGCTACAGGGCCTTCCTACTGAGGCATCTTGGAAAGGACAAGACCTTTGCCAGCCTTGTCCCCCACATTTACTGGCATTGGATAAAGGTGCCTTCAGATACATTCTGCAGGACTTGCTTGACCTGCCAGGCCAGTGGGAAGTCAGAGAAAAAGCTAAAAGCTCCTCTGAACCCCTTACCTGTTGTTGGTACCTCCTCTTAAAGATTGGGAATTGACATTGTTGGGCCCCTGCACCCCAAGACAGCCTCTGGTAACATGTTTATCCTGGTTATGGTGAACCATGCCACAGGATACCCAGAGGCCATAGCTCTGAGGACTGCAGCTGCACCTGCAGTGGCTAGGGCCGTGGTCCCCCCAAGAAATGTATTGTCTGAGAGACTTATATGCAGTCAATGTGGAAGGAGTGTGGACTCTGCCATGTGTGAGTCTGCCCTGCTCAGTGGTGCCACCCCAGTCCTGGATCCTTGGAAGTGGGTTTAAGGTGTTTGCTGCAGCTCAAACAACGCATAGCCATCATTTATGGATCAGAATGTGTGCATTGCCCCTGTTGCACGAATCAGAAACAGTGCATCAGCCCCATTGCGTGGATCAAAGTCGATGCATCATCTGCCTTGCACAGATCGACCTCTGCGCATCACCTTCAGAACGGCCACATCTCACACCTGACACACCACCACTATGTGGAGAATATCAATGCATCCTTGCTACTGCATGAGAAAGATTGACTCATTGCCTCTATTGTGGGGATCAACATTGATGCATCAGCATGCTCCCTGCATCTTCGACATTGACACATCAAGGATTAAGGTACTTTTGTTCAGCGGGCCTCACTGGGTCTCTGAAGCTGCCGGGTCTCTGCCGTGCTCCATCGCGGTCAGCCTGAATTTTTAACTTTGTCCCAGTCCACCGCGACCAGATAGACCCGGTTGGCGCTTTTATCTTTTATGTAGTATTTTGAACCTTAGGAGTAAGCATTGGTTGCATGGACCACTTCCTACTCCTAAAAAATATTTTATCAACATTCATAAAGCCCATGTGGACCACTTTCTGTTTAGGAATGGGTTGTCACTGCCTTTGTGTGGTCTGTAAAATATGCATGTTTTGCAACATTAACACATACTATAAGTTAGTGGTATTTGGAACAATGCCCTAAACAAGCCTTTTACAAACACAGATTTACTATGGTTTTCTAAAGCCCGTTAAACAATTCTGAAAATCTTTTCTGAACCAATAAATAAGCTTAGTACATATGAAAAGGGGTTTTAGAATTTGCAAATGCTCTAATTTACTGGGTCAAAGGGTTTGCAAGGGATAAAAGCGCTTGTGATTTGGCCAAAACCAGAATACTCCCTATCTGAGACTATGGAATCAAGGTCCTAACCATAATAGGGGTTTCAGACTGCAACTACCTGGAGCTGTAGATAAAATGTGCAATAAGGGATCATAACAAGCGAACAGTGCCCCACTTTGATTAGAAGGTTTGTGAGAAATTGGGTTATTTGTTGATTGGGATGTGAGCCCTGGTCAAGCAACAGCCACAGTCTCTTGAAGGGTGAACCACAAAAAGTCACTAAATTGATCTGTGCATAACCTTGGGTAGCTTGGCACAAAAAGAAGACAGGCCTAAATTAGAGGCATATGTAAATTATTTCTGTAGCACACAAACAGGAATAAAGGGAAAACACAACCCAAGCAAAATTCCAATTTTGAAAAATAGAGTACATTTGAATGAATTTGACACCAAAATGACAAAAAGTCAATAAAAAAAAGAGTTAAATTTTAAGGTAAAAACTAGCAACTAAAAGCCAACCTCGAACATCTAATTTTGCGAGACCAGGTCAAAGTCAAAAAATATGGCTGACAATAATGGAGCCCGAATCGGATACAAGGAGTGGATTGGGCCCAGTCAGCGCTTACCTTCAAACTTATGAGAAATTTCAAGAAGAATTATGAGAAGATAGTTTAATGGGCAAGGCTATAGGTGGTGTCAGCGGGGGTGTCGTCATCGAGGACCTGATGGATGAAGTCATGGTGAAGATTTCTACATTTGGACTAAAAAATTGCCAGTTAGACAAGGCTGAAGGCTATAGTCAACGAAGACTCCATGAGGCCAGATGCCCCCTCTGCAAAGGACTGCTGAACAGTCTGCAGAGAAGAATGTAGCAGGAGCTGCTGCGAAGTCAGGTTCACCGGCAAAGCACCTTTGGCAGATAGACAAGCATGTTGGTTCCAGTCTCCTCTTGGTTCTCAGAGCAGTTTTAAGCCAAATGTTTTCCAAGTCAAAAGTTTTGGATTTTTGTTATCTTGGCACATTTAGCAGACATACAAAGGTCCAGGATTGGATAGGCACCACTTGGAGGGTTGGGATTCACTCAGGCTGGGTCCAGGTACAGGTTCAAGATGGTCAGAGCCTTTTCTGTCCCTGAGTCTCTGATCAGGAGGGCAGCCAACTAGCCCTTAGAATCACTTTGCTAGTCATGGTTTCTAGAGGTGGAACAGGACTTAAGCAGCAGGGCAGACTTCTAAGGGTTCAATTCAGGCTTCAGGCAACACAGCTGTCTTCTGAATGTACAGCAGGCCACAGAAGCAGGCAGTCTTCTGAGACCTTCTACAGGCCCATAAAGTAAACAGAAGAGTGAGTCTGAGGGTCCTATTTTTTATACCTGGTGTCTTCTTTGAAGTAGGAGAAGTTTGTAGAAGTTTGTAGCTTCCTGCCTTCCCTGCCCTGGCTCCACCCCGACTGCATGACCAATGAGATAGAGTAAAGTCCTTTGTATGAAGGCAGGGCAAATCCTATTGACTTGTAAATGGACTGTACACCATCTGTCCCCCCAACCTGCCAGTGATGGCTCATCTAGGCACACAAAATCCCTCTAGTCTGTGGCTGTGAGGGAAGAATAAAGAAAGTGCCACTGCCAACTACAGCCAGTCACTTGACCCCGGAACAGGCTGCAGGCACAAAATAGCTAGGGCAAGAAAATGCAAACTTTCTATAAGTGGCATTTTCAACATTGTAACTTAAAATCCAACTTTACCATCAACGAGGATTTTAAATTACAATTTCTTAGACACCAAACATGAAATCAATACCTGTTATCCATCAAATGCTAGCACTTAATAAATATAATAAGGCAATCCAGTGTTATCCTATGGGAGAGGTAGGCCTCACAGTAAGGAAAATGGGTTTGTGTGTGTTTTCACTATCTAGACATGAAAAACTTAAAAGTGCATGTCCTACCGTTTAATTAAAATGCACCCGGCCCCATCGCCGACCTGGGGCCTATCTTTGGAGTGACCTATATGTAATAAAAGGGGAGTCTTAGGCTTGGCAAGGGGGTTATTTTGTCAAGGTGAATTGGCAGTTTAAAACTGCATTCAGGCTTCAATCTGAGACCTGGGACATGTTTAAGAGGGTGACCCTGGGTATATGGTATACCACTATGCCACTTTACTAGAGACTTATAGGTAACTTAAATATACCAATTAGGTGCAAGCCAATTTTACCATGTTTTAGGGAGTGATCACACACATTTAAGCACTGGTTACAAGTGGTAAAGTGAACTGAGCCCTAAGGCCAATAAAACTATTTTAAAAAATCAGATAAATAGCAAGGGTGATGGCAAAACATTTGCGGGGACCTTGGCGAGAGGGCCATGTCCAAAAAACATTTACTCTATTTTTCTGCTTTAGTGTGGGTTTTTATTGTTTTGTATTTTGGCTTCATTACTGTTTTGGTCCGTATAAATTCTTCACAAATAGCCTTAAGTTAAGCCTGTGTGCTCGGTGCCATAGATAGGTGGGAGGTGAGCTCAGGTTAACTTAGTAAAGTTTGGGGTTCTTCCCAATGGGATAATGTTATTTTTTTCTTTATGGTAGGCATTTGCCTATCCCAAATCATAATCCACTTGCTTACACTGGTGTTCAGCAGTGGAATAAAGGTCTAAGGTTTAGTACTATATTTTTATTTAAATTGAAATTAAATTAAAAATCCCTTTCTAAATTGACAGCAAAAATTGACTTTTTAGATTTTAATTCAGTCTTGCGTTCAATTTTTGCACCTCAAGTCTTTGGGGAATATAAAGGTGGATCTGTTTAATATGGAGAGCCCTAGCATGAGAGAACTCAGGAGCATGTGCAAATGAAGAGGGATGAAGTTGAGCATGGAATCGAAAAAGGAGGATTTCCATTTTGCCATCAGAGGCTGGGAAGAGGTCTGTCAGCCACCCACCACCTCGGAAGGGAATGAGGATGAAAATAAAGAAGGCCCAGTACAACAAGAAGGTTCTCAACCAGGAGCAGCAGTTGTCCGGTGCAGGGAGCTCTAGCAGCTGTCACCATCATAGCTGAAGTACTGAGAGGGTCTTAAAATTGCAATTGGTTACCCTTGTTCTTACGAAGAAAAGGCTGGCCTTAGCTGCTGAGGAGAAAAAGCCAGCAGCACCCCTTTCACTAGAGGAGAAAAAGTTGACCTTGCACTTAGAATTGAAGAATGCCCATAAAGACACCAACACAAGAATGACTTCAGGTCCAGAAAGAACTTAGGGCCTGATTATGAGTGTGGCAGTCCGTGCACCACCTTGGTCGCGATGGCAGTCCGACCGCCATCAGCTTGGCAGTTGGAACACTGTATTACGATCCTGCTGCGGTCACGCCGGCACTGCCACGTAGTGCAGACCGCCAGGGTGACGAGGTAGGACAAACAGGCTGATGGAGTCAGTGTTTCTGCCAGATACATTACGATGTTCATACCGCCTAGATGACCATGAAAAGGAGAGTATAAAGGGAGCAACTCACCTGAAGGCAGTGTTACTCATCCTGTGCCTCCATGGAGCCCATCACACACGTCCTGCAGCTGATGATAGTCATGGGTGGAGCCCAAAATCCAGTCCACCGTCAACACAACGGGATGGTAAGTACACACACCTACCTGTGTTATCAACTTTAACAACAGATCGTTGTGCCGTCATCCACATGATATGGGGCATCAAACTTTACTGTAATGGACTCACACATCACCCACAATGCAACACAATGGAAGGACAATGGGATGCACAATGGTCAGAGAGACAAATATTAAAAGCGCACTATGCAAACGCAATAAGTGCAAAATAGGGATAGGGCATCACAAGCACTCAGGGAAAGATGCTGCACTGGGACACATTACACATTTTGCACTTGGCCTTAGAACAACATTTGTGCAGGAACTAGCCCTTCAGGTATCTCACGGACAAACGATACTAGAGCCAAGTGACATGCATATCTGCAAAATGTGGAAGTCAAGAAAGCCCAAACAACACCAACAGCATGGGCCATACATCTAGATGAAGTAGCTACAAGGTACACACAGCAAAATTTACACATGCATAGCCAACTTCAAAGAAAGCTAGCACAATTGAACACCCTCACTATCTACACAAAGGAAACTTAAGCTGCTACACATGAGACAAATCTACAATCCATATCAGGGGGACATGTCTAACACCATACATGCTGAGATTGGACAACCCAAGATGAAATACTTACCATACCAAACATAACATAATGCAATTACACCCCAAATGCATTAACTCCCACATAGCCATACAGTCAACATCTAGATTTGTCTTGGGAGACACCAGCACTGCTCACAAAGTCAGATATTGCAATCAACAGCAAATGGATAAGCAAGCAGGCTGAAACCCACACAACTGTAAGCATACAACACAAGTCACTCAGGAACAACATAAGGTTGAAAAGGAATTGCATGACAAATGTGTACCCAAAAAAATAACTACTTGGGTTTATTGAAGTGAAAATGCATAATAGCAAAGGCCATTGGCTAGTTCATTTTAAAGTCTTTGCACAGTACTGTGCCTACACTTGACTCCTATCACTGCCAAGGAACCCCCACAGGAAGGGGTATCAAGTGGGCAGGCAGGCACCTCAGTGATCATCCTTGGTAGGGGGTGGATTTGGAATGTGTGGGTTTTGGAGGGGTGGACTGTTTCTTAAAAGGGGTAAGCTTTTTCTTGGGAAGGGGAATGTGTGCTTGCAGGTAGGGCAGGTGTGACAGGGGAGGACTTGGATGTGGAAGGGATGGGTTGTGATGTGGGTCTGGGTCTCTCGGGTTTGCAAGGGGGTTTGGAGGGAACAGGGGAAAGGGAAAGGTCGAAAAAGAAATTCTCATTCGGAACATGGGGACAGTCATCAAAAGGGGTTGGGGATTTGGAGGTTGAGGTGTGTTGGCTGCTGTGTTGGTATAGATGTCTTGGGTGTCTGTGTGTGTGTGTGTGTGAGGTATGCTTTTGTTTGGGTGATTTCTGTTGTGTATGTGGGCATTTGCGTGTCTTTGGGCGCTGGGAGGTGGAGGTCCTGAGTGATTTGGGAGTGATGGATGTGTGTGTCATTTGGGGAGGAGTCTGTGGAGATGCTGCATGTTTGTGTGTCTGTTGGGGTGGTGTCTACAGGTATGGTGGGAATGGTGGATGTCTGTGTGTCTGTTGAGGTGGTGTCTGCGTGTATGGTGGGTGTGGTAGATATGTCACTGGCTGTTGTGGTGGTGCCTGTGGGTAGGCTGGATGTGGTGTGTGGGTCGGTGGTGGTGTCTGGTGAAGTGGTGGCTGATGTTATGTTTGAGGTGTATGTTGAAGCTGCCTGTTGGTGTGTTTTGTGGTGTTTGTGTTTATGTGTGCTGCTTGTAGCTGTTGAGGTGGGTGCGTGCAGATTTGTCTGTGTGCTTGTGATAGGTAGGGGAATGTGGAATTTGAACTGAGAAGAGGGAGGTGGAGGGGGAAAGGAACAGGGGAGTGACTGGCTGCCATTAGTGAGGAGGCCAGAGCCTGAAATGATCTATGTAGGGCAGACATGGCACTATGAATGCCTTCCTGGAAAGCATTCGCCTGCTGAAGTTGGCTGGCCAATCCCTGGATGGCATTCACAATGGCAGTCGGGCCCACAGAGATGCGCCTCAGGAGGTTAACAGCCTCTTCACTCAGGGCAGCAGGGATAACAAGGGCTGGAGTGGAGGTGCCTGCAGCAAAGGAGACACCCCCCACTTGGGTGAGCGTGCACGGTAAACTGTCTGGGGAGCAACAGGGAAGGTGGAGTTAGAACTGGTGATGGCGGACAAAGATGGCAAAAGAGTAGATCCTGATGGGTCGTTACCACTAGGGAGTGGCCACTGGAGGTTGAATCCAATTATTAGAATGTGGATTGCGTCTCCTCCGTGGCACTTCCCTCACTCTCCAGGCCACTGAGTCCCTCCATATCAGTAGTGTCTTGACCAAAGGTACCATGGCCAGATGCTTCCCCATTTGGTAGTGCCCTGTCTCCTTTGCTTGCCTGGGATGATGCTGTAAATACAAAAAGAAAAAGGGTCACCCCATGTTTATGAACACACCTGAACAACAGCTGTGATTAGCAAACATTATCATAATGTCAAGTAGGCCCCAGCAAAAAACTCCACCTAAGTGGCCCATATATGTGGAATACCATCTGCATGCATGCCATCTGAACTGGCAACAGTTGCAAACAGGAAAATCAGGATCTCAGACAACTACACTTGCATGGCTGAAGGTGTGCAATCACAGTAACCATTGAACAAATAAGAGACCACATCACCTTCAATGCTTTGCCTCATGGAGCATACCTCAGTTACCAGTTGTCATACAATTGTAGCCCAATGCAAGGTTAATTCCCACAGATCCCACACAAGCTCATGCAGACACCTATATGTCACATACACAATAACACAACAATAAGAAATGATGCCCCCAGAACATACCATGTTGCTGACAACAGTACAGTAACCTGGAGAACGTGACATGGAAATACTCACATCACACTGGAAACATATCAACAATGCACACTTCACTAAGTAATATTTGTCCCAATGGAGTCATGGAGGTAGTGCTAAAGTTGCTCAGATATGCCACACATTTGACATGGAATTTGACACAAAATGTGGAAATTGACAGGGAGCTATGTCTTTAAAAACCACAACACAATAAATCAGCAAGCCCTAGAGAAACACCACAAATGTCTGGTGCCCTTACAATGACATACTCTGATTACATCAGTAGACGCCATTAGTCCCTTGTATGTTGGAGAGGTCCAGAGATTTGCAAGTACTTGTAGAAGGCCCTCAACATGTTTTGCCAGTACGGAGCTACATCACTGTCTCTACTTTGGTCCTGCAAACACACATGCCTATGGAAAAATGGGTGTACACCAACACATATAATTCCGACATGACTGCAAGCCATGATGCATGCCAACAGTCAAGTTATAAACCATCCCCATCACATATGTGCATTGCACTTTCGCACATGATGTCACATCAGTGGCATGAAAATGCACATTGTGGCTAAATAATCTAGTCAGACACATCATGTCCGTTATTGTAACTGCAGGTGTATTTGCCAACTGACATGCAATGACGGTTGAGGGTACGTGTGAGCCAACAATCAGTGGCACTCCTGTCTGTGGCACCATATGAAAAGTATCCCCATTCAAATGTCCTATTCCAAACACAGGCTGGCATGCACATATATGTGAGGGAATACAGAAATCGTCCCATTAACACAGGTAATGAAACAGCAGTGTACACATTTTGTCAAAAGAGAAAGGGACACATGCTAACATGTAGGCACAATGAATGTTGGCAACAGTCATGCCACACAAAACATCTACAATGGACATTCTCCACTTACCAAGGGAAAGTATTGATCTGTAGCTGAACAATGTATGCTCTATCACATGTATGATGGACATCTTCACATTGCAGACCATAGTGAGGCACCAGCACCCGTCACACAATGAAGACAAGGAGCCTCTGGGCTGCAGCTGCCTATATACTCATTTGAGCAAACACATAGCTGAGGACAGTGACCTATCACTTCTTTTCCTTTGGCCTGTAACACTGAGGAGTAGTGGTCTGTACATAAACATTTACACCGACAACAACAACAAACATTACTTGATTGATCAATATACACAGCCATGTGTTGTCCCTGGAGAGCAAATTGTTTGTGGATTGTACACAGTTGTGCCCTAGGTCCCTGGGCAAATAGGCAAGAAACATTAGTATGTACCACATGAGAAATCAATACTAACAGTCACACATCTACTGTGTCACACATGGCTCATCCCTAATTGTCAGGGGGAGATTTCAGAACCTAACACATTAACTTGGCTATGTGACAGGCAGGAATATGCCTTGTACTCACTCCCTTGTAGCTGCTGTGCTCCCCTCAAACACCCATCAAGGTCTAGGCACACCTCTGCCTGGATGCAGGATATTAGGGGGTCATGGTCCGATGTGCGCCCCACCCACATTGGGAAGACAGCCCTGTTGGACCTCCACAATCTTCCTGACCCATCGTCTCAGGTCCTTCCACCTCATGCGACAGTGGGCGCTCCACTGTCTGTGGACCCCGGAGTCCACATCTTCCAGGTGATGGCTCTCCATAACTCCTTCTTTTTACGGGCATGTACCTCTATGGATACAATAGACAAATCAAGAGATTACAATCACAAGCTTAGGCACAAATGGTTGTATCACACACGTAAGAAGCACCAAGCAAAACATTTTCAATTTGGCAACACTCCACAAATGTGAAGCACACAAGCCAAAAAGTACAGGGACATGACTACAGATGTTTACATTCCATCTGCAGACTCACCCAATACCCTGCTCAGGGCCTGCAATCACTAAGCAAGCCTGCTGACATTAGGTAGCCCATTCTCCGGCAATTTGTAATGTGATGTGACCACAATGTAACACTACACAGATGTGGCTTCTGAAGGCTAAACCCTTTAGGCCTAAATGGATCTACACAATCACACTCTGTGAGTTTGACTCATTGCATACATTCCCTACAAGCGTCTCCCCTGTGCATGTGTGGACCTGTAGCCTACCAAATGCAGTCTCATGCCATTTCAGGGGGAGTCAGTGGTATGTCCCTGTACCACAGAACACTCCTTTAGACATATGTGTCTATCCTCCAGAGATGGCATCCAACATACAAAGATATGCATTGTTCAATTTCTGCTATGTGACCAAACTACTGGCTCACATGTCATGGCCTCCCAGAAATCTACACACTGCCTGCACTGTGGGACTGTCATTCATGCAATAAGCCTGTACAGGACAAATATGACTTCTGTGAAGGTGAACACAGAGCTATGGCAGTAAGGGACCTTTCATGAGTCAAAGACACACATTGACAATGATGCAAAATGCACATATGGGCTAGTTCAGGGATTTCCCTCTGTACCACTTCCTAATCCTGAATCTCATTCAGGGCACGTTTTGCTACTAGAGCATCATTTTGTCCACATGACAGGATCTGCTGGTGTACAGGGAGTGGGCACAGTGCCACAGTTGCATAGCCGCAGTGACTCTCCCACAGCCAGAGGAACACATTTGACAGGCCCTGTTTCCTGAAGGCAGAGTATACAGAACCTATATAACACTCACATTTCCATCACTACCATGCATGACAGTAAGTCTTGTTGCCATCAACAATGTGGCATGTGAATTGTGTGACAACCTGAAGGGCACAGTGAGCCATGATATGCCTTTCAGACAACAGTTTTGCAAGGCCAAATGTGGGTTGAAAGATATGTGGTACTATACACATTGCTTACACAATCCTCAAATGACTGAGACATGATGCATACACAGCTCATGCTGTCATGAACATACATACTGTCCCACATTTACAAACATCGTGAAGGATTAGATGACGTTGGATAATAGTATAGTCTCCTTGCCTAGTTATGTACATCCAACACAAGGAGGATCTAGGACCACAAAAACATCACACAACACAATGTGAATGAACACAACATATAGTACTGGCCGCCAATACCTGCAGAATGTACATATCATTGCTGCCACACAGAATACAACAACAGGCACACAAGAAGTCTAACTGGCATGCCTGGGCACATTGTAGCCTGTGAGGAGGGAAAAGATGGTGTCAGCATCACACCTACAATAAATCGGTTTTTGCATCACAAACATCCTTATCCTGTTTTGTCATGTCATGTAGATCCTTCTACACAACCACTAGTGTAGTGTTTTGCAGTGCACAGATGTATTTTGGCGATGGTGCACGGTCTATCACCGCCGACGGCCTTTTTTGGCAGTCTGAAAATACAGTCACATTTTGAGGGACAATTATGTAGCAGATAGTTGATTTTCATCCAAATCTATGTTATGCACACATGGGTTAACAACCATGGAGGTCACATGTGACCCTTGTATAGTTGCCACAGGGATGTGTACTGTGTGTCATGTCTATCCAGTCAGAAATGCTCTGTCACATGATATTATTGGCATGCATCATGTATGTTGCTGTGGACACACTGACTGATGTTACAAATCATCTTGTCACACATAGGTACTCTGGGAGAAGGAGGATGCAACAACATACTGTCTCCTGGCCACTGCCAGACCTTCAGACCATGGAGCAATAACATATTATTCAACAATACCACCGGGATAGGCAAACAATAAGGGATTCATGCCGTCAGTTGAAGTCAGATCTCATGCCAGCTAATAGCAATCCAACCTGCATACCACCCTTTGTCCAAGTGACATCTGTATTTCACTTCCTGGCCACAGGGTCCTTCCAACATACTGTGGCCCTAGCCGCTGGTATATCCCAACCTATGTTCAGACTGATGTTGAAGGATTTCCTCTCAGCAATGATGAAATATATTGACAGCTATTGAAAGTTCCCCCGAAGTAAGGATTTAGCCAATGTGAAGTCTGACTTTTATGGTTTTGTCCACCTCCCACATGTGGTGGGGGCCATTGATGATACACATGTTGGCTTGGTGCCACGGCAGGCCACTGAACAAGTCTATTGAAACAGAAAGACCTTCCATTCCTTCAACGTGCAAGCTGTCTGTTTGGTGGATCTCTACATCACACACGTGTGTGCCCATTATCCAGAGTCAGCCCATGATTTCTTTATTATGTGGAATAGCACCATACCCCAGCTGGTGTCACAACTGCACCCAGAGAGAGCCTGGCTGGTTGGTAAGTCACATCTGTCCTGATTATGTGTGAGCAATGTCAGGTGCTAAAATCATAAAGTAAGTGGCTCACTGGTTCACTTATGTCCCATTCCTTAACAGGAGACTCAGTATATCCAAACTGTTGTGATTGTTGACGCCACTGAGGAATCTAACTACACCAGGGGAAGTCTGCTTCAAAGAGGCCCATGGAAGAGCAAGGAAGGCAGTGAAGCAGGCTTTTGGGCTCCTAAAGCCCAGATTTAGGTGTCTGGAAAGGACTGGCAGAGTACTCCTCTACTCACCCAGGAAAGTGTGTCAGATCACTGTGGCATGCTCCGCAACATCGCCCTGCGGAGGAATATCCCATACATCCAAAAGGAGGGAGAGCCTGCAGTGCCACTGGGGGAGAATCCTGAAATGCCAACTGAAGATGACAGTAGTGAAGAGGAGATAGCTGACTTGCGAGAATATCTCATCCACAGCAACTTCTCATGAGCGTACATATGTCTTGTGATGTCCTGACTGTGACTGTAAAATTAACTGTAGTTGTGAGAGTGTTTGGAGTTGAGTGTTTTGGATACAGCTAGGTAGCTAATGCTCTGCAATAAACAGTCAAAGGCTGTTTGAGGAACAGCTTTTGAAACATCCCCACCTTGATAATGTTGCTTTGTTTGTGTCAGTTTCGGTTGCAATGTACTTTGTTTTCCAAATTCTTGCTATGTAACATGTGTCATATGTATAGGTTTAAAGCCTATACTCCTTGTTTTGTTTGTTTTACAGGTACCTTCACTATGACATCTTCATGTGGCATTTCAGAGTTGTGACATTGGCAGGTATGTCATACTGGTTTGACATACGAAGTGGACATGGATTGATCCAGGTAATGTAGGTCACAGACATTGGGTGTAGGAGACAGGTGCCAAGACAGCTTGCACAGAGTTTGGGTGGAAGGTCAGAAGTGCACATTGGACTTGTTTTGTGTGCTGTGCTGGGCCTGATGCATCATGTGTGTCATCATGTGGGCATAAAATATGTTGTGCTAGCTTACGACCAAGTAAATTTTACTTCAAATTTGCTAAGCACTCTTTTTGTATGACCTGTATGTAGCTGTAGATATGTTTTTATCACGGTAGGCCACAGTGCCAGTGCCACAACACTGACATATGTTTGTGACATGCCACCGGATGCATGGACATTGGATTATGATGGCCCTCTGATCAGGGACTGTTGTACTGCCATATATCTGTTTCCTGGATTATGAGGTGGACTTAATGTGGTGTGGTATGTGATAAGTCTCAAGCTGGTGACATCATTAACAACACTGTTTGCCTATTCTATAGGACAATGTCTGACATATCCCTTCATTCCATAGTCTGGAAGTCTGCACTTGTCAACATGTTCATTTACTCAGTATGAGTCACTCACTTTTGATTTCCAATAGTCCTGACAGATTGACAGCCTATATGCTGAATACTGTAATTAACTGATTTTGCTTGAGCAGACATCTGGATGCCTGTGTTTGTGTGTGTGTGGGGGGGGGTTTAATCCTGAGTTGGACACTGTGTACATGCAACATATCCCATCTTGAACAAGTAGCTTGGATCATCATTGTTAGGTTCACATGGTCTGACATGTCTGCATTGGCTAAATATGAAATCAAAATCAGCAGACAAACAGTCAGTGAATGGTGATTTTATTGTACACCTATGACTGACAGAACATATATGTGACAATACTCAACAACATATATGTGAAGGGGTAAGTCATGATGATGAAATCATTGGAGTAGATGCCATACCATTGGGTGTCCAAACTCCAGAGTACTACTCCTATTGGAAATAACTTGTGGTTCAGGATAAGTCCAGAGTGAATGTGTAACACACAAAGGAGGTCCTTAAGGAAGAGGGTTGTTACTGGCAGTGGTGGGTGTCTTGCCATCCGCACCTCCTGGATTTTTTGCTGCCCGTCCCCACTTGCGTGGGGGTGGGTATCTGCTGCTACAGAGACAAGGGTGTCTGGGCCTTGGTGTTCCTCTGGCAGGGCCCCCCTTCCAGTAGCTGGGCCTGCTGTTGATTGGCCAAAGGAAGGGGTAGACTGGTGTTGAAAAGCCCTGCTCAGGGTGGTATGTATGTCCCTCAACATCCCTGTTAGGGAGGCCGTTTTGTATTGTGGTCCTCCATCTGTTCCTGCATGTCCCAATGCATGTCCCTATGTGGTTGCTGGATTTCCTGGAGTTCAGCCAACACCTGGCCCATCATGCCTTGGGACTCCTGATAGACCCCCAAGACTTGGCTGACGGTGCCCTGGCCATGAACAGCCCCAGTGGCCTCACCCCTCCGGCCCACATCATCTCTCCTATGCACCCTACCCCCATGGGCGTGTGCCCTTGCCACTGGGTGCCCCCTCCAACTTGGACTCTCAGTGGCCATAGTGTGGATCTGCACCTAAGGATTCAGGACTGGGGGAACAAGATGGTAGACACTGTGCTCGGGACACAGGTAGGGGGGCGAATAGTTTCCTGTAAGGTAGAAGCAACAGGGCTGGGAGGTGAAGTTGTGGTTACAGTGACACTCACTGTTGGTGTCTGAACAGATTGCCCAGATGGGCCAGAACCATCCTGAGGGCTTGATCCGGGGGGGGCGGGGCCGGGTAGTGTAGTATGTTCCATGGCCTCTGTGTGCCCAGCGGCAGCTCCACCTGTTGATGTAAAATGTACAATGTTACTGGATGTATTGTGACATCTACCTCCAACTGTTTAGTGTTACAGTAAGCAGAGACCTTGTTCAAAGTTAAGTTGTAGTTAATCCAATTGTGGCAAGTAACCATGGTATTGGGTGATTTGACATTACATGTGTGAAGCATACCAGCCCAATTTGACTTAAGCAGCTCCTGAGATGTGCAAATCTGTTGCACTTGGATGGCCTGAAAATGACATCTTGACAACAGTGCAGCCAACACAGTGGATAGGCATGATATGACTTTGACCAATTGGAGGCCTAGTTGAGTGGGATGCAGGGAGACCCAGGACTGTTGTATATGTAACTGGAGTCATCAAGTACACAGTGCTGTGTCAATGTGTCTGCTGACAATACTAATCGGCTGATACATCTTGAGGCCTTAGGAATACTTATTGTATACACTGTCCTCAATAATTTCACCATGGGTTAGCAAGTGCAGATGGAGCTATGTCGACAGTCGTATCTCTGATTTGTGCATGATCTGTGCTTGCCCACTCCCAGGTGAGTATACTTCATATGGGTCTTGACAAAGAGGGGTCTTTGGACAAGTGTACACACTGTGCTGGTGTTTGGAGTTACAGACTCAAGGCCTTCTGGGAGTTGCAGTCTGGTCAATCCCTTTTACTATAAACACTCTACAAATGTAACCCCCAGGTGAGTAAACTTCATTTGAGAGTTTACAAACAGATGTATTGGGGCAAGTGACTATTGTGCTGTTGCTTGGAGTTAGACAATCAGGGCCTGCTGGGAGTTGCAGTCAGGTCACTCTCCCCACGTCACATACTATACAAATGTCCCCCACCCCCCGGGTGAGTAAACTTCATTTGAGAGTTGACAAACAGGGGTACTGGTGCAAGTGACTACTGTACTGGTGTTTGGAGTTAGAGAAACAGGGCCTTATGGGAGTTGCAGTCAGGTCACTATCTCTACTACACACACTATACAAATGTCACCCCGCTTCCTGGGTGAGAAACTTCATTTGAGAGTTGACAAACAGGAGTATTGGGGCAAGTGTCTACTGTGCTGGTGTTTGGAGGTAGAGAAACCGGGCCTGCTGGGAGTTGCAGTCAGGTCACTCTCTCTACTACACACACTACAAAAATGTCATCCCCCCAAGATGAGTAAACAATTTAAGAGTTGACAAACAGGGGTATTGGGGCAAGTGACTACTGTGCTGGTGCTTGGAGTTAGAGAGACAGGGCCTGCTGGGAGCTGCAGTCAGGTCACCCCCTGTACTACACTCACCATACACATATTGGGTATTACATATCTGTATGCAGCCTGCATTTATGTTTGTGCATAGATTTACATGTTGAGACATACCATGAGTCCTGGAATGTGTTTTTGTTATTGAAAGACTTGCAGGCACCATTTTGACATATGGCATGTGATGGGTCTTGGGAGCTGTGATGATGGGTCCAACAATACACATTGACAGTGTTCTATCTCATATGCTGTAGGTATTAGATATTGATGGTGTACATGAACAAGACAGTTGGTAAAGATGAGCTGTGAGCATGCATGACATTGCATTTTGGTGACATTTGTTATGCTGTGACTTGCCAGACTGTACTCACCCAGGTATTCCTGTCAAGCCCTCAGGATGCAGGACAGCCAAATCCTTCTCCTCCCAGAGAAAGGGTCTTTACAGGATACTGAGAGGGCCACTGCCAGTCTTCTTGGCCTCCAGGTGGTGCCTGGAGGCCAGGGAATTAACTTTGCTCCTGAGGTCAATTCACCTCCTCCTTATGCCCTCCTTTGTGCACAGGCTGGTGCCTACAGCATTCCCTCTGTTGACTATCCTGTACCACATTTCCATTTTCCCTTTTTCTTTTGTTTTAATGCCATACAATCATACCAGACATAAATATGCAAATAGAAGGTCCCATAATTCATAGCAAAGAATTAATAAATTACATAATTAAAACCACATTTCATGGATAACAGCAGCTTATGTTTCAATCATAAAATTGTTCAAAGCCCCTACACAGATAGAGACGAGGACCCCCCTATCACCCTGAGCTCTGCCCCGATAAACCCATCATCCAGTTGGCAACCAGAGCCCATATCCTGAGTCCCCGCCGCTTTCTTTCTCAACCCCTTACATTCATATAATGAAATCTCCGTATGATAAATCAACCTATCATCATCCTCCAGGCAGTCCATCACCCCCAAGATCATCAATGCTGGTGTATTGTGAAAATGTGCTCCTATCTTTGCTCCCCAAAAACTTCTAATTTCGTGCAAGAATACATGCAGTTTGGGGTATGAGAAAAACATATGGTGGGAATCCGCCATATGAGCCCCATACCTATTACATTTACCCCCAAACCCACCACCCCATTTTGCCACTCCTGCCAGGGTATGTCAAAGATTAAAGATCGTCATAAAATGCTGGCTTTTTAGACTTGCAGACCATGCTCCCCAGTTCCAAGAACTCCTCTGTCCTTGGCCGAGTCCCTCATTTAGAATTTTGTGTCTCAAGATCATCTGGAAACTCCTGCAACAATAAATCATAAATTGTGCCAATCCTAGCTTTCTGTTTAATAGCTTCAACCAAGGGAGTCTTGGTAACAGCCTTTGAATCCCTCATGTCCCTACAAAGAAAATCCTGCAGCTGAAAACAATTGAAAAATTCTCTCCTGGGCAGACCAAACCGCTCTTGTAGTTCTGCAAAAGAACAGAGTTGCTCATTAATATAGAAATCCTAGAGATGTCACCCCTCTGTGAACCCATTTGGCAGCTACATAATCTGGAAGCATGGCTGGGAGTATAGAATCAGCCGTCATGGGTGTATATGCATTTAATTTCGGGATACCCAGTAGCCATTTAACCTGGCCCCATACCTTAAACACATCTTTTATGGTCTTAAATCTGGTTTTCTCTTTATAACAAGGTTCTAAACTCTTACTAGATAACCTTTGGCCTGATTCCCCAAACTTAATTCATAAATAGTTGGAGTTTCACCAACGCTGATCTTACTCAGTTTGTCAGAGAGCGGCATACCCATATACTGCAGCATACACGACCAACATTACCCCCCCCAAATACTGACAAATATAGATGTTTTTTCTCTCCAGATCCCAGTTAATATTACCTACCATTGGTGCTATACTTAGATCAATGATCTTATCCACAGCTGCTGTGAGCTTCACCCCTAGATATACAGCCTCTAAAACCACTCGTGGGTCTTCACATCTAGCACCCTCAGTTCCAATATTGTGTTTTAGATTCATTAACCTTATACCTACAATATGGCCCAAACAAGTGACCTTCAGCTTCAATCTCGGGAAGCGCTGTGAGTGGGTCAGCAGTAAAAACAGCAATATCATCTGCATAAGCCAAAGCTTTGTACTCAGTCTGATGAGCAATAACAGGCTTGCGGATAGTGCTCCCTTCTAGCTTTTGTTAAAAAGGGTTGATATCTAAAGCAAATAATAATGGGGAGCACAGGCATCCTTGTCTGGTGCCCCTGGAGATATCAAAGCTATTTGATTCTTGTCCCATACTCCTAGTCCTGGCTGTAGGGGTCTTATACAAAGCTCTAATGGCTTGAATGAACTTATTGCCAAAACTTTTCCATTGAAGCACTACCCATAAAAACTGTCACAATACGCAATCAAACGTTTTCTCTGCATCGAGTAAAGCAAGACCCAATGAAGACTGTAATAGCTCTACGAACATGGTCTGTCGTGGTTCTACCCCGAATGAAGCCATGTTGACGAGGCGATACCAAAGAGGCTATCACTTTCTCTGATCTATTGGCTATTACCTTAGCATAGATTTTGCCATCGCAATTGATTAGAGAAATTGGCCTATATGATCCTGGCAATACCTGTGATTTTCCTTTTTTCCTGAACACTACAATATTGTTTATTTCCCATGACTCTGGAATCGTCCCTGCTTGAGCCTGTGAAAAGGTCAACAACATATCTTGTTGAATCTCGCAGAAGAAGAATCTGTAACACTCAACAGGAATATTATCAGTGCCAGGGAACTTGCCTGGTGCTAACAGACAAATTGCTTAATAGATTTCTTCAGCTGTTGTCGGAGCCTGTAACATTGTGTTATGGTTTCATGCACTGTATGTTTACATGGGGTTCTAGGGAAGGTGAGGTAGAAGGTGGAATTCTGAGATGGAGAGATTCCACGGGGGAGACGGTTGGTGGAGAGCGATGGAGAAAGAAGGGATAGAGATGTACTGGCTACCTATTGGTGGATGTTGATGTATTTGGAAGTTATTCCTTTACAATAAAAGTATTGAGAAATACAACGTGTCACATGGTCTCTTCTTCCTTGGTAATCTTGGGTGTGGATAGCCAACCTCTGGGGGAATGGGCTCTCCCATGTATAATACTTCATAGAATTCCCTAAAAATCCTTAGACGATCTGCAGGAGATTCGGATAATTGGGCCGCCTGATCCTCTCTAGCTGAAATCCGATTTGCAATTTCTTTCTGTCTAATTGGTTTTGCCAGGAGTCACCTCGTAGCTTCCCCTAGTTCATAACATTGCTGCTTCTATAGGTTTAATTTAGCTGTAACCTCAGAACAGAAATGCATATTAATTGGATATTTAAGTATCTCCTGCTGAAGTCCAAGTGCATCCTGCCAGCTGTGAATGCTTCTGACAAGTTCACCTTCTACCAACCCCATCCTATCAAACAGGCTGCAAATCTCATCTTCTTTACCCTTTGTTGATTCAAAGAGAAGCAAGGGGTTTCCACCCTAACCCTGGCTTTAAAGGAATCCCAGACCAAGCCTGCTGAAGCAGTTCCCCGGTTTCTTTCTAAAAATTCTATAATCCATTTGGACATGTGATCCCGATATGTTTGGTCTAATAGCAGTTTCCTATTAAAAGTCCATGATTTCTTACCACTCATACCGCCTTCGCTTGAAATTCCAAGACCAAAGGGTTATGGTCCGACATGGCTCTTGGCAGCCTCTCAATCCGTGCCTAACCTACGAGGGTTGTGGAGACAAAGAAATAATCTAGCTGGACTAATTTGTTGTGCGGAATCAAGTAAAAGGTAAAGCCCAGATCTGGAGCCCTCTGTTTAGACCAGACATCAACCAAGCCTTATAGACACCTAGGGGGTGATTCTAACCCTGGCGGTCGGTGATAAAGCGGCGGCCAACCCGCCAACAGGCCGGCGGTCGAAAAAATGGAATTCTGACCCTGGCGGCAACCGCCAACACAGCCCGCCACATTAACACTCCGACCGCCACGGCGGTACAGACAAACAGCGCGGCGGTCACCGTCAACAGGCAGGCGGCAGACAATGTACCGCCCACAGTATTACAACTCACCAATCCGCCACCTTTTCCGGGGCAGGAGCCCCGCCGATAAAAACACGGCGGAAACAGACTACGGACGGGAAAACGCTCACCAAAACACACTCCACGAGTACGGAGGACAGCATGGAACCCGAATTAAACATCCTACCTGCTCTCGTCTACCTTCTCATCTACCACGAGTACGAACGCCGGCGCAGACGACAACGGTGAGTACTGCACCTACGACACACGGGAGGGGGGAGGAGGAAAGGTTACGGGCACACACATATGCGACCCCCATCCCCCCCAAACTATGTACACACCAATGCAGAGCAACAATGCACAGTGACACCACCCAAACCCCCCTGAAAAATGCAAAGACATAATTAAATTGTGAAGAAAAATTTATATAAAAAATAGACTCTGATATGTATCGGTCAACTATGCAAAATATCCATAACAAAATAATACTATATACACTGCCATGGAGAACCGAGGCAATTAGTCCTCTACATCAAAGTTAAATAGAACAGTCCGTGGGCTACAGTGTAGCGACACAAGGGCAAAGCCCACACAGGAGACCTGAGTCCTTTGGAGAGAACACTGCAGGGGCATCTGATGAAAAAACTACAGGCACCTCAGGGGGAAGGGAAGGGGGGGCACCACAGCCACATGAGTCCATGACGCCAGATCCACGAAGGGGCCACCATGCCCACTGTGCCATCCTGGGGAGTGCAAAGCCACAGTCTCTCAAGTCTCTACAGTGGGTGGGTTGCCCACTGTGCCATCCTGGGGAGTGCAAAGCCACAGTCTCTCAAGTCTCTACAGTGTGTGGTTTGCCCACTGTGCCATCCTGGGGAGTGCAAAGCCACAGTCTCTCAAGTCCCTACAGTGGGTGGGTTGCCCACTGTGCCATCCTGGGGAGTACAAAGCCACAGTCTCTCAAGTGTCTACAGTGGGTGGGTTGCCCACTGTGCCATCCTGGGGAGTGCAAAACACTGTGCCATCCTGGAGAGTGCAACGCCACAGTCTCTCAAGTCTCTACAGTGGGTGGGTTGCCCACTGTGCCATCCTGGGGAGTGCAAAGCCACAGTCCATCAGGTGGATGACAGTCTCCACTGGTCAAGGAGGAGGCATGGTGGGCACAGTGAACCATAAACAGTGCTTGACAGGAAGGGCCCAGCGGAGCGGTGCTTGAGACGGCGGGGCCCAGCGGAGCGGTGCTTGACAGGAAGGGCCCAGCGGAGCGGTGCTTGAGACGGCGGGGCCCAGCGGAGCGGTGCTTGAGACGGCGGGGCCCAGCGGAGCGGTGCTTGACAGGAAGGGCCCAGCGGAGCGGTGCTTGAGACGGCGGGGCCCAGCGGAGCGGTGCTTGACAGGAAGGGCCCAGCGGAGCGGTGCTTGAGACGGCGGGGCCCAGCGGAGCGGTGCTTGAGACGGCGGGGCCCAGCGGAGCGGTGCTTGACAGGAAGGGCCCAGCGGAGCGGTGCTTGACAGGAAGGGCCCAGCGGAGCGGTGCTTGAGACGGCGGTGCCCAGCGGAGCGGTGCTTGAGACGGCAGGGCCCAGCGGAGCGGTGCTTGAGACGGCGGGGCCCAGCGGAGCGGTGCTTGACAGGAAGGGCCCAGCGGAGCGGTGCTCTTCTGCACGGCGGGGCCCTGTTCAGCGGTGCTCTTCTGCACGGCGGGCCCTGTTCAGCGGTGCCTATCTGCACGGCGGGCCCTGTTCAGCGGTGCTCTTCTGCACGGCGGGCCCTGTTCAGCGGTGCTCTTCTGCACGGCGGGCCCTGTTCAGCGGTGCTCTTCTGCACGGCGGGCCCTGTTCAGCGGTGCCTATCGTCACGGCGGGCCCTGTTCAGCGGTGCTCTTCTGCACGGCGGGCCCTGTTCAGCGGTGCCTATCTTCACGGCGGGCCCTGTTCAGCGGTGCTCTTCTGCACGGCGGGCCCTGTTCAGCGGTGCCTATCTTCACGGCGGGCCCTGTTCAGCGGTGCTCTTCTGCTCGGCGGGCCCTGTTCAGCGGTGCTCTTCTGCACGGTGGGCCCTGTTCAGTGGTGCTTTTCTGCACGGCGGGCCCTGTTCAGCGGTGCTCTTCTGCACGGCGGGCCCTGTTCAGCGGTGCTCTTCTGCACGGCGGGCCCTGTTCAGCGGTGCTCTTCTGCACGGCGGGCCCTGTTCAGCGGTGCCTATCTTCACGGCGGGCCCTGTTCAGCGGTGCTCTTCTGCACGGTGGGCCCTGTTCAGTGGTGCTCTTCTGCACGGCGGGCCCTGTTCAGCGGTGCTCTTCTGCACGGCGGGCCCTGTTCAGCGGTGCTCTTCTGCACGGCGGGCCCTGTTCAGCGGTGCCTATCTTCACGGTGGGCCCTGTTCAGCGGTGCTCTTCTGCACGGCGGGCCCTGTTCAGCGGTGCCTATCTTCACGGCGGGCCCTGTTCAGCGGTGCTCTTCTGCACGGCGGGCCCTGTTCAGCGGTGCCTATCTTCACGGCGGGCCCTGTTCAGCGGTGCTCTTCTGCACGGCGGGCCCTGTTCAGCGGTGCTCTTCTGCACGGTGGGCCCTGTTCAGTGGTGCTCTTCTGCACGGCGGGCCCTGTTCAGCGGTGCTCTTCTGCACGGCGGGCCCTGTTCAGTGGTGCTCTTCTGCACGGCGGGCCCTGTTCAGCGGTGCCTATCTTCACGGCGGGCCCTGTTCAGCGGTGCTCTTCTGCACGGCGGGCCCTGTTCAGCGGTGCCTATCTTCACGGCGGGCCCTGTTCAGCGGTGCTCTTCTGCACGGCGGGCCCTGTTCAGCGGTGCACATCCAGTAGGTCAAGGGAGCCAGACCTGGGCTGGACTCCCTGCTCAGTCGCCCTCCGACCGTGTTGTTTCTGGACCCTTCGGTGACGGAGTCCTGGGCCCTTTGGTGTCCTCCTTTACAGCTGGGATGTGGCATGTGGGGCCCACCTGCTCCGCGCTACTGCTGGCTGACTTCTCCGCCCTGCTGCCCTTACGCTCCTTAGATGGGGCTCTCGGGCCCTTGCCTCCCCTAGATATTGTGGCTGGTGAAGTGGGCGAACTCTGCTCCTTGGGGGCAGCCGTGTCAGTCCTCGCACGGCGGCCCTTGTGTTTCCTGGTCCTCTTGCCGGGGGGGGGGGCTGGATGTGTCCTTGCTGCTGATTGAGGTGTCACTGCTGGCAAAGGGTGGACTCCAGAACCCATGCACAACAGTGACACCCGAAGCTGGGCTGGTGGTGGCTGTGGTGCTCTTGGGACTCTTTGCAGATGGAGGGGGTAGGTCATCGGAGGGAAAGAGGTTAAGATTAGCCAGGAAAAGTTTTTTAGGGCCAAGGTAAAGGGTAGGAGAAGTGGTGATGGGAGTGGAGGAAGAGGATGTGGTTGTAGGAGAGTCAGGTGTGCTGTCATTGGGTGAAGGTGCTGGTGCTGTAGGCTGTCGTGAGGTGGATGTCTGTTGGGTGGGTGGCTGCCTGCGTTTGTGTGTCTTGGAAGAGGTGGTGACAGACACAGTGGGAGAGGACACAGGGGACGTGTAAATGGCAGTGGGGGTGGTGACTGCACGCGTGCGGACTGTACAGGAGGGTGTGGTGGTGATGGAAGCACTGGCTGATGTTGGTGTGCATGCAGGTGTGAGTGTAGACGTCACAGGGAGGGAGGAGGGAGACGAGGAGGAGGGGGACACAGGGGTGGTAGTGACTGTTGGAATGTCTGCATCTGGGTGTTGCTTGGGTGAGTGTTTGTGGGATCTGTGGTGCTTGTGTCTGGATGAGCTGCCCTTGGGTGTTGAGGTGTGTGCAGGCTGGTCAGATGGTGTGGATGGGATAGGCTGAGGAACAGGAGACAGAGACAGGGTGGAGGCAGTCAGAAGAGGGAGGCTGGAAACAGGGACAATGGCTGCCGTCAGTGCTGAGGCCAGAGCAGTGAACGATCGTTGATGGGCAGCATGACCCGAATGAATGCCCTCCAGGTAGGCATTGCTCCGATGCACCTCCCTTTCTACCCCCTGGATGGCATTCAAAAGGGTAGTCTGCCCAACAATGAGCGTCCTCACAAGGTCAATGAGCTCCGCACTGAGGGCAGCAGGGGTGACAGGGGCAGGGGCTGAGGTGCCTGGGGCGAAGGAGACGCCCGCCTTCCTGGGCGAGCGGGCACGGAGCGTAGGCTGAGGGGCTGCAGGGAGGGCGGGGCTGGTGCGCTGGGTGGCGGCTGTACCTGTAGAGGCGGGGGGCACGGATGTTGCCGCCACCGCTAGGGAGCACCCATCCGAGGACGTGTCTGTGTCGCTGCTCTCACCACCGGTCCCCGTTGTGGTGCTCCCCTCGCCCTCCGGATCACTGGTGCCCTCGGTGTCTGTTCCTGGGCCCACCGGGGCCTTGTGACTTGCAGCTCCCTCGTGCTAATGCACACATGCACAAGAAGATGAAGAAGAAGGGTGGGGGGAGAAAAAAGAAGACCTGGTTGAGTGCATGCAATGTCAACACCGTTGGCGGAGAGGACAGACACAGGAGCCGCATGCACTAAGCCGCGCATTCGGGTACACTACTCAGTACTTCTGACTCGGACAACCGGTCAAGAGACGACAAACGTGCACATGTGTGAGGCTGGACCATCAATAGCTGTACTTGTCACCCTACAGAGGTGGGGGCCGGGAGCATAGGGCCATGCCTAAGGGAGAGGACTACACTACAGAAAGCGCCCTGGCCTAATGTCACCCACAACCCTCCTCCCCCACCCAGACGCCTCCACTGCGCAGAAAGATAGCAGAATGTGCTGATACTCACCCCCTTGTGTCTGCTGTGATGCTCTCAAGCGCCCATCCAAATCAGGGTAGGCCACCGCCAGGATCCGGGACATCAGGGGGGTCAGGGTACGACTGGCACCCCTCCTAGGTTGGGAGGCCATCCCCAGCAGTGACTCGGCGGTCTTCCTGGTTCCGCGGCGGATGTCCTCCCACCTCTTGCGGCAGTGGGTGCCCCGTCTGACGTGGACCCCCAGGGCCCGGACTTCCTTGGCGATGGCACGCCAAATCTCGACTTTCTGATGGGCGCTGACCTATGTGACATGTACAGGGTGGGAAGGAAACATTCATCAACTTACTGCATGTTAGATGTGATTGGCCACCCCTCCCCAACCTTGCAATATAGCACATGCTCTCATCTGTCGTGCGTTGCACTCCTCATTCGCCCCCCACCCCACCAACTTACATCCACCCCACTCCACACAGGCATCGCCCATTCCATGTGCACCCGGTGTACTCACCTGTTGGTCTGGAGGACGTAGAGTAACGCATACTGGGGGAGGACCCCATCCACGAGCTTCTCCAACTCTTCAGACGTGAAGGCAGGGGCCCTTTCCCCAGTCGCAGCAGCCATTGTCTCTTCCAGACCGAGTTCACAGCAGCACTTGCAGTATAGGTCCTCTCCTGTGGATGATCAGGTCTCGAGTGATTAAGCAGATAGAAAATGGCGGTCACGCCCGCGGCGGTGCGTACCGCGGCGGTGCGTACCGCTACCGCCGGCGCACCTCGTCATTGGCTCCTGAAACCCATAGGCTTCAATGTTATCCAATGCGGCTCCGTATAGCGGTCTTCGACCGCCTACCGCCACGGTGTGCTCCGCCAGCGCAGTGACCTCACATCCCATTGTCCCACTTCACAGGTCAGGCAGCCGCCATTTCAAGGGCCCACATGGCATAATTTCTACTGCAACACACAGGCCTAGGCCTTGCATTGCCACACATACACGCCTTTCAATACATAGATAACCGTGTGCTATGCAAGCTGTGGTGAACGTACCAGTGATTAGCTTGACTCTGTGCTCCATGTTGTCATTCCTAGGCACCGTCCGCTGGGACTTGCGAGGAGAAGGATGAATCCTCGCGTGTACCGACCGCTGGTGGACCTGTCGACAATGGAAGAACGCCACATCATACTACGATACCGACTTGACCGTGCCAATATCCATGAACTGTGTGCCCAGCTGGAGCCAGCCCTGATGTCCCCCATCCGCCAACCCACAGGAATTCCCCCTCTGGTGCAGGTGCTGTCAGTCCTCCATTTTCTTGCAAGTGGCTCATTCCAGACAACAGTGGCCATGTCATCTGGAATGTCTCAGCCAATGTTTTCAAAAGTTTTGTCTAGAGTGTTGTCTGCCCTGACGAAACACATGCGGAGTTACATTATATTCCCTGAGGAGGTTGATTTGGCCACTGTGAAGGGTGATTTTTATGCCCTTGGACATATTCCCAACATAATTGGTGCCATTGATGGGACCCATGTAGCCTTAGTCCCCCCAAAAAACGATGAGCAGGTGTACAGAAACAGGAAAAGTTACCATTCTATGAACGTCTAGGTGGTCTGTTTGGCTGACCAGTACATCTCCCATGTGAATGCCATGTTCCCTGGTTCAGTGCATGACGCGTATGTGATGCGTAATAGCAGCATCCCTTATGTGATGGAACAGCTACAGAGACAACGTGTGTGGCTAATAGGTGACTCTGGTTACCCCAACCTGCCTTGGCTATTGACCCCAGTGAGGAATCCTAGGACCAGGGCTGAGGAACGGTACAATGAGGCCCATGGGCGAACTAGGAGGATCATAGAAAGGACCTTTGGCCTCCTGAAGGCCAGGTTTAGGTGCCTGCATATGACAGGGGGATCCCTGATGTACTCACCAAAGAAGTTGTGCCAGATCATCGTGGCCTGCTGTATGCTTCACAATCTGGCATTGCGACGTCAGGTGCCTTTCCTGCAGGAGGATGGTCCAGATGGTGGTGTTGAAGCAGCTGTGGAGCCTGTGGAGAGTGAAGAGGAGGAAGACTCAGAGGACGACACAGACAACAGGGACAGAGTTATCCAACAGTATTTTCAGTGGCACACAGGTAAGAATCACCCACGCCATTTTACTTTTCCTGAAAGCCTCCAGCTTCTCAACTTTGTCTATGACCCCCCAGTTCTTTAAAACTGATGTTTGATTTTCCCTTCCTTTTTCAGTGCTGTATGACCCACTGCGTGACTTCTGCTTGGTTAGCCCATGGACTAATGCTTATTGATCTCGGTATGTGTTCAGCACAAAGTTAACAGAACATAATTGATCGGTAATGTGTTATACATTTGTAAATAATACAGCCTGACTCCAGCATGATTTCAGTGCATTGAGTGATTTATTTTTGGTGCTAGATAATGGTACATGATATTAACACGGTGATGGGTGGGGGTGGAGTAATGTCCATGGCAGAGTCCAGTTCTCAGTCTCACAGGTGCATTGTCCATATGCCTGTGGAAGGATGGAGCAGGGGCAGTTCAAGGTTGGACAGGGTGGCAATGTGGGACAGTGGGATGACTTCAGGGGGTATCTCATGCTGGCGGGGGTCTTGACATCCTACTCTGTCTTTTTTTTGGATCTCAGGCTCCTCTTGCGGGGTGGTTGTTCTTCAGCAGGAGGTGGGGTTCTGGTGGCCTGTCGTTGTGGTGGGGCCTCCTGTCCACTAGCGCCGGCGGAGGTGGTAGGCTGTTCCTGGTCCGGGCTAGTGACAGGGGCCCTGTGTGGTGCCACATGGTCCCGCAACGTGTCTTCTATCCGGTTGAGGGCCTGGACTATGCTCCCCATAGCGGTAGAGATGTTGGTGAGTTGATTGGTGAACCCCATGTAGCGTTCCTCCTGCTGTGCCTGGATCTCCTGGAACCTGGCCAGTACCGTCGCCATCGTCTCTTGGGAGTGGTGGTAGGCTGCCATGATGGTGGTGAGGGCCTCTTGGAGAGTCGGTTCCCTGGGCCTCTCCTCCCCCCCCTGTCGCACAGCAGCCCTCCGAGTTGCCCTGTTTCCCCCGGCCTCTGTCCCCTGGACGGTGTGCCCACTACCACTGCCCCCAGGTCCCTGTTGTTGTTGGGGTGGTGGGTTAGCCTGGGTGCCCTGTAGTGGCAGACACACTGCTGATTGACCTGTCCTAGAGACAGAGGCATGGGCCTGCTGGGTGGGAGCTGTGCTGTTGTTCCCAGAGGGGGTTGGGTCTGCTGTGGCCTGTGTGTGGGGAACCGACTGTCCAGAGGTCCCCGATGGTCCGGGCTGGTCATCAGGTTCCAGGTCGACAGAGCTGCTGTCATCACTGGGGGCCTCTTCCGGGGGGGGGATGGACATTTCTGGACCCTCCTGGCCGGTGTGTTGGCGTTCGGGTCCTGCATGGGGTAAGAGAGTATGGTTATTGTTTCTGTGTGTGCTATTGTGTGCGATTTATGGGTGCCCTTGTCCCCCAGTGCTGTCATTCCCTTGGGGGAGGTGTTGTGGGGGTGTTTGGGGGGGGGGTATGTGCAGTGGTCATGCTTAGGTGATGGGTGTCCATAGTTTGTGGTGGCATGCAGGGGTTGGTGTTGGGTGGGTTGTGCTGGAGAGACATTCTCAGGGAGGATGTGTGATGGGGGGTTGGGGGTGAGGGTGGTGGTGGGGGTTAGCATGCTGGGGGGGGGTGAAGTAGTTGAGATTGTACTTACCAGAGTCCATTCCTCCGTGTACTCCAGCGAGGCCATCAGGATGCAGGATGTTTAGTACCTCTTGCTCCCATGCTGTGAATTCGGGTGGAGTGGGTGGGGGTCCCCCGCCAGTCTTCTGCACTGCGATGTTGTGTCGCGAGACCATCGAGCGCACCTTTCCCCGTAAGTCGTTCCAGCGTTTGCGGATGTCGTCTCGATTTCTGGGATGCTGTCCCACCGCGTTTACCCTGTCCACGATCCGCTGCCATAGCTCCGCCTTCCTGGCTATAGTGGTGTGCTGCACCTGTGAGCCAAAGAGCTGGGGTTCAACTCTTATGATTTCCTCCACCATGACCCGGAGTTCTTGGTCCGAAAAGCGTGGGTGCCTTTGGGGTGCCATGGGGTGGTGTGGATGAGGTGTGGGGTGGTGTATATGGTGAAGAGTGTGTTGGTGTGTGGTGCTTTGTGCTTCTATGTGGTGTGTGTGATGGTGTAGTGTGCCTCTGTGTGATGTAGCTCTCTATTCTGTGATGTGTCTCTCTCTCCTTCGTCTCTGATCTTCGGTCGTAGGGGTTTGTGGATGATGTGGGTGTGTGTTTTATAGTTGATTGGATGTGTGGGAGTGTTGTTTGTATGTGTGTCAGGTGTGTGTATTTCAAATTGTCCAATGTGGCTGTGTTTTGGAGCTGTGTGTGTATTTTGAGCGCGGCGGTGTGTACCGCCAATGGAATACCGCGGTTGAAAGACCGCCGCGTGGATTCGTGGGTCAGAATGGCATGGGCGTGTTTGTGTTGGTGTGGTGGTGGAGGTTTGGTCATCTCCAGTTTTCAGCGGCCCGCTGATGAGGCGGCCTTCCTTGGATGTCGGGTTTTTGGCGGATTCACAGTTGGTGGTCAGAATGACCGTGGAGGTTTACCGCGGCCGCGGCGGTAGTATGGCGGAGTTCTGACCGGCGGTAAGGGCCTTTTACCGCCGAGGTCAGAATGACCCCCCTAGTTTTCTCCCAGAATATGAATGGTCCCCCTTGTAGATTATTATATATATGTCTAAATGTATATTTAAATCATCCCCACAGAAAACAAGAGAATGGGTCCCAAATGCCAACTCTATGTTCAAAAAGGCAATCACACCTGCTTCTTTGGTGTTGGAGCTGTATATAGAGCAGCTCATAAATTGAGCACCCCTAATATCACACTGAGCAATTGCCCAGGAGCCCAGTTTGTCTTCCTTCTCCCGTTTACAAGAACAAACAGTTCTATTAGCTAATATTGCCACGCCCCTTGATGAGTGCCCTTGCCAAGTAAATGCCATTAGAGATAAACCTAAATCTTCCAGCCAGGAGTGCTTATCCCATGGAATAAGTGTCTCTTATAAACAGACTAGATCTGTCTCCATAAAATGGAACCAAGGACAACCCTAGTGTGCTTGTTTCTGTCATTAAGGCCACAAACATTGACAGTGCAAATGTACATTTTATCCCCAATCATTATTGATGTCTAAAAAATGCCATTGCTGCCAGCTGCCCCTAGATCGATGCTGATGACTTTTTCCACCCTCAATGACTCACATATAAGCCCTCATCTGGCACGATTATTTGTAATTGAAAACCACAAACTTCCCCCAGCTTCTTATTCCCCCCACCCAACACTCACCCCACCTGCCCCCATTACTCCGCCATTCACCCCCACCCTTCCCCTGTCTCTTCATGAAAACAACTGGACCAGCCAGGTTCTGTGATGGGGTGCTGCCTCTGAGGTCGTTCCACCTCTTCCTAATGTCCTGCCTTGTGCAGAGGGTGGTGCCTACAGCAATGACTCTGTCGACAATCCTGTCCCACATTACCATTTTCCTACTGAGAGTAGTATGCTGGACTTGTGCTCCACACAACTGTGGCTCTACTCTAATGATTTCATCCACCATGACTCTTAACTCATCTTCCAGTTGCCTGTTGCTTTGCTGACTGCAAACCACCGTGGTCTGGACGGCCATTGGCTGACCACCACAAGAGGACTACCACAGAGACTGTGTGATTGTAATATGCTTGGTTACGGTGCTGAAGACACTGAAAGTCGGACTGCCTGTATCCAAGCTCCTGGGCCGCTGGTGGTCTGCCTTTTTTGTGTCCTGTTTAGCAGTCCTGGCTGTGCAACTTGTGAAAGGGTGCTCTGGAAGACTGCCGGCATGGCTGTCTTTTCAGGACCACCAACATGGTGGTCTGGCGGTCTGACGGCCATAGTCATAATCAGGCCCTTAATGTTGGAGCCAACAATGTCTTGTAACAAAAATTTAGGGCCTCATTACAAGTGTGTAGCCATTTTAGCTATAACTGTGCATATGTTATATTAGCAAACAAGGCCTGCCGCTGTGCACTTTAACCTAGATATATTTTATTCAGCTTCATTTTATTATTTTAACATTAGCCACATTTGAGGTCTTGTTTTATTTTTTCTATCTAGCTGTTCTTCACCTAGGGCAGCACTGTGTTCTTAAACACAACATTTCTTTCACTCTGTGCTTTTCTCAAGGCTGCAATAAGATAGGTTGCCGGCAAAAGTGGTACACTTTGTCTTCAATGTTCACAGAAACATACACACTCTTACATGGGGATCTTTTCTTGAAACATCAGCTGTTTTATTAAAAAAACACTACTTTGACCCATGTACGTTAGAGGGAGATTCCAGCCAGCTGACCACGACTGTATGCTGATTGGTTTGCTGCAGCTGCTTATATAGACTAAAGGCCTCTTGCTCAGGTATGAAGGATGATGTCTTCCCAGGAGAACCTAAAGGGCAGAATTAGAGCTTAACATGCTGTGCTCTAACATAGCTTAGGTAGGAACTATCCTTAAAAACAATAGTGACAACATGATAGCGTTATTCTTGTGTTACACTCTCCTTGTCACAATTTTAATCCTGTTGTGCTTCATAGTCCTAGTTATTGCAATACATGCCTTATTATCTAAGATGCAGTTACTTTAATAAAACTTTATTGAACTATACTCTGCTTCTGATTGTCCTTGCATAAGTAAGTCTAATGTAACTGAGAGAAACGGATGAGATCTCAGTGACCACAATTCCCCTGAGGAGTCACTTATGTAATGCTGCATGTTGCCCCAATCATCTCTGCTCTTGGGTGGAGATAAGGCACTCCTAGTTAGCCGGAACAAAACCCAGATTAGGCTGACAGGTGCCACATGGTGTGAGATCAGACTCAGTCCCTCGCAATACAGTGATTCTGCCACCCGAATCCAGTAGTCTCATTAGGATAATGAGAACCTACGCAACAGCGGTACCACAGCTATGAAAAGGCTGGCGACGATCAGGTGCAGGGGTCCACAGGGGTGCCACTGCATTGCCCATGCACCTGCGATTACGAGCTGGAAACAATGCTGTAGCCTGTTTCCCGCTAGGCCAGCAGGCGGAAAGGTTTCCGCCTGCCAACCTAGCAGGAAACTTGTAAAATCTCCAGCGGGGAGGTCTCCACAAAGGTAGTGGCCACCCTGTTGGGAGTTTTGTGAACGGGCTTTCCCATTCACCAAACTTGAAATGAGGCCCACAGTGCCAAAAATATGTCTTACAAAAATATAATTTCCCTATCCTTATAATGGTAAGTACAAAAATACCACAAAAAAAAATCATTTCACACTAATATCATTAAAAACATATAAAAATATTGGTTCCTAATATATATAGTTTAAAGTAATACATCTTGCATACTTTAATATATACCAGTAATATAATGTTAGTTAAATAAATCTCACTAACATTTAGGCTCTCATTACAAGCCTGGCAGTCAGTGTTAAAGTGGCGGTAACACCGCCAACAGGCCGGCGGTAAAAAAAATGTAATCATGACCACAGCGGAAACCGCTAACACAGACAGCCACTTTAACACTCCAACCGCCACAATGGTAGCAACTAACACCGCGGTGGTAACCGCCAACAGTCAGGCGGAAGACAAGGTTCCGCCCACTGTATTACAAGAGGCCTATCTGCCACCTTTTCCAGGGCGGTACCAACGCCATCAAAAGCACAGCAGAAACAGTGTTCTGAAGGGAAACGTCTCACCTCTCATCACTTGAGGAAGAACCAGGACGCCATGGAGCCCGAGCTGCACGTCTTTCCCATGCTGGTGTATTTGCTCATACACCAGGAGTACCAACGCTGGCGATGACGACCACGGTGAGTACTGCACTTAGCACACAGGGAAGGCCGGGAGGAAAAAGAGAGTGACACACACACACGCAACACGCAACACCCCCACCCCCAACACCAAAACAAAAAGAGTGGGAGAGACGGAGGATACACTTGGTCAATGCCAGCAACAACACTACTGTTGGTGTGCATAACACACAGGGAGCAGCCCTATGCACTAGGCCATGCACTACCAGTTACAAGTCACCAGCCCATGGTGTACATAGCACAATCCCATCAGCTGCACACCTGAAACCAACAGGGCCCTTCCCAGTAGTAGATGCCCACTAACACCATTGGGGTTGGAGTGCTTCAGAGCCTGTCCAACAAGGGGCTGACCCTGCCATGTTCGCCCTGGCCTGGGGGTACCCACAGTCCACATCCCCACCCAGGTAAAACCTTAACGCAGGCAAAGTCATGATTCTGAATCTGTACTCACCCCCTTGTGGCTGCTGTGATGCCCTCAAACGCCCATCCAACTCTGGATAGGCCATCGCCAGGATGCGGAGCATCAGTGGGGTCAGGGTACGACGGGCACCCCTTCCTCGTTGGGATGCCAGCCCCAGCTGG
Source organism: Pleurodeles waltl (assembly GCF_031143425.1). NCBI lineage: Eukaryota > Metazoa > Chordata > Amphibia > Caudata > Salamandridae > Pleurodeles > Pleurodeles waltl. Next base: position 203,578,417 of record NC_090438.1, on the reverse strand, counting down.
GCCTCCGCCATCTTCCTTGCCCAGCGGCGCAGGACCTCCTTGGCGATGGCACGCCAAATACACCTTTTCTGATGGACACTGACCTGCAGGAAAAATACAGCAGAAAAGGGATAAGTCATACCGTCCGGACTGTCATACTCATGGCCCACCATATCCCTCCCATCCCCTTATGCACATACATTGACCACCATACATGCAGCACTCTGTCCAGGACCCCTCAGACCCCCACTTCATGAGGCTGACACACACAGCATTCCATACATTCATGGCCCACGCATCAAGCTCACAGTGTACTCAGCTGTTTGTCTGGAGGACCATAGAGTAAAGTGTACTGGGGTAGGACCCCATCCACCAGTCTCTCCAACTCCTCCGAAGTGAAGGCAGGGGCCCTTTCCCCAGACACATGAGCCATTGTCGCTTCCGGACACAGGTCACAGCAGCACTTGCAGTGTAGGTCCTCTTCTGTTGAATGTCAGGTAGCAATTGAGTGAACAGATAGAAAATGGCGGTCACGTCCACGGCGGTGCATACCGTCACCACCGGCGTACATTGCCATTGGCTCCTGGAACCCATAATGTTAACCAATGTGAAGTTGTGCGGCAGTCGTCGAGTGCCGATCGCTATGGCGCACGCCAGCGGAATTACCTCATTTCCACTTGTCTGACCTGAGAGGTCAGACAGATGCCATTTCAGGGGGGACAGGACATGGCACCTAACTGCGTCACAGCAGACATTGGCACATCAACTGACTCTTGACTTCACTTACTGGTTCTGTAAAGGAAGAGATGCATCATTGATTCAATAGATATGTGAATATGACCCTCTGCTCATCATTTTTCTCCCTAAACTTCAACCACTGAGATGGAGACATCCCACAGTATACAGACCCCTGGTGGACCTGGCGACAATGGAGGACAGACACATTATCCTAACTTACAGACTTGATAGGCCACAATCCAAGAACTGTGTGCCCAATTGGATCCAGACCTGATTTCAGCTATCCGCCAGCCCACAGGTATCCCCCCTCTAGTGCAGGTCCTAGCAGGTCTAGTGCTCCATTTCCTGGCAAGTCATTCCTTCCAAGCGACAGTGGCCATGGCATCAGGGATGTCACAGCCTATGTTCCCAAACGTGTTGACGAGAGTGTTGTCTGCCCTGCTGAAATACATGCACAGCTAAATCGTATTCCCACAGGTGGAGGATTTGGCAACAGTGAAAACTGACTTCTATGCCCTGGGACATTTCCCCAACATCATTGGTGCCATTGATGGTACACATGTAGCATTTGTGCCCCCCCCCTCGGAGGAATGAACAGGTGTTCAGGAATAGAAAAAGCTATCACTCTCTGAATGTGCAGATGGTGTGTTTGGCGGACCAGTACATCTCCCATGTGAATGCCAAGTATCCTGGCTCTGTGCATGATGCCTTCATCTTGAGGAATAGCAGCATTCCATATGTGATGTCTCAATTACAGAGGCACAGGGTGTGGCTAATAGGTGAGCCCATGGTCCCCACACAGTGATGTTGTTGGTATATGGGTGTGGGGTTGTACCTAAGGGTGAGTGTATGTCTAACAGGTATCCCTCAAATATTTGCAGGTGGCTCTGGTTACCCCAACCTCTCATGGCTCCTAGACCCCAGTGAGGAATGCAAGGACAAGGGCAGAGGAACGTTACAATGAGGCACATGGGCGAACAAGGAGGATCATTGAAAGAACGTTTGGCCTCCTGAAGGCCAGGTTCCGGTGCCTCCATCTGACAGGTGAGTCCCTGTACTACTCACCCAAGAAGGTGTGCCAGATCATCGTTGCATGTTGCATGTTGCTTGTTGCACAACCTGGCCATGAGATGCCAGGTGCCTTTTCTGCAGGAAGATGAGCCTGGAGATGGTCTTGTGGCAGCGGTGGAGCCTGTGGACAGTGAGGAAGAGGAGGCCGAGGAAGGAGATGTGGACAACAGCAGATCACTCATACAACAGTACTTCCAGTGACACACAGGTAAGACACTGTAACTTTACTTTCCATTGCTGTTTTGTGTTGGACATTGAACATGTCAGCCTGCTTTTCCATATTGTATGCCCACTTACTATACCCTTTGGCATCTCTATTTTCAGATCCCTGTGCCCCACTCTGGTTCCTGGTGTGTTCCCTGCTGCCCACTACAGGTCATACCTATGTATACATGACTGGGTGTTTATATATGTGCAAATAAGTTGAGAGGGTATTGCAATGGGCTGGGTTGATGAGGGAGGAAAGGTCAGGGTAGAGTCCAGTCTATTGGTATCACAGGTGCATTGTTCAATGGGGAATAGGAAGGGGAGCAATAGCAGTTCAAGGTGGACAGGGTAACAGAGTGGGACACAAGGGTGACAATCAGGAGAGTCTTATTTCCTGGCGGGGTCTTGGCAATGTTCTCTGTCTTCTGCCTGGATCGCAGGGACCGTTTGCGGGGTGGTTCTCCTTCTGCAGGGGATGGGGTGCTGGTGGCCTGTTGGTCTTGTGGTGGGGCCTCCTGTCCACCGGCGGAGGTGGAGGGCTGTTCATCGGTGTGGCTAGTGTCAGGGGCCCGTTGGTGTGCCACTGCCTCCCTCATGGTGTTGGCCATATCAGCCAGCACCCCTGCAATGGTGACCAGGTTGGTGTGGATGTGTTTGAGGTCCTCCCTGATCCCTGGGGACTGTCCCTCCTGCATCTGCTGGGTCTCCTGCAACTTGTAAAGTATCAGGCACAAGGTCTCCTGGGAATGTTGGTATGCTCCCAGGATCCCTGCAAGTGCCTCGTGGAGAGTGGTTTCCCTGGACCTGTCCTACCCCTGTCACACAGCAGTCCTCCCAGTGTCCCTGTTGTCCTGTGCCTCTGTCCCCTGAACCGTGTGCCCACTACCACTGACCCCAGGTCCCTGATTGCCCTGTGTTTGTGGAGTGGCCTGGGGTCCCTGTAGTGGTGGACACACTGCTGATTGACGTGTCCTGGGGACAGAGATATGGTCCCGCTGGGTGGGTGCTGTGCTAGTGTTTTCTCAGGGGGAAGGCTCTGTGGTGGTATGGGACTGTGGCAGGGTAACCGACTGTCCAGAGGTCCCTCATGGGCTAGGTTGGTCATCGTGATCCAGGCGTGCAGAGCTGCTGTCATCACTGTGGGCCTCCTCTGGGGGAGACTGGATGTTGGTGGCAACTTCTCTCCAGTGACGTTGAGTGGGGGTTCTGTAGGGATGTAAATGCAGTGTTATTGAATCTGCGTCTGCCATCTTATGCATGGGTGTGTTTCCCTGTATGTTTGTGATTGCCCTGTCTGCTTTGCCTTGTGTGAGTGGTGATTTTGTGGGCTAGGTGATTCTCTCTAATGGCCATGCTTTAGTGATGGGTGTCCATGCAGGTCTGTGATGGCTATCCATGCATTGGTGTGGCATGCAGGGCTTGGTTTTGGGATGGGTGGGTTGTGATAGTGGGAGTATATGTGAAGTGATGGGGGTGAGGGTAGGGGTTTGTGATGGCATGCAGGTAGGGTGGGGGATATGATAGTAAAGATTTGACTTACCAGAGTCCCGTCCTCCTGCTACTCCTGCAAGGCCCTCAGGATGCATTATTGCCAAGGCTTGCTCCTCCCATGTTGTTAGTTGTGGGGGAGGAGTAGGGGGTCCACCGCCAGTCCTCTGTACGACTACCTGGTGTCTTGCAACCACGGAACGCACCTTCCCCCATAGGTCGTTCCACCTTTTCCTGATGTCATCCCTTGTTCTGGGGTGGTGTCCCATGGCGTTGACCCTGTCCACGACTCTCCACCATAGCTCCATCTTCCTAGCAATGGATGTCTGCTGCACCTGTGATCTGAATAGCTGTGGCTCTACCCGGATGATTTCCTCCACCATGACCCTTAGCTCCTCCTCTGAAAACCTGGGGTTTCTTTGGGGTGCTATGGATATGGTGTGAGTGGTATGTTTGAGGGTGTGTGGGGTGACGTGTTGGGGTGTGTGGTGTGAGGTACCTGAATGGTGTATGGGTGATGGTGTTCTGTGGCTCAGCTTGAGTGGATGCTCCTGGCTTGTCTCTCTCTCTCAGTTAGCAATTGTTTTTCATTGAAAGGGTTGTGGGTAATGTGGGTGTGTATTTTATATTGGATTGGGTGTGTGGGTGTGGTGTGTGTATGTGTGTCACATGTGTGTATTTTGAATTGCCCAATGTGGTGTAGTTTTGTTAGTCTGTGTGTATTTTGAGCGCAGCAGTGTGTACCACCAATGGATAACTGCGGTTGAAAGACCTCCATGGTGATTCGTGGGTCCTGATACTGTGGGCGTATTTCTGTTGGCGTAAAGATGTGGGTTTTGGTAGCGCCAGTTTATCACTGACCTTTGGTCTGGCGGACTTGTGTGGGTGTCTGTACAGTAGCGGATTTCTCTGTGTGGGTCATAATACCTGTAGCGGTATACTGCTGCAGTCATGGTATGTTGGCGGGCGTTAGCACAGCGGTAGGCAGCATTTACTGCCAAAGTTGTAATGAAGGCCTTAGTACTATATACAAATATATACTTATATAAACACATACATATATATGTGGGTGTATGTTTACATCTCTATACATATATAATACAGTTATAAAACATATATTTTGCCATATTTTATTATTTTTCTTTAATTATTTAAATGTACTACTAAAGGGCATTATTTATATATATATATATATATATATATATATATATATATGTACATATTAATGTGAAACAACAAATATTAACAATTAAATTGCAAAACAATATAAAAATTACTAAACAAATAAAATAAAAAACAATAGAAACAGGAAAACACAGTTACAAAAAATAATTACAAAAATTTAGAAACCAATAAAAATGTAAATAAATACTATAAAATTACATTTATAAACAAATGTTAATAATACATAAATTTAAACAATATTAGGAAGTGTACTTAAGTCTGAGAATAATACATACACTATTCCCACTCCAGTTTATGCAACAGTACAGAAAGTGTAGAACGTCAGAGGGGTTAAATATATTATTCCCACTCCAAACAGTGCAACAGTAGTGAAAGCATTAGATTTCAGAGGGGTACATTTACTATTCGCACTCCGGTCTGTGCAACAGTACCTAAAGCACTGGACTCCAGATTGGTTATATTTAGTATTCCCTCTCCAGTTTGTGCAACAGTAGAGAAAGTGCTGGTTTTTGGAGGGATAAAAATTCCTACTCCTGCTCCAGTCTGTGACAGTAATGAAAGTGTTGGATTTCAAAAGGGGTTATATTTACTATTCCAACTCCAGTCCGCAAGAGTAGGGAAAGCTTTGGACTTTGGTGGGGTTAGAATTATTATTCCCACTCCAGTCTGGGCCACAGTAGGGAAAGGGTTGGACTTTGGAGGAGTAAGAATTACTATTCCCATCCCAATTTAAGCAAGAGTAGGTACACTACTTCACTTCAAACACATTACATATTTGCATAACCGTATTACTTTAGAAAAAATATAAAGCACTTCATATAAACATTATTATTTAACAAACATATATTTATATTCTATAAAAAAAGCAATTCACTAATTTACAAAATTCATAAATAATGCAAAAATTTATTTTCAGTTTAAAAAAAATAGTTATGTATATATTTCTAACTTGCTACCCTATGCTACTACAAGCTTAGCAACCCATAGCTAAAAAAAATAAGTATAACACAATTTACATATTTGATAATCAAATACCTAAATAATAGTATTAATTAATTGTTACCTAATAATTACTGAATTAACATCCCACTCAACAACCCTATAAACCCAGCAGCCCACCTTAAATCTCACTAAAATATATAATTATTACACAATCCACTTAAGTATTAGTCAATTAAATATTTTCTTATACACATTATAATTATTATTTTTTATTTACTTGAATACCTTCCCACCTTATACCCTTAAAAACTTAGCAACCTGCAACTAAAATATAAATAGTTAAGTTTTACAAAATGTACATAATTAATAATCAAGCCAATAATTAATAATAAATGAATGATTATTTACTACTTATTAATTACTTAACTTCTCACCCTATCCCCTACAAACCCAGTAACCTGCACCTAATATTTAACTGAAATAAATGATTGTTCCACAATTTCCATAATTATTAATCAATTGAACAATTAATAATAAATTCGAAATGAATTGTCAATTAATTATTACCTAATGAACTTCCCACGCTATACCCCTACAAACATAGTAACCCGCACCTAAAATATAATTAGGCCTAATATAATGTTTTTATGTTTTTATATTTGTTATCCATATTTATCCATATTTAATCATATTTATGCTTTGGCCATTGTATTAGTATTTCTCCGTATTTATTTTGTGATTTGGAATAAGTGGAGTCAAAAATGTTACATTTCCGCATTTATTTAACTGATAAACAGGCACTCATGCTTTGATGCATGTCGCGTTTTAGCAAATTTAGCAGCCAACTATGGCAAAACAATACATCCACAGGTAAATACTAGCAATGTACCACAACTACATTTTAACAGATGCCTGTATTTCTAAATACCTTAATCTGTTTCTTAATTCCCCATGCTGTCTATCTGCTCATATGTTGTCTTGGATTTCACAACAGACAGCATGGAAAGCCACTCATTAAAAGCACAATTCTATTTTTTTCTGTTTTAAAAAATAAATGCAGACAGGAAATACATTATTTTCTGTCTGTATTTATCTGTAAAAATCAGTAAAAACTGAAAACTGGGAGCCTTAAATATAATTAATAAATCAGTTTTAAACAATATACTTAATTACTATAATTCACATACTTGCTTATTTATTAATAAATAAATAATTATTACATAATTAACATCCCACCCTATTTCCCTACAAACCCAACAACCCACAATGACACAATATATTGCTATTAACAATTAAACTATAAATTCTAAATCCCTTAAAATTACAAAGTACATCTAAAGAATTATTACCAATTATACAAACAATTATAACACAAAATGAATATAGGAGCTAAAACACATTGAAATAAATAAATGAATTAAAGATACTATGTACAACTATATTATTGAAATGATATTAACAACAATGATATGCTTAATGATATTACTTACCTGAAAAAACAATATTCTTGACAACAATATTTCTGCATCACAATACTTTTGAATCATTATATTTGTTTTATTATTTCTGTGTTCCAATATTAAAAACACAATATTTTGTGCAAATACCAATCACATACTAACCAACATAAACTTGTTTTAAGATGAATATCCATATAATTGTCACACCTACCACTACATCCTACATTATCCTCCAGCATTAGTTGTTTTAGCAAAATACAAATGTCTTTTATAAACTCAGCACTAACAAACCACAGTAACCAGGTAGTTCACACTCCTGCAGACAATTTCATTTATACACATTAAGTGCTCGCATGGTGACCAATTTCAACAAACATACGCACGGACACCAACCTACATTTACAATGGAAAAATTTACATTTTACATAAATCCGGCATTTACATACCATGGGCCTCATTACGAGTTTTGCGGCCTGACGGTTATACCACTGCGGTAGCGGGCGCCATAAGACGCCCATGTTGGTGGTCATCCGACCGCCGTTTTAAGAGGTACACAGTCAGATCAGCCAAAAAACAGCCATATTTCCGAAACTGCCAGGACACTGCCGAATGAAAAAAAGGAAGTTAGCCTGACACAAATCAGCCCATCAGATTATGATCCACAAATCACGACAGTGCTTCTTCCATGGCAGATACCATTGGCAGTGTGAACCGCGGCAGTCTGAGCTCACTTCACACTGAACACCACACCACATTGGATAGTTTGAATATCCCACACCTGACAAACATCCACACACTCGACCCACCTACACACTCCACTATATAACACACCACTACACAACCCACAATCCTTTGCAAACAGAACACCACTCACAGCCACAGAGGAGGAACAACTATTGCAGAATTAACTATAAATATTATTGACACCCATACACAATTCACCACGTATACATCCCACACCTGCACAATACACCCAACACACAATTTACAATCACACAAAATACACAGCAACCGTCACCCACTCACATCACAGCACCTACACCTCATCACCAACATTTTTTTCAACCTTTCTTTAACACTACATCACCGTCTATACCACCACTACAATGTCCTCATAAAAACACCCATGATTCACAGATGAGGAGCTGAGGGTCATGGTGGACGAAATTGTTAGGGTAGAGCCACACCTTTTCGGAGCACAGGTCCAGGTAACATCATTAGCCAGGAAAATTGAGTTGTGGCAAAGAATAGTCGACAGGGTCAATTCTGTAGGCAGCTATCCATGCACAAGGTAGGACATCACGAAGAGGTGGAACGACCTCAGGGGGAAGGTATGTTCCATGGCAACCAGGCATCATCTGGCGGTACTCAAAACTGGTGGTGGGCCCCCACCTCCTCCCCCTACTTTCACATCCTGGGAAGAGAAGGTCTTGGATATCCTGCATCCTGAGGGCCTGACTGGAATACCTGGGAAAGTGGAGTCTGGTAAGCTCCCACAACATACATGTTTTGTCTTGCATGCTCCTTCACCACATTTCCCCATCATAATAACCAAACCACCCACCACCCTTCTGTGCCAAATGCACAAATACCCCTTTCTGGCATGCCACATGTCCACTAAACTCACCTGGGTCCACAGCCATTGGGAATGGGATGTTAGGTTTTGGGAACTGATAGCACTACAATTCAAGAAGGCAATATTCCACCATAAAGAAAACCAGACCAGTGCACCAAATGTGAGATGCCATACATGTGAAGATAACAACCAATATAAGCCATCATTAATGTTCCACTGTGAAACAGTTTATGGCAATGACCCACTCCCACTACAATTACAAGCAAACACAGCTACAGTGGAGTGCCAAATCCAACTGCCTTTGAAAAAGGATTCCTAAAATGTACATTTACTCACCTAGGGGGAAATCTAGATGCCCAAGTGGATGCACATGCAGCACACATCCAGACAGAGGTCAATGTCAATTGCCTACTCCCATACTGTGTCCCTACTCTGACACTATTGTGCTTTCTGCTGCTTTTTTGTGCCATGTGTCATGCCTTACACTAGCCACAAAATGGTTATACCCATGTCAACAGTCAGACAACATAAATGGGTATCAGCAGTCAAATAACTACCAACATAGCTTTACATCTTTACCATGATGTATGGTATTGAAATATCAGAGTCACATGTTGTATGAAGTAAGAATTGGTAGCAACTGTCACTGTCATTTCTGGGGATCATGTTAACGCAGTGTGTGCATTTCACACAACATCACTCATTCTAAATTTTAAGCATAACGTGTTGTAACACTTACAGCAACTGTGTGTTACACTCCTCCCACAAGAAACTTGCCATTGTCACCATGGAGATGATACCAGAGACTGCCACATCCTCTCTGGATAAAGACCCCAGTGAGGACAACACCCCTGGATGTGGGGACACTGACGACAAAGCTAGCCCATCAGGGACACCTGGTCAGTTAACAACTGGTAGCCTCACCCTGCCCACATTGACTCCTCCCAGCCCTGTTGCATCTACATCACAGGCAACAATTTGCCCTCACACCTGTGTCCCAAGGACACAGGCACCTGGGGGTAGGGTGTGTGGGATGGATGGTGGGGACCGGAGGATGGGGCTCAAAGGGACAATACTGACCATGAAACCATCTCCCAAGTCTTGGGAGCCTACCCGACTTCCGAAGGTCTGATGGGCCAGGTACTTACCATGATGGGGGAACTCCAACAGCTGCAGAGGGACAACCACCAGGAAGTCATGCAGCAGTGGCAGGCACAAAATGCCATCCTGACTTCATTGCTGGGGTGCTAAGGGACATCAACACTACCCTGAGTAAGTCTGCCACACAACATCAGGCCTCTTCCACTGGTAATGACTCTTTAGGCCCTTCAACATCTGTGGCCGCCAGTGGAATGGAGGCCCTGCCAGGGGAGGGACATGCCTCAGACACCCCACCCTCTATGGCAGAGAAACCCTGTCCCCAGCAAACGTGGATGTCCACCCAAACATCCAGGAGAAGCAGATGCCAAGACCAAACCCACTGCCAGGAAGTGATCCTCTCCTGATTGTTACGCCTTGTGTGCCACAGATACACCCTGTTGACTGTTCTGAAACCTAACTCCATTTTCCTTTGGTGCACAGACACTGGATTATTGTTCCCAAACGGTGTTGCAGTTACCCTTATGATTTCATCCACCATGACTGAACCAACCACTGTTTAGTTTCTGTTATTCCAGTTTCAATTCACCCATATTGTATTGCATTTTTGCACTCCCCAATAAATACCACTTAAACACAGGTCCTGTGCAAGTGTCATGTATCAACCATGTAGAACTGTAATGTATGACGACTCTTGTACCAATGTGTCCCTCTGTCTTGTACAATCTTTGTTATGAACATCACACATGTACAGTATCACCCGGAGACCCATTACATTGGGATTGTAACATACACATGACCAAAACAGCAGTATGGTATATCTCCATACATTTATGTTTCGCTGTGCAACCGACAGATAGAGTAGTACTGCTGGTGACTTCAGACTGTCAGCTTGAGTGTCATACACTCCTAACCCACAGGATACTGTAGTTAGGGACATGTCAGTCTTTCCTCAAGCCAGGCAGCATACAGAGTGGTCCTTTGTATCATCCAGTGAAGCCTTATAGCATACCCATATCTTAGCTACCTATTAATCATACCCCATGATACAAACAGAGATCGGTACTGATGTGCCCAGTCCGGGAATCTTTCATTTACCATGGTCAGGTACTTGTAGGTTTGCCACTCACCTATGTCAGTCCTCAGAGACATGCACATTGGCCTGCTAAGTAGCAACATTCTGACAGCTATGTGCAAGGTAGGTCACATACAACAGAAACCATTATGATGGTAGAGGCTCTGGCTCAACATTTTCACGTGTGGCAGACACATGTGGACACACGCATGGCACCATTTAATCACCTCTAGTGCCAAGCAGGTCTCCTTGGTAGGAAAACACACTTCCATCCCATTGTCCTGATAGACTGGCCATATATGTGACACTCCACATACTCATGCTAATCATTATCTGGTTTCATCCATGTCAGCTTCTCAAGCAAATCCCGTCTGCGTCTGTCACTGTCCGTGACTTGGCAATGAGGAAGAGCCAAAATGAAACTCAGCAAATCTGTGATTGTTAAAGATAAGGGATACGACAAAATTGTCAACATGCATCATTTCTGACGAGTCATTTTTACAAGTGTCACTTTGCTTGTGCACTAACATTTCATGACACTGTATACCCAACTGTACAGTATACAATACCAACAAACAATCTGCATGCATATCTGACTCATTGGCATTGGAGCTACCAAAAGACTTCACAGATGATGGTAAATAGGAGGCGTAAAGCCAGCCATCATTTTAGATTCCAAAATGGAATCTCACTATTGACAACACATCACATACCTTTAATGAGTTGAAGAACTGATTGATGAGATCTGCCCTGATGTCTCCAGCTTCAGCTTCATCGGGTTCATCTTCACTTGGCAAATCTACGTTTCCACCCACAGCTACTGCTGGCTCCCCCTCATCTGGTATAAATGGTATCTGACGTCTCAGGGCAAGGTTGTGGAGCAAGCAGCAGGCAACAGTAATTTAACATACCTTGTAAGTAGAGGAGGGCTCCTTCAGATTTGTCCTGACTGCAAAATCTTGCCTTCAGGAGCCGAAAGGACTGCTTCACGACACGCCTTGTCTTTCCATGGGCCTCGTTGAAGCAGATTTCCCTTGGTGTGGTTGGGTACCTCACTGGTGTCAATAATCAAGGACGGTTTGAATAGACAGAGTCACCTATATGGAATAGGTATAACAACATAAATATTTATCTTGTACATGCACATTTCTGATAGTAGGAGAAATGACGTTGCAGCCACACATGTCACATGTGACTTAGTAACCAGCCAGGCCCTCTCTGTGTGGAGTCGGGTCATCAGCAGTGGGATTTTGCTGTTCCGCATGATGAAGGAATCATGGACTGATCCGGGAAACTTGGCACATACTTGTGAAATGTACTGGTCACCCTGAGTGGTGATTTTTCCTGTTCCTATATACCTGTTCATTGCCATTGGGAGGAACCAAGGTGACATGGGTGCTATTTATGGCTCCAATAACATGTGGAATGTGTCCCAAAGCATAATACTCTGCCTTCACATAGACCAAATCCACACAGGAAAACCTGATGTTGCTACCCAGATGTTTCAACAATGCAAACAGTACTGCCTTCAAAACCAGACTGAACATGGGCTGATACATCCCTGCAGTTAGGGCCACTGTATTCTGAACGGAACCAGTAGCCAGGATGTGTAACATTGACATGACTTGAACGATGGGAGGTCTGCTATTGGGATTGCAAACAGCAGGCATCAGATCTGGTTCCAAATGATCACAGAGATCAATGACAGTCTGCCTATTCAGGCAATATATCTGTACTATGTGTCTCTCCTCCATGGTGTACAAGTCTACCAGTGGGCAGTACACTGGAGGTCATCTTCCTCTGCTCATGCCTAGGAAACTATGTGGGACCAAAATGGAATGTAGTTGAATATACAATGTACACATTATGAATCTGTTCATATACAAATCACACAAATCTCCATATGATGAAAGAATCAACATATGACATTTGATCTGCTGTGACTGCCAGTGTTTGATACTCCTACCTGATTTACATGGCAAACATATTTGTGGCACCTATACTCCACTGATGTTGCACATAGGATGTTGAGAATAGGTTATCATTTCCATTAACACCCATACCTCTGTTACACAGCTTTTACTACTAACATGCACAATGCGACTACTAAACATGAAGGCAGCACTTAATATAAATTGCGCACTATATAGGTAATCGTAAATGATGCATCTTCCGTTATTATCCCATACAAATAATTGCCCCAAAATGGCAGCTGTCTGACCTACTGTACTGGACATGAGGAAGTGACTTAACTCCAACAGTGGATGTGGTCATGGCAGTAGTCGGTCACAACCGAGGCGCACATTGCCATTGGAACACATTGCTGCCTTTGGCGGACCGGGACCAATGGTGGTGTCCACCAGCGGTGACAGTCATGTACGTGGTGGACTGGACCACCATCTTCTGCAGTATTGCTCACCTGACTCCTGGCACTGCTGCCATCAAGACCTCCACTACCTGAGCTACTGTGTACTGCATCTGGGGGCTATCATGCCACATCCTCCAAGTGATAGGGCACCAGCCTTCAATTCAGAAGAGCTATACAGGCTCGTGGATGAGGTCCTACCCCTGCATGAACAGCTATATGGAGCACAGGGGAGCAGGTGAGTCCATTGGAATACCAATGTGTGTAAGGTGGAGTATATGATGATGTACATGAAATGTGAGAACGTGAAGGATTAGGCAATTATGTCTGGGTGTATGAAAATATGTACATGTGCATACAGTAGTGATACATGGTAGAAAGTGTGTAATCTAACCTCCTTCACACCCAATGTGGATTGCAGCATGTAAGACAATAATGGTGTGAGAAATGTTTATAGAGATATACCATGTTATTGATCATGCATGTTGTATGGGGGACTCCACTACACACATAGGATGGCTGCAGATGGTCAATTAGGAATGTGTTTGGACCAAGAGGAAGGGAATGTTTACCTACTTGCTGTGACTAAAGTGTTCTGACCACTTCTGTTATGATGGTACATGTGGACATAACATTCTCCTTTTGTTTGTGTCATCCATGCAGGTCAACGCCCATCAAAAGAAAGGAATCTGGCGTGCCATCACCAAGCAAGTGCTGCCCCTGAGGGTCCACAGCCGGTGGAGCACCCACTATAGGAAGCCATGGGAGGACCTTAGATGCTCAGCCGGAAGACCACTGAGGCCCAGCTGTGGATGTCCTCCCAACGAGGGAGGGGTGCCCTTGGGACCTTGCCCCCCTGGCCCACATTTTGGCAGTGGCCTACCCTGAGGTGGGTGGGCATTTGAGGGCAGCACAGCAACCCCAAGAGGGTAAATACTGACTACACACATGTACATCCCTCTGCCAGTTCAGTGTATTATGTGTAAGTATTTAAGTTGTGACAATGTGATACGTGCTAAAGCCAAACGGTCCCCTAGGTACACCTAGGTGTACAGGTTATAACATTGATACCCAGGTGTGGAGATTTTATTGTGCTACGCTTACCCAGAGGTGTGTGGAGGTATCCCCATTGTTAAGTGTGGACTGTACATTGGATATTGTGATGTATAATCAGGGTGGACATCCTACATGATGTAAAACATGGTGGTATTTCTACATTCCTAGTGTAAGACATATTGAAATTTCAGTTCAGACTATTTATACCATGTACACGATATTGTGAAGGTAAGTGGCTAGCCTGCTATTCCCTTAGCCAATGTATTGTGGGCATGCTACATGGGGCAGGAGATGTCCTATATGGTGCGATTTACACTGTTTTTTGTCAACATCATGTATACATTGGTAATTCCTGTCATTTTCAGGATTTGGGATTCAATTTTGGGATCCTTACTTTAGCTCTTCTGTGTCTGTTTAGAAGGATGTTGGTAAGGCTAAGTTCAATTTACACTGAATTAATTGTGTTGCTGGTTTGTTGTTGACATTCACATGTTGGCGGAATGGTATATGTTATCAGTTTATTTGCTGGACTCTGGGTGTATGTCTACATCATGGTCATTTAAGGAGTTGTGTATGTCAGTGCCACTTTACTCCAAATATGTAAGGTGACTCATGTCTGAAGGTCTGATAGTGATGTTGGCATTTTGAAAATGTTGATTTAAGGTTCATAATCATCAGAATTACTAGAACTGTGTGTGCCCCTGATGCACATGACAGGTGTCCAATGTATAGAAGGTGTTGGTATGGTCGCTGGGGTTGTCTGTGGGCAATTCCTGTATGCTGAGTGGGCCCCTATTGCTGTACAGGGCTTTGTTTACTATGTGAGAATGACGAAGCTGAGTAGGTTCACAAAGTATGTATTAACCTTTGGAAAAACACTATTGATACATGTGTCTTTGAGATGGTTTTGAAATCAATTATACTCCAACTTTGGATATGCCAAATGGAGCAGGTGCATGTGTGGTTTTTCACATTGTAATTGTTAGGGGCACAGTTACAAGTTAAGGATGTGATTGCTAAGCAACATGCTGTGTTGTGATTGGAATGTGATGAGCTAACTTTCATAGGACATGATATCTGGTAATGGTCTGAGCAAGTGTCGATTTGGAGTATGTATAAATGTGATAACAAAGTCAAGACTGCTTCCCATTAATGGATTGTTGTTTCAAAGTGATGCTCTGTATGGGACACACTTTTCATGTTGACCATTCTTCTTGTGCAGGTAAAGTATGTGTTATAGCTGTACTGATGGGATGGCAATGTAGTGGTCAGCTAGTTGGCTTATGGTGTGTGTGACATTGATGTCATATAGGGTTGTGGAAAGTATGTTCTTGTGACATGATGTTGGCTCAACATGGTTCCTACCTGGGTTTTTTTACACATAGATGTGATGTTACTGTTGTTTATGGTGTGATGTATGTGTATGTAAAGAATGTGATGACCCTACCTCTCTCTCTGTTTCTCAGCATCAGCAGAAAAAGGAGATGGGGCAGAGCTGAGTGGGGAAACTGCTAGCCATGTGGCCCAGAGTCATGATACCACCGACACCGAGGAACCCAGTGGCCTGGATGACGAGGGGAGAGCCACGGGGGAGACAGAATGCAGTTCTTCATCTTCGGAATCCTCCTCCAGTGGACACTCCCTGGCGATGGTTGACCCTTCTGGGACCACCCCAGCACTATCTAAGTCCACCACCCTCCTTACTACCACTGCCTTCCCTGTAGCGCCCCACCCAGTTGCCCGTGCCTGCTCACCCAAGCGGGTGGGCGTCTCCTTTGCCGCAGGCACCTCTGCCCCTACCCCGCCAGCCCTGCTGCCCTCAGTAAGGAAGCTACTGACCTCCCGATCTCTGTGGGTCAGTCGACCATTGTGAATGCCAACAGACTCCAACAGAGTAATGCGTTCCTGGAGGGCATTCATGGTGCACTGGCTGTCCTACAGTGATCCTTTCAGGCTCTGGCCTCCACACTCACAGCAGCCAGTCACCCATTGACTACCAACCCCCCTCCAACTTCCTCTTACCAAACCCAAACCCCCTTCCCCTCCCGGACCCAGCCAAAGCACATGGACAAACAGGCATGCATCCACCTCAACATCTAAGGGTAGCTCAGACAAACATAGGCACCACAAGACACACCTCCGGCATGCACACAAGCAACATACAGATGCAGACACAGCAACAGTCACAACCTGCCCTGACACCCCCACCACTCCAAGAATCACTGACACTACACCTGACACACCTGCAGACACCACACCAACATTCACAGATCCAGCCACTACACCTATCCAAAGTCAGCACAATAGCAGACCCTCATACATCCACCCCTGTCACCATACCCTCAGACACCACAACCACTGACAAACCTACATCCAGCACATCCACCATACCTTCAGTCACCACCCCAACAGACAGCCACCCACCTACCACGGCATCCCCCAGCACCTCCACCCCCCAGTCCCGTACTCATAAACACCCTCACTCACCCACCCAACAGACACCCACCACCCACAAGCATACCTCCCACAAACATGCACCCATGACACACACGTCAGACAACCACTCCTCCACACCCAAACCCCCTTCTGATGACCGTCCCCATGTTTTTACCTTTTCCCTACTCCTCTTCCCCCCTTAGATCCCTAAACGCTCCATTTCCCTTCCCAGGCCCGTCCCTTCCACCTCCGATTCCTCCCCTACCCCCTTGCAAGTACCCAAGCCCCTTCCCCCACCAAGAAGTCTACCCCTCCCAGAAGAGGACCCAGCCCTCCCCTAAGCGGGGTCCTAAGCCCCACATCCCAATCCCAAGGACTCCCTTCAAAGCCAAGGATCAAACCTTCTCCCACGATAATCCCTGAGGTACCTGCCTGCCCCCTCGATCCCCCTACCTGTGGAGTTTACATGGCAGTCAGGAGTCCAATTAGGGGCACACAGATGTGCATTGTGTGCACATTGCACATTTTCAAATTGGACTGGCCTATGCCTTGGACATTTCTTTCCTATTTATATTTGTTAATACATAATTGGCCTAACCAGTTGTTGGTTTCAATATTACATATTTGTCCTGCATTTTGTTTCTCAGTGCAGATTTGTTCATGGCTGACATTGTTTATGTGTGTTCGTACTTGTGTGTAAGTGGTGCTTGTGCTACCTGTTTTGTCTGGGAAGCATGTGAGATTGTGTGCAGTGCTTTGCGCCCCCAGTGATGGGTGTGTGTTGTGTGATGGGAATGCATATATTGGGGAAATGTTGTTGTCATGGTATTGGTTGATGTTTGTGTTGACAGGTGTTTGTTGTAGTGTTGTGTGGCTTTGTGTGCTTTGACTGTGTGCATGTGCGTGTTTGGTGTATGGTATGTCAGATACAATGTGCTATATATTTCCTGTGTTTTTCGATTGCAGCATTGTAGGGTTGTGTGTATGTGTGTGTTCATTCCCTGTTGGTGGTCAGTTGTGTGGTATCTGTGATTTGTCACTGGGTAGTCTCTATTGTGGGTGCTTGGCAATGCATTGATGGTGGTGCGGTTCTGGTGTTGTGACATGTTGTGGTGTTCTATGTAATTGTGTGTGACTGGGCCAGTGCTGTGTTTTGGGAATTGGTGTGTGTTTTTGACATGTGTGATGGCCATGGTGTGTGTACTGTGTATGTGTGAGCGTGTATGTGGCTGTGAGTGTGAGTGCCAGTGTCAGGTTATGTGTGTGTGTCACCGTCAGCCCCCGTTCCCAATGGTGTATTGTGTAAGGCTACAGACTTCGGCAATATACAAAAGTTTCTGTTGTCGTCTTCAGCGTTGATTCAGGACTCTCGAGTAGGAGCTACAGGATGACGTGTAGTTCTGGTTCCATGGCGGCTTCAGAGGGGTATGGCTTCTTGACAGTGAGTGTCTCCTTTTATGCAGTTCATTTCCTCCTGGGTTTCCGTGGTGGTGCGACTGCGGCAGAAACCTTGGCGGTGTGCAACCTCATAATCTGTCTGGTGGAAACATGGTCTCCACCGGCCTGCAGGTGGCTACCATTGTCCGTAGAGCCGAGACCGCTGTGGTGGTGCCGGCGGTGCTCTGGCTGTATTCTGTTCTGAATACCTCCATGATCTTCATTTTGCAGTCTTCTCCACCAGATATGGTTTTGAGCAGTGCAGGGGCCCACCTATGGTCCCCAACACTTCATTTCGACCAGCCTTTTCATGGCGTTTACAAAGCCATGAAAAGGCTGGCGGAAAAGGGGACTCGGAATCAGCATGGCAGTGCTGAACTCAGCAACGCCGTGGCTGACCACGAGTCCGACTGTCATCAGCCCATTGGAAACCACGTTCCTCACAAGGATGGCGGTCCCCTGGTGGTCTGACTGACAGGATCGTAATGTGGTGGTCAGACCGCCAGGAGTGCTCTGGTCTGACTGCAAGGCTGGCAGTTTCAAGACTGCCAGCCTCGTAATGAGGCCCTAAGTATTCACAAATATAATCACAATTTTACAGCATATAACAATCATTTAACTACCGGGCAGTCCTAAAATAAATTAATAATTCAAATGTTATATGTTAGGATGCACTTCCCCAAAATCATCATCAACGAAAAGGACAACACTCCAAAATTGAAAACATTTTCAAAAGCACTGCAAAATAAGTACACATTTCAGCTGAATAAATGTAATATCAATATTTATTCACAAACTGAATCTGCTTCTCATAACAAAATGTGAAAATATTTATCTCAAACTTCACTAAAACCCTTAATTTACTAAACATAAAATAAAATTTCAAACATAAAATAAAATTTCAAGCAATAATGCAAATTCTAAATAATTATCAAAGGTTTCAAGAACTAAACCCTCAACTAAAACAAATCTAAAACAATGCAAACAAGTTACATGGACACCAATCCCCCAATACCACCACAAAAACACAAACAAAAGATACAGTTGTCTAAAATTACACAAATAAGTATTTCTAAAATTAACATCAAACAACTAAAAGCAAAATGTTAAAAGCTTAAAGTATTCAAAATAAAAAAAGTGAAAAACACAGAAAGAATTAGCAGAAGTTATAGCCACAGCATTATTTGTGCAAAAGAAGTTGTAAGGAATAAAGTTTAAAAAAAAAAAACACAATTGAACTCATATTAGGACAAAACCAGCATACATACTTTCCTAAAAATATATGGTGGACAATGAACATATACCAGCCCAAATGAGCTATTTTTTAAAGAGGCAATATATCACCAAGACAAAAATATAATTTATATTATCCACAAGAACAGCAGACCACAGGAAATAAACTGTGGACTTATTATAGCCTTTGGCCCTTATTTTGAACACGGCGGGATTTCCCGCCGTGTTCAGGCTGGCGGTCTTTTCATTGACTGCCAGCCTCCTGGAAAACCCGCGGGCCGTATAATGTTTTCCCCGCCAGGCCAGCGGGCGGAGACAGTGTCGCCGCCCGCCGGCCTGGCGGGGAACACCCGCAACATTGAGGGCGGCTCCATTAGGTGCCGCTGACAATGTTGGTGTGCGGCAGGTGCAGCAGCACCCGGGGTGCATGTCACTGCCCGTAAATTAGGCAGTGACATGCGCGACGGGGGCCTGCACAGAGGCCCCTGCACTGCCCATGCAAAGTGCATGGGCAGTGCAGGGGCACCCCCTCCGCCAACCTTTTCCTGGCGGGATATCCCACCAGATAAAGGCTGGCGGCATATGAAACATTATCCGAAGGGTAGCGCAGCTACCCTGGCGGATGGTGTTTCATCCCGCCACCAGGCTGCCTGGCAGCGGGAGCATGGCGGTGGGTGACGGCTGCCGCTGAAGGCCGTCACCCTCTTCATTATGTGGTGGTTCGGCCCGCCATGACGGCTGGCTGCTTTAGCCGACACCGCCGGCATGGCGGGCCGAACCGCCAAGTTCATATTGACCGCCTTAGACACTAGAGAAGAACTGAAATTATAAAATGAATTAGAAATGAACACATATAAGAGGTGAGTCGTACTACATTGAGAATGCGGTCATATGCAAAATCCACAACTAGTCATTTAAATATTTTAGATACATTTCTGAAAGCAAACAATAAAAAGGTAAATTACTTTAAAATATGGATCATTGCCCAATTCACCCTTTAACAGCTTAAATGTTCACTTCTTTGCTTGCTTTCAAAATCAAATCTGCAAAAGTATTTTACATCACCTACTGAAATCTGAAAATTGCAACGCCAAATCAATTTAGACCAAAAAACAACTTTATACCTCAAAAATTACAACAATATTAATGAAAGGCACACAAACAAAAATGAAGAAAGCAAAAGATGAACTGCATTACTTTTTCTTTGGAGGAAAACAGGATTCTACTACACATTAATTTGCAAGGCAAGGTTAATCAAGGAACTTTCTACAAATGTATTAATAAGATTTAAAGAAGAGTTAATAATTATTTAATGAAACCATCAATTAAACCATCAGAATATCCATGAAACATATGCATTTCTTGTCAAAGATCTTCTTATAATTTTCAGGGGCAAATGATCACCCTCACTAAAGACGACATTGTGAGAACAAAAATCTATTTGCAAATATTGCCACATCATGTTTACAGGAAAACAAAATGTCTAAGTTTAATTAATAAAACAACAATTTGTAGACACTTAAACATGTGAACTTAAATTAGAGTATATTAAAAGAAACTGTCTGGCCATTTCACATAAATATTTGTTTATAAGCCCAAAAACATACCAAACCATCTTAAGGACAACTTCAAAGAGTAGGGGCCTCATTTCCAGTTTGGCGGACGGAAAAGCCCGTCCGCCAAACTCCAGACAGGGTGACTGCCACCTTTGTGACGACCACCCTGCCAGAGTTATTAAGAGTTCCCCGCTAGGTCGGAAGATGGAAACCTCAGTTTCCACCCACTGACCTAGCGGGAAACAGGCAACAGCATTGTTTCTGGCTCATAATCAAGCCTGCTGCAATGCTGTAGCCCACAGGGTGCACCAGCACCCTCGCAATGTTCACTGTCTGCAAAGCAGACAGTGAACATTGTGAGGGTGCTGGACAGGGGGGGCTCTTGCACTGCCCATGCCAAGTGCATGGGCAGTGCAAGGCCCCCCGTGTTTCCCTGCACTTGTTCTCCACCAGCCTTTCAATAGCAGTGTTACAGCCATGAAAAGGCTGGTGGAGAACAAGGTCATAATCCAAGAGGCAGCGCTGCGTGCAGTGCTGCCCTGGTGGATTACGATCTCCACCAGGCTGCCAGGATCATTGATCCTGGCAGTGCTGGCGGTTCCCTGGCGGTCTTACTGCCAGGGTTGTAATGTGGCAGTCAGCGGTCCTGTCTGTAGACTGCCACACTCATAATGAGGCCCTTTGTGTCAGAGTTTTGAATCTCCATTTAAATATTGTTGAAAACACAAACACACTAAGAATACACAACAATGTGGAAGAAAAATCTTTGAAAACCTTTAGTAATAATTGGTGGAGTTTGAAGTAAGGATCATAACATCGGGCAAAAATTAGTGGATGCAAATGGAATACAAAAAGCCTTCCTATATTTGGTAGCAAATGCAGGCAACAAGTTGATGATGTACAACAAATAACATTGGAAGGTTGATTAAAAAAACAAGGCTCACAACAAAGGTATGATCATTACTCAATACATCATTTACATTCCAAACACATTATGCCAGAAAGTGTGGATGTACATGAAACAAAAGCTCCAAGAAACTTCAACATTTGAGAAATTAACCTAAAACCATGTTGCTTTTCAACTTTTTCCCAAGCAGGTGAGGAGAAGACTATATGAAAGACCTGGACAAATAAGTGGATCGGAATATTGTGCTGCTCATATTTGTTCTAAATGACAACAAAATAAAACCAACATGTTTCCTTTGCATTACAACCATAAATATATGTTGTTTGGTATGCTTTGGCAAACATTTTAAAATTAAGCATTACTTACAAAACCTGTAACAGTGCAGCAGATACTGAAACATTTAAAGGCAAAGATCAATAACTGGAAGGAGATATCACTAACATTTTAGATAATCATTGAGGAACAAAAGAAAACTGGTATAAAAATACTGAGATGATTGTTGCATCACACAAAAGCACCAATTTACTTTGTCACCTTTGGTTGAGCAGAATATTTATGGGATGAACTCTGTACCTATCTATGAGAATCCAAAGTACACCTATCACATTGCATTTATGACACCTGTAAATATTATCAACGAGTAAATATTACCAACACAAATTCTAAGCTATGTTAAACTTCTTATGCAACAATGTGCTTGACTTGGAGAAGCCATGCAGTACTTTTGGAGAAAAGCATATTAAGCAAGAGGTACATTACAAATATATATGACATTATGGATAATAGATGCAACTATATTTTGACACTGACAAATTTACAATTCATTGAATAATTTGATATCTGTGATATCCCGAATAGAAATGTTGATTTACCATCCAAACTTGTACAGTATCAAGAGCACAAATGCACAAGTTACAAATAAACGTACAAACAAAACAGGATAGTTATTACCACTGTACGTTATCAAAAGGGGTTATTATTTTTATACGTCTTGTTGACTATCCTTTAAAGACTGATCACTGTCATGATTTTAGTGGATTCTGAAGCTTTGAGATGCTTTATGGATTCCAAATTCCAGGCCGAAATACGGATTCCTGTTAACAAGAAAGAGACTACGGAGAAGATTTAAGGCATTCACACTAATGTTCTTTAGAGCCATCTGCACTTAAACGAAACTGTTGTTAATGGTGACTCAAGGTGGTCATCTGGAACAGATATGTTTTGATATGATTGATATTTCAACGTTTCCCACTATTCTCAGGGCAAAGACCAATTTGACTCTAACATTGTAGCCTCCACATAGACCATTGGGAACATTGATTTCAAGCTCCCCTCAAGGGCAAGACTCAATCATTAAGCTGTTTTCTTTTGCAAAACTCTACTCCAAAACCCACAATAGAACTAAAAGAAGACAATTTGATTCCAGAGCCTTACACAGAGTTTAATGGTGTCCACAGCAAAAAAGGCACAGACACCCTTCCAATTCACCCGGAATAGGATTGTGCCATTTGGTTAATGCCATGGAAAACCATCCCTCATGAAAGAATATATCCTTTAATGGTTAAGGATGATAATATTCTATGACAGTTCTATGACAGTTCATAAACAAAACATTATTAGGCAATCTTAGACACCCATCTTTTTAATATCCAATGCTAATGAGGACTACAGACCATGCATTCATTACAGAGAAATAAAAGCCATTGCAATCAGGAGCTGATTGTCACTGATGCTCCTCCTACAATTTTAGGAGGATTGAAACATCTTCGACATAGACACTCTGACTCTTTCTGGATTATGTACAATTGATTACGGTTGCAGAAGAGTCATACTGTGTGTATTTGTGACTTTGTAACTTTCTAATTTGTGTCACACATTTATGCCTGAGTTACTTCTTGTGATTAGTTGTTGTGTGCATTGTAGGGTGACGTAACACTTCTGATTATTAGTTTTTGATTTCATTAATAAATATGTGGTTTTAAATGGTTGATTTAACTTAGTATCCTGGGTATTACTTCTTCTCCCAGACTATAATATGCTAATTGTTTTGTTTAGGGATCTCTAGGCCTGGTCTAGATCTAGGCGGGGTTACCAGCAATCAGTCGCAGCAGCGAACCTGGGAAGACCGTCAAGTCAGTGGTGTTCCACCCACTGTATTTAGATGTTACAGTCCTGCAGCCAGTGCACTTGCTGTGCTTTGCTGTTAGAGGGAGGATAACACTGGACCCAATAGACATTGAACAATGGCAGAGGCTGTGTAATAGAGATCTCACTCACACACACACTCTACCTTAGCCATATGTGTCCACCTGCATCACACACAGCACAACACACCACATACACACTATAATCCATTGCCCTCCCACCACAGCACAACACGTACATGCTGTTAACACACACTGACGTATATCTACAAAACAACAAACAGACACTTCTGACAGAACACCCACACAATCATCTACATCTACACAAACACACTCACACAACATCACAATTACACACATCACAACAACCACCACACAACAACATTACCTGAATGTTACATGCAGCAACACAACACACAACATACATAACACCATCAATGTCATATGCAAGTGGCACACATATTCACACAGCCACATCAGCCACTTCAGGTCCCTCCACCTTGCACACATACACGTATTGAGTCATACACACAACTTGAAGCACAATATGACAGGTACAGGTCCTCTTGCAATGTGCACACATGGACACAGTTGACGAGTGTCATTGTATCGTCATTGTGGTGCCATCCTTCATTCGGCAATGAATACTAACACCAAAATGATAATTGTGTATGTTGCCAATATGTGTTGTGTACCCGTGTGTCCCTATCCGTATCATCTCGTGTCCCCAACACCAAAGGTGAGTTTTCACTCCTTTTCACTCCCAATAAGCCAACTCAGAAGTGGAGGTCAGACCACCTAATTTTGCTTGGCAGTAAGGCACATCCAAATCTGCATGGTGTTAAGTGGGGTTGAGAGTCTTGCCGTCACTTCCTATGGTGCTGTCGCGGTGGATGGGAATCCTTGGCAGAGTCGGCAGGACTCAAGCATAAGTCTATGGGACAGCCACCATCTAAATCAGACAAATGGACTGCCAAGCCAGTGATCTGGGTTTCTATCAAAAAAGTAGTGGAGGACCCATTACTGCCAACGTCTAAGGTCCGGATTATGAGTTTGGCGGACGGGATGACCTGTCTGCCAAAGGTCCAACAGGGAGGTTGCCACCTTACTGGCCGGGCCCATTACTACGTTCCCGCTGGGCTGATGGAGAGAAACCAAAGTTTCTGCCCATCAGCCCAGCAGGAAAGTGGGGGCAGCTTTGTTGCTGGCTCATAAATGAGCCCGCAGCAATGCTGCTGCTTGCAGGGGACCCTCGCAATGCTCACTTTCATTGTGAGGGTGCTCGGCAGAGGGACCACTGGCATGGGCAGTGCAGGTGTTCCTCTGTACCTGTTCTCCACAGCCTTTTCATGGCTGTGAAACCGCTATGAAAAGACTGGTGGAGAACCAGGTCATAATCCGCAAGGTGGCACTGACATTATCGAAGATCCCGAGGAGACGGCAGTGGATTGGTGGGGCTGCCCACCAACTTCATAATGTGGTGGTCGGACCGCCACAACTGTGGTGGTCCAACAGCCACCACAAGTGTGGCAGTCCGTGGACCACCACACTCATAATCAGGCCCTAAATCAGGCTCTCTGTTCATTACAGGAATAGTTACTCTTGGTCCGTATAAATCCTTGGGTTCCCTTTTGTGTGCTAAACACTGCGTGCCTCATTTACAAGGCCCTGGCACCACCCCAGCATAATTTGTTTTGATGCTGCAAAAGCACTAGTAAAACAACTCTAAATCTACACTGTGACACTAGAGGCCTCTAGAGTCACTTTTCACAACTGGGCTCCAGCTACCGGCAATGATTTGCCAGGCAGGCATTTCACTGCATCATTCTGCTCCTTCACTGTGTCAGAACTTTACCGCCTGCTCAGAGCATACGGTAAAAGTGACACAGGGCTTTTGTCTATGGGGGTCTCCTTGCATTGCTGGAGTAGCGTCATTTAAAAAAAATACTTGACCAGCAATGCGTGACCTTGGCATCACAGATACATTACAATTTCTAACACATCTGTGAAATCCTGTGCAATGGAGCTCTGTGTTGTTAAGACAGTGCACTCATGGCATTGTTAGGAGGTCACAGGGCAGGGCAAGAAATCTGATGCATCAGAGCTGATGCATCAGATTCTAGTAAATGAGGCCCTAAATGTGAATTGAGCCAGTCATTATGTACAGGTACACAAACTACTGGTGCTTGACAAGAAGAGGTTAGCCAGCACACCATTATAACTAGATTTTAACTTTATGTATGCTCCAACATCATACAGCTTCCCCTTTACTCAGACTAACACTGGCCATACAATTGTCCCATGTTTGTAAAGCTCAACGTTTTGTTTTCAAGTTCCAATAAATAGTAGAAATTATGTTTCATATGGGATTGTTATTATTGCTAATTAATAAACATCATTTAGCATAAATAAACAATTATGATTTTAAGCTACAAAAAACCCTATTCCATATCACAATCAAGGGCAATTATATTTCATGTATGATACAAATTTAAAACATGGCAGTAACTGGCAAGTTAAATGTCAAAAGGTTAAAGATTTTTAAATTTCACAGTAATGCACACCAGATTTCAACACAGTACAATACCCACAGAAGGCAACCTGTAAACTATGGTTTCAATTTTCACTGAAAATATTTTATATGGAAACACAAATGTACACAATGACACAGGGCCTATTGTAGAATTAACTTAGAGACCAAAAACATTTGCATCTAATTAAATGGGCTCTAGGCACTAAGGTGGTGAGAAGATTGAACACGTCTTCAATTTGATCCTACCTGTGACAAAAATAAAATTGTTTCTTTTTGTGAGAAAAATATGATGCACATAGAAAATAATAGTACCATTTGGGACACAGAACTAGCAAAGTGCCACAAATGACCATTTGTAGAGCACCCTGAATCTCAAGGGATTTTGGAAGCAGAGAGGTTGCAGTAAGGTTTTGAGTTTTTTGATAGTGTATAGCAGTGGTTCCCAACCTGTGTTCTGGGGACCCCTGGGGGTCCACGAAGCCTCCTCAGGGGATTTGGGACTGCTTAGAAAATTAAATAATATTAATAGATAAGGTCATGAAAAGGTTAGAATCTAGCCAAATTCAAAGTAATTTCACTTCTGACAATACTCAATGCACAAACACCTGTGTATCTGTTTCAAGCACCTTTCATCTTTCTCATGATGCCTACATTGTTAAATTACTTTGTTAAAACGTTATCAAAAGAACTCCAAAAAATAATGGTATGAAAAATATGGGCCAGATGTCTGAATATCTGGTTGCAAAATACTGGTTGCAAATTGCACGCAATATCTTTGCGACCAGTAAAGATGTTTAAGCACCTGCCAATGTACTGATCAGGTCAGTTCCTACAAATCTGAATTGTAGTGGGTCACAATCAAACCTACTTCATTAATATTAATGGGGTAGTTCACAAATTGCGACTCACTATAATTGGAAGACATTACAGGGATGGTGGCCTGCTTGGGTTAGCAGACCACATGTCTGTTATTGCTTTTATATAAAGCAAATATGCCATTTTTAAACGCAGCATGTTTTCCTTAAAGGATTTTTTTTTTTCATTATGTTTAAAGTTTGTTTGAGAGTTGGCAGTGGTCCCCAGCAAACTTCTTTTTAATTCACAAAGGGAAAGGGGGTCCCATGGTGATCCCTTCTCTTTTGCAAATAGGTTACCACCTCCTTTGAGTTTTAGTAACTCTTCGATGTTTTACACTCGTGTTTTGGAATTTGGAAGGAACACCTACAATTCACTCATCCAGACGCCGAATCAGTATTCATTTGCAGCCCCATTTAGGAGTCAGAAAAAAATGCTGACTCTTAAAATGGAATTACTAGTCCTAAAAAAAGTATTTTACTGTTGCAAATGCAGAATTTGGGTGCAAACTCCTTAGTGAATCTTTTTTACCACCAAAGAACACTTTCAAGCAAAAACTATCCATGATGACTGACTTGATTTCACAATCGAATGGTGCGATTTCACTCTGGCAAAATTTCCGCCTAAAAGACATTGAGCGAGAAATTTACTTCTACAAAGGTTGGAGCTGAGCCGTTAACACTCTCCAATAGTTTATGAAGATAACATATATTAAATGTCAATCTATAGCTTGCCAGGTCATATTAGCTTCTTTAAATATGTGAATTCCGTCTGTTTTACTTTCTCCCCAACAGCCAGTGACTAATTAATCAACTAACAAAGGTATTCAGAGCTATTTACAATGGTACATTACACTTGTGAGGAATTTACAAGTGTAAAAATGGAAAATAAATAATGTTTATTAAACTTGGAAAAAGGTTGTAAATATATTTTTCTGTTTATTATTAATGTAGATCAGGGCCTCATTATGAGTTTGGTGGTCTGACCTCCAGACCGCCATGTTCGCGGTCCTAAAAAGACTGCCATGTTGGCGGTCTTTCAGACCGCCCTATTACAAGTCATACAGGCAGGACCGCTGACCACCAACCAAGAAAGACAGACAGGCAGCGGTGCAGAGTCCTGGAAAAAGGTGGTCTGACCTCCAGCGCCAACAGAACCGCAACCAACCACCGACCATATTACAAGCACACATGGCGGTCAGACAATGTCGGTCCGAACCACGGTGGTCCGCGGTCACCAAAGTAATGCACAAGCACATTGGATGAATTTGAAAACAACACAGCTGACACACATTGCCACACTGGGCAAACCTGCAAAGGACATTATAAAACACAACCCTTCCCACACCACAATCCTTTGCATTTACAATGCAACACACAGAAGCCAGAGCAAAGGATTTTACACACAAGGCAGATACTAGGTACCACTTTTTGTCACCATCCCCTACAAAACCCTGCACACACTTTTGTCTACTCACACCCTTTGGCACTTCCCCTCTTTAGTAAGTCATTGTCACCCGTCTTTTTTCTCCACCATGGCACATTTAAAAAATCCCTGTTTCTCAGAAGAGAAGTTAAGAGTCATGGTGTATGAAATCACAAGAGTAGAGCCACAATTGTAATTGAAATGTGGGACAGGGATCGTCAGCAGAGTCAATGTTGTAAGCACCACCCTGTGCACCAGGGAGTACATTAGGAAGAGGTGGAACGACTGACCTCAGGGGCAAGGTCTGTATCCTGGTCTCCAGGCACCAGCTGCAGGCCAAGAAGACTGGTGGTATCCCTCCCAGTCCCCCATTAATCTTCTTTCGCTGGGAGGAGAAGGGCTTGGCCATCCTGCATCCTGATGGCTTGATGGGAATACCTGGGGGAGTGGAGTCTGGTAAGTCACAACACTAAATATGTCACCAAATACCATGTCATGAATGCTCACAGGTCAGATTTTGCCACTTTTAGTCTCACTCCACTCATCAGCCCAGTGTCCACCAGTCCAAAGACCTCTGTTTGGCAACTTATATTTGAAGTGCACTCACTTGGGGAGATGACATTTGTATAGTGTGTGTAGTACAGGGACTGATATGACTACAACTCCCAGCAGGCACTGTTCTATAACTCCAAACACCAGACCAGTGGCCACTTCTCCAAATACATCTGTTTGGCCCCTATCACTTTAAGGGTACAGTACACACCAGGGGTAATACAATTTGTCATGTGTGTGTACTACAGACACTGACATGAATACAACTCCCAGCAGGGACTAGTCCTGTAACCACAAACACTAGCATAGGTGTCACATGCTACAATACACCTGATAGCAAACTCTCAATTGAAGTGGATGCCCCTGGGGGGAGAACATTGGTCAAGTGTGTGTACTAGCAAGAGTGACCTGCCTGCAGCTCACAGGAGACACTGTTTCAGCAACTCAAAACACCAGAAACAGTGATCACTTGTCTAAAGACCACTGTCTGACAATTCACAATTTAAGTTTACTCAGCTGGAAGGATACCATTTGTCAAATGTGGGAAGAAGAGGGAGTGACATCACTACAAAGGTCAGGAAGGCCCTGTGTCTGTAAAACAGCCACCAGTCCAGTGTTCTCTTGTCCAAATACCATTGTTTGGTTACTCTCAATTGAAGTGTACCTACCTGGGCGGACAACTTTTGTATAGTGTGTATTACAGGGAGTTACATGACTGTAACTCCCAGGAAGCTCTGTTACTGACACTCCAGCCACCAGTCCAGTGTTCTATTCTCCAAAGACTCTGGTTTGGTAACTCGCACATAAAGTGTATTCACCCGGGGGACAAATATTGTATAGTGTGTATACTAGAGAAAGTGACATGACTGTAACTCTCAGCAGGCCCTGTATCTGTAACTCCAAATACCAGCACAGTGTACTCTTATCCAAGGGCCCCGGTGTCTTAACTCTCAAGTGAAGTGATACCATTTGTATAGTGTGTGTAGTACAGGGAGTTTCATGACTACAACTCCCAGGATGCTATCTTACTGTCACTCCAACCACCAGTCCAGTGTCCTCTCCTCCAAAGACTCCTGTTTAGTTGCTCACATATGAATTGTACTCACCTGGGGGATAATGTTTATATAGTGTGTGTAGTACAAGGACTAACATGACTCCATATCCCAGCAGGTCCTGTTTCTCTAACTCCAAACACCAACACAGTGGTCACTTGCCCATCTACCTCTGTTTGCCAAACTCACAAATGAAGTATACTCACCTGGGGGGAGAACATTGGAAAAGTGTGTGAACTAGATAGAATAACCTGACTGCAACTCACAGGAGGCACTGTTTCAGCAACTCAAACCACCGGAACAGTGTTCATTCATCAAAAGACCCATGTTTGGCAAACCTCAATGTAGGTTTACTCAGCTGGGCCAATGACATGTGTATAGTGTGTGCAGTAGAGGGACTGACATGACTGATAGGGCCAGGAGGGTCGGTCACTGTAACTTTACTCACCAGTCCAGGGTGCTCTTCTCCAAAGACTCATGTTTGGTAACTCACCCACGAAGTGTACTCTCCTGGGGGGATAACATTTGTATAATGTGTGTAGTACATGGGCTGGCATGACTGCTAAGGGCAGGATGCCCTGTTTGTGTAACTCCAAACACCAGCCCAGAGTTCTCTTGTCCAAAAAACCCTCTTTGGCAACTCACTCCCATATTAAGTTTACTCACCTGGGGGATACCATTTGCCAAGAATTGGGGAGTAGTGAGAGTGAGCTGACTGCAACTCTCAGGAGGCCCTTTTTCTGTACCCCAAACACCAGCCCAGAATTCTCTTGTCCAAAGACCCCTGTTTGGCAACTCACTCCCAAATGAAGTTTACTCACCTGGGGGATACCATTTGTCAAGTATTGGGGAGTAGTGAGAGTGACCTGACTGCAACTCCCAGGAGGCTCTGTTTCTGTAACTCCAAACACCAGCCCACTCCGCACCAGGGAGGAAAGGACGATATTTGTGTAGTGTGTGTAGTACAGGGAGTTACATGCATGCTATGGCCAGGAGGCACTGTTTTACTAACTCAAAACACCAGTCCAGTGTTCAGTTCAAATACCCTACTTTCTAAACTCACAAATGAAGTGTACTCACCTGTGGGGATGACATTTATCAAGTGTATGAAGTAGAGGGAGTGACATAACTGCTAAGGCCAGGAGGCTCTGTCTCAATATCTCCATACACAGTCCCAGTGTACTCATGCCCAAATACTCCTGTGTCTGAACTCTCACATTAAATTTACTCATCTGGGAGGATAACATTAGTATGGTGGTGGGAAGTAGAGGGAGTGAACAGAATGCTAAACCCAATAGGCCCTATGCCTCTAACTCCAACCATAAAAACAATGTTCACATGCTCTAATCTATCTATTTATGAACTCTCAATTGACGTTTACTCAGCTAGGAGTATAACATTTGTCAAGTGTGTGTAGTATGGAGAGTGACATGATTGCAACTCCCAGGAGGCACTGTTTCAGTAACTCCAAACACCAGAACAATGGTCACTTGTCCACATACCCTTGCCTGCTAACTCTCAATTGAAGTTTGCTCACCTGAGAGGGACAAAGATACATATCATGCTCAACTCTGAGATGTGTCTCGCCACCTAACTCAATCTTGACCAGCTAATCCGAGATGAAACTATTGCAGACTGGAAAGACAGCTTACCCATTGTGTAAAACAATGATCCCAAAGGCCTCAAGATGCATCACCAAAATGGTATTTGCAGAAGACACATTCACACTGCACTAGGCACATGATGACTCCAGTCACATATACAACATAGTCCTGGGTCTGCTTGCATAACAATCAACCAGGCCTCAAAATGACCAAAGACATACCTTGCGTAACCAATGTTTTGCCTGCACTGGTGGTAAAATGACATTCTCAGGCCATCCTCCCAAGCGCTAATGATCTGCACATTTTAGCAGCTGCTTGGCATAGATGGAATTGGCATGCTTCACAAATGTCACTGGTCAATACAACCAATATCATGGCTACTTGCCACAATAAGATTCATTGCAAAATAACTTTGTACAAGGTCTGTGCTTAGTGAAACACTAAATTCTTACAGGTAGATGCCACACTACAACCAGTAACATTGTATCTTTCACATCAACAGGTCCAGCCGCCACTGGGCACAGAGAGGCCACAGAAGAGACTGCCACTCCCCCCTATATGATGTCCTCAGTGAAGAAGACACTCCTAGACATCTGGATGTGGAGGATGGTTCTGGACCATCTGGGCAACCTGGTCAGACACCAAAGGTGAGCCTCACTGTGGCCTCATCAACACCACCCAGCCGGGTTGCCTCAACATCACAGGCAACCATTCACCCCCCAACCTGTGTCCCAAGCACAGTGTCTACCATCTCGTTACCCCCAGTCCTGGATCCTGAGTTGCAGTGCAAGACTTCCGACAATGAGGGTTCAGGTCCCAGTGGAAGAAGACAAGGGTGCAGGCCCGTGGGGTAGGGTGAGAGGGAGGTATGCTGTGGGCCAGCAGCGTGAGGCCACTAGGGCCGCTCTTAGCCAGGACACTATTAGCCATGTCTTGGAGGTCTATCAGGAGTCCCAAGGCATGATGCACCAGGTAGTAACTGAACTCTGGGAAATAAAGCAGTTATAGAGGGACCCGTACAGGGAAATGCATGAACAATGGGAGGCTCACCATACCAACATGGTCTCCCTAACTGTGGTGATAAGGGACATTACCACCACCCTAAGCAGGGCTCTACAACACAACTCTACCCCTTGCTTAGGTGCATCAGCACCAGGCCCCTCTTCATTAGTACCAGCCACTGGAAGGGGGGCCCTGCCAGAGGTACAAGCCCCAGACAACCCTGCCTCTATAGCAGCAGATCCTCCAACCACGGAAGCAGGGGCGTCCGGCAAAGAATCCAGGAGGTGCGGATGGCAAGACATCCACCACTGCCCGCATGTGACCTCTTCCTAAAGGGCCTCCTTTGTGTGCCACACATTCACTCTGTTGACGGATCCTGAACTATCCACCAGTTCCAATGGGAGGAGTACTTTGGACTTTAGACTCACAATGGTGTGGCATCCACTCCAAAGTTTTCATTCACCCTGACTGACACCTTTACTTTATTATTTTTCATCTTTTCTGTCAAAATTGTATTTACTGCATCAGCACTGTAATAAATTCACCCATAGCAACCCATTGTCTTCTTGCTTAATTTCAACATTTTGCTATGTAAAGATGTAAGACTATGTGAGCCATATGATGAAGACATGACTTACTTGTGCAAGGAGGGATATTTTACAGGTACACAGTGCCCTGCTCAGGATTACAGCCATTACACACAAACACATATGTACAAGTGTCTGGTCACACCAAACATTTTATTTCAGTATACAGCACATAGGCTGTCCATATGTCTGGGCCTTTCTGACACAAGGATGCATGACTAATACTGAGTGAAAGTACATGTTCTATCCCCCAGACATTGTCCTGTAGAAGAGGCAAACACTAAAGTGAATGATGTCAGCAGCTTAAGCCTTACCACAGACCACACCGAAGTAATCCACATCACATAATCCAAGATACAGACAGATGGCAGTACCGCAGTCCCTGCTCACAGGCCCATCATAATCCAATGGCCACGCATGTGGTGGTATGACACAAACATATGTAAGTGTTGTGGCAAGGGCACTGTGGCCTGCAATGATGAAACACATCTACAGCTACATCCAGGTCATACAAGAAGAGTGTTTAGCCAATGTGAAGAGTGAATGACTTGCTTGCAATCAATGACTACATATTTCATGCCCAAATGATGACACACATGATGCAAGTGGACCACCACAGCACATGAAACAAGTCCAATGTGTACTTCTGACCTTCCATTCAAACAGTGTGCAAGCTGCTTTGGCACAGATCTCATACACCCCAAATCTGTGGCCTATGTTGCCTGATACAATCCATGTCCACTTTGTATGTCAGAACAGCATGATACCTGCCAATGTCACAACTTTGAAATACCCACATAAGGATGTCATGGTAAAGGTACCTGTACAAAGACAAAACAAGGAGTTTAGGCTTGAAAACATACCTATTACACAAATCACATAGCAAGCTACTCAAAAAATGGTATTACACTTCAATGAAACTGACACAAACAAAGCAACATCATCGAAGGTGGGAATATGTCAAAGGCTTAATCTTCAAGCAGCCTTTAGCAGAATATTGCAGAGTATCAGCTCCCTAGTTGTTGCTAAAACACTCAACTCTACACATTCTGACAACTACAGGTCATTGTACAGTCACAGTCATTACATCACATGACATACTTACACTCATGAAAAATAGCAGTTGATGAGATCTTCCTGCAAGTCAGCTCCTTCCTCTTTATCACTGTCATCCTCACTTGGCGTTTCAGGATTCTCACCTGGTGGCACTGCAGGCTCCCTCTTCTCTGGAATGTACGGGATATTCCCTCGCAAGCCGATGTTGTGGAGCCTGCAGCCTGCCACAGTAATCTGACACACTTTTCTGGGTGAGCAGAAGAGGGCTCCACCAGTCCAGTCAAGACACTAAATATGGCCTTCAGCAGCCCAAAAAGCCACTCCACTATCTGCCTTGTTCCTCCATGGGCCTCATTAAAATGGACTTCCCCTGCCATTGCTGGATTCCTTAGTGGCATGAACAACCAAGGATAGTTTGGATATGCGGAGTCTCCTGTCACGTAATGGGACATAGTTGCAACAATGAGTCACTGACTTCATGATTATAGCACTAGGCATTGCACACACACAAACAGGCCAGATGTGACTTACCAACCAGCCAGGCCCTATCTGGGTACAGTTGTGACATCAGCTGGGGTATGGTGCTGCTCTGCATTATGAAGGAATCATGGACTTAACCTGGATAATGGACATAGACGTGAAATGTAGAGATCCACCAAACAGACAACTTGCACATTGATGGAATTGAAGTTCTTTCTGTTGCAATATACTTGTTCATTGACCTGTGGTGGGACCAAGTCAACATGTGTGCCATCAGTGGCCCCCACCACGTGTTATACATGCAAAACCATAAAAGCCAGCCTTCACATGGGCTAATTCTTCACGTTGGGGAAACCGGATATAGCTGTCAATGTGTTTCAACATTGCCAAAAGGACATCCTTCAAAACGAGCCTGAACATAGGTTCCAGCAAATAGGGCCACTGAATGTTGGAAGGACCCTGTGCCTAGGAGGTGCAATACTGGCATGATTGTACAATCGTTGGTATGCTGGTCGGATAACTATTAACTGGCATCAGCCCTGGCTCCAACTGACTACATAAGTCCACTATTGTTTGCCTATCCAGGTGATAATATGTTATTTTGTGGTGTTGTTCCATGGTCTGAAGGTCTGGCAGTAAATGGTAGACAGGATGCTGTTGCAATCCTTTCTCTCCCTGCATACCTATGTATGACAAGACATGGGGCCAGATGTACGCAGATGTTTTCATGTTGCAAACAGCCCGATTCACAGAATTGGACCGTTTGCAACAAGAAAATAGCATTTTAGCATGTACCAATGCTATTTTGCGATTCGGTAATCTATTTACTGAATCGCAAAATAGGTTTGTGAGTCGCTATTTGGAAGGGGCGTGCTGAGTGTGTCCCTTCCAATTAGTGAGTAGCAGTGGTATTCAGAATTGTTTTGCGACCATGAATTTGGTTGCAAAACAATTGCAGTTATCACCAATTTCAAGTTGGTGGTGATCCATTCACAAACCGGAAGTGGTCCCCAAGGGAATGGGGGCACCAACATTTTTTCAGAGCAGGCGGTGGTCCCATAGACCACCACCCACTCTGAAAAAATAAAAAGGAAACTTTTCATTTATTGTTTGTAATACATCCCATTTTCCTTTAAGGAAAACAGGCTGCATTTATGAAAAACTGATATATTGAAAAAGCAGCCACATACATGGTGGTCTGCAGTCCCACCATTCCCAATGGGGTCACAAATTGTGACCTACCTCATGAATATTGATGAGGTAGGTTATTTGTGACCCCATTAGGAATGGCTAAATGTGTCTGAGACACATAAGTACATTTCATTATGCGAGTCTCTAATTGGAAGTCGCAAAATATCACAATTAGAGACTCTCAAAATGAAATACTTGTACATCTGGCCCATGATTTCTAACATTAGTCAGCATGTCATCAGCAACATACATGATGCATGTCAATGATATCATGTGACAAAGCATTTCAGAATGGCTAGACATGGAAACCAGTACACATCACAGCAGCAAATAACACAGGGGTCACTTGAGAACCCCATGGTTTTCCACACATGTGCCTACAGCATATATATGGACCAAGCTCAAAGATGAGCTACACAACTGCCCCTCGAAATGTGACTGAATATCCCTACTGCCAAAATGACTATTTGTGGTGGTGGACTGTGCCCCACTGTTAAACGCATTCTGTGCCCTGCAACATATTATAATGGTGTTTAAGTAGTCAGACCTACATGACAAGACAGGATAAGCATGTTTGCGAGGTTAAAAATTATTTTTGCAGGTGTGACGCATGGGTCATGGGCATTGCCATTTGTTACGTTGAGTCACATTGTGTTGCGTGAGTTTTTGGGGTCCTAGATCCTCCTTATATTGGATGCAGATAACTAGGTAAGGACACATTACTGTCATCCACTGACATCTGTTTCCTCATGATTGTTGTAAATGTCAGACAAGATGCATGTGCATGACAGCATGAGCTGTGTATGCATGTTGCATGAATCAGTTGAGAGTCATGTGGACAATGTGTTTACTGCCACAGATCTTTTAAACCACATCTGCCCTTGCTAAACTGTTGTGTGGAAGGTATATCATGAGTCACTCTGACCCTTCAGGATGCCACACACAGCACATGCCAAATTGCTATTGGCTACATGATCTACTGTCATGCATGGAAGTGATAGGAATTAAGGCCCTCATTATGATCTTGGCGGTCGAGCACTGCCACGCCGGCGGTGGCGGTATGACCGCCGACGGCATGGCGCTGCTCAACCACCATATAATGATGTAAGTAGTGAACTGGCTGCAAAGCAGCCAGTTCACTACCACCCACCACCAGGGCTGAGTCGACAGTCGGGCCGAAGGTAGCCACCGTCGACCCGGCAGTTGACAATAGACCGCCAGTGGGATAATGATCCCATTTCCACCAGTGATTTCATGGCGGGAATACCCCCCCAGGTAATCCCTGGCGGAAAGTATACTGGTTACAGGAATTCTTATTCCTGTCACCAGTATGTGACACGCCAGGCCCCCCACTGCCACAACCCCCAACCACCCCCCCAGGCCCCTTGACCCACCCCGAACCCGAACCCTGAAAATCAAACCCACGCTCCCCATCCCCCGATCTCCCTTTAGGCCCTTCCCAACCACCCCTCACCATCTACCACCCCCCCACCTCCATTCAGAACCGCCACCCACCTCCCTCCAAAAAACATGCACGCATCCACACATGCACACACTCATTCACACACATACCGACACTCCCACATGCCCTCCACCCCAAGCATACACATGCACATCCACACACGCCTACACATGCACACATGTGCACCAACACCCTCATTCACACATGTACCCATTCACAGACATACACACATGCATACATACACGCAAACACACATCCCCCTTCACACACACATGCACAGCCCCATGCACGCACTCAATCACTCCACACACACACCCCACCACCCCTTTCCTCTCGGACAGCCCTGATGTTTTCCGTGACACTGCTCCGGGAGGCAACAGACTCCTTGGGTGCTGCTGCGCCAGCAGCACTTCGTCTCCATACACCTCCATGCCTATTATTGCATCATAATAGGTGTGGTGGTATCTGGCTGACGTGGTGGTAAGGGTGGAGTAGCATCCACCTCCGCCACCGACCGCTAGTATGGCATCTGGCGGTTCCCACGGGCATCAATGGTGGTGTGCCACCAGGCGTCATTATATGGCGGTCATGGAACCGCCAGCACTGGCCTTCCTGCCGCGGCGGTGATCTCAGCGGTCCACTGTTTTGACCGCCGAGATCATAATGAGGGCCTAAGTGTCATGAGGGTTCTGTCATCTCAGCCTGCAGAGTCTAGGGCTTGTCAAATGCATCTCCCAACAGTGCTTAATTTGCAAATAAAAAAGTGCTGGTGTCCAAAGCCCTCCTCCTAAACACGCATCTGCTGCAATTATATGTGCGAACATGGAATACTGAGGCAGCGTAATCCTAAACCATCTCTGGCCACTTCTATCTATTTAAAGCCACTCCTGCCCCTTCAGCTTACTCATGCAGCTTTCTGGTTTCTCTTATTGTGACGCTTTTTTGTTTTTCTCTTCCTCCGTCTTACCCATATGTGTATTTTGCTCGCAGTAAATGCTTGAGACAGAAAAATAAGCACTGATCCTCAAAAATAAGTGCTGGGTTCTGCACCGGAAACAACAAGCATAAATTAAGCACTGTCTCCCAGCATGGGACCTACTATATGCTGTGGTAGAATCACTCTGACTATGCAACTGTGGCACTGTGCCCACTCCCTGTACCCCAGCAGATACTGTCATGTGGTCAATATGAGGCTCTGGTGGCAAAACCTACCCTGAATGCCTCATTCCTTTGCCTAGATTAGGAATGGGCTCAGAGGTAAATCATTAATCTAGTCCATATGTGCATTTAGCTTCATTGTCAATGTGTGTCTTAGAATCGTGAGACGTCCTTTACTCCCACAGCTCTGTTGTCACCTTCACACAGATCATATTTGTCCTGTACAGGCATAATGCATAAATGACAGTCCCACAGTGCAGACAGTGTGTTGATTGCTGGGAGTCCATGATATGTGACTCAGTAGCTTGGTCCCATAGCAGAAACTGTACAATACATACCTTTGTTTGTTGGATGCCATCTCTGTAGGATGGA
The DNA here is from genome assembly GCF_031143425.1 of Pleurodeles waltl. Taxonomy (NCBI): domain Eukaryota; kingdom Metazoa; phylum Chordata; class Amphibia; order Caudata; family Salamandridae; genus Pleurodeles; species Pleurodeles waltl. The sequence goes on along the minus strand of NC_090438.1, from coordinate 203,539,135 downwards.
CACATATGCCTAAAGGAGTGTTCTGTGACACAGGTACATAACACAGAACCCCTCCCCCTGAAGTTGCTTTAGTCTGCATTTGTTAGGGCACATGTCCACACATGCACACGGAAGACACTTTCTGTACCCACCATGCCAAGCCCCTTGATTGTTACTCATGTGTAATGCTGACGTTTGTACTCTGGCAGGGACTGAGTGCAGTGAGTCATTATCACAGAGTGTTGGCCCATTCATGCCTAAGGAGTTTACCCTTCAGAAACCACATAGGTATGTACTGTTTCGTAGTGGCTCACATCACAGTAGAGATTGCTAGAGCATGGGCTACCTGATGTCAGTAAGCGTGCTTAGTCATTGTAGGCCATGAGCAGGATAGTGCGTTAGTCTGCAGATGGAAATATATATGTCTGTAGCCATGTTCCTGTACTTCTTGGCTTGCGTGTTTCACATGTGGGGAGTACTGACAAATAGAAAAGTCCTAGCTTGATATTACTGACATGTATGTGACTCAACCGTTTCTGATGAAATTTGTGATTATAATCTTTTAATTTATCTTTTGCACCCATGCAGGTCAACGCCCACCAAAAGAAGGACTTATGGAGAGCCTTCGCCAAGAAGGTGTGGACCCTGGGGTCCACAGTCGGCTGTGCGCCAACTGCCGGAAAAGGTAGGCAGACCTTGGATTGTGGGCCCGGAAAATCATAGAGGTCCAGCTGGGGCTGTGCTCCCAAAGTGGGTGAGGTGCCCATTGTACCACGACTGCCCTAATGGACCGCATCCCAACAGTGGCCTACCCAGATGGCAGCACAGCAGCCACAAGGGGGTGAGTACAGGGCTGTCACATTGCCAAGTGATTGTGTTAGGTTCTGACAGCTCCCCCTGATGATTAGGGATGAGTCATGTGTAATACAGTAGATAAGTGATTGTTTGTGTAGACATGTCATGTGTTGTCTATTGATGTGCCTTGCCTATTGGCCCACGGGACCTAGGACACAACTGTGTACAATCCACAAAAATGTGGCTCTCCAGGGACAACACATGGCTGTTGTTAGAAATGGGGTCTCTAGTTGGCAAAGGTATACATCCTTGTCCAAGTAAGGACCACAATCCTAGTCAGGGTACGTCACACACAATCCAAATTATCCTGTACCCACCCTCTGGTAGCTTAGCACCAAGCAATCAGGCTTATCTTAGAATGCAATGTGTAAAGTATTTATGCAATAAACCATGCAATAACACAGTGAGCACACCACAAAAATACACCACACAGGTTTAGAAAAATATAAGATATTTATCTGGTTAAATTAAGGTCAAAACGCTAAAGGTTCGATAAGCACAAGTTGAGCTATCACTTTTGCAAGTTTAAAAAGAGTCTAAGGGCCAGATGTATTAAGGTTCCAAATTGCGAGTTGCAATTTGCGAGTACCAGCGACTCGCAAATTGCAACTAGCAATTTGGAATGCAGAAAGGTGTCTCAGACACCTTCTGCGAGTCGCTATGGGGTCGCAAAGACCCACCTCACTAATATTAATGAGGTGGGTCGCAATTTGCGACCCCATAGTGATTCAGGGCACTCACTGGGATGGTGGCCTGCTGGGAACAGCAGACCACCATGTCCTTGACTGCTCTTAAATAAAGCAGTCTTTTTTTTTCAAAGTGCAACCCGTTTTCCTTAAAGGAAAACGAGCTGCACTTTGGAAAAAAAAAAAGAAACCTTTAGTGTCTGTATTTTTCAGGGCAGGTAGTGGTCCATTGGACCACTGCCTGCCCTGAAAAATATTTTTTTTTGCCAGACACAAAGGGGAAGGGGTCCCATGGGGACCCCTTCCCGTTTGCGCCTGGGTTACCATCCACTTCAAGTGGATGGTAACTGTGCTTTCATTTGCGACCGCAATCGCGGTCGCAAATGAAAATGCATAGCATTGCGAGTCGCAAATAGGAAGGGAACACCCCTTCCTATCTGGGAGTCGGAAATGCAATTTGCGAGTCGGTTCCGACTCGCAAAATGCATTTCTACATAGCAAAGTGGCTTTAGCGACTCGCAAATGGCGATTTTCGCCGTTTGCGACTCGCTAAACCCTAGCTACATCTGGCCCTTAGATCTTAAAAATCAACAGTTGTCTCTTGTTTGCCCAAAGTACCTGGTTTGCGTCAAAATTACCACGCACGGAGACTGCAGAGGAGGAGATTCGTGAAAAAATGAGGTGTACGTTGGATTTTCTGACATGGCACAGACAATGCGTAGTTTCGCTCCATGCTACAAGGGGCTTTGCATTGATGTCTGGCACGCAGTCTTGGATTCTCACTGCGATGTGAGGTTCTTTTGACACCCAGGGAAGATGGGGGAAAAAATCCTGGGCGTGCGGGAAGATGTCAAAGGCGTTCTGTCAATTCGGTAGGCGATGCATCAAATTTTCTCTCACACAGCAGGTGCTGCATCGATACTTCACTCAGGAAGTCGGGCTGCGTTGTTCCGGCTCAGCTGTGCGTTGATCTGGTAGGGCCGTGCGTCGTATTTCCGGTCACAACGCAGGCATTGCATTGATCTTAGCTCAGGAAGTCGGGCTTGGTTGTTCCGGTTTGGCTGTGTGGCGATTTTCTTGTTGCAGGGCAAGTTGTGTGCCGTTTACGGCAGGCTGTGCATCAATTTGTGGCGCTCAAGGGGTTTCCTTGAAAAGATGAAGTCTTTTTCGCCCTGAGACTTCAGAAACAGGAGGCAAGGTCAATCCAAGCCCTTTGAGAACACTTCTCAGCAAAGTCAGAGGCCAGCAAGGTAGCATGGCAACAGCAAGGCAGCAGTCCTTCACAGCAAATCAGCTAAGGTGAGTCCTTTGGCAGCCAGGCAGTTCCTCTTAACAGGTTGCAGGATCTGGTATAGAAGTGTCTGATTTGGTGGGGTCAGGGACCCAGTTTACATACCCAAAAATGCCTTTGAAGTGGGGGAGACTTCAAAGAGTGGTTTTGAAGTGCACAAAGTCCCCTTTCAGTACAGCTCTGTCTGCTAGGGTCCCAGTAGGGGGTTTGGCAGTCCATTGTGTGAGGGCAGGCCACTAGCCTTTGAAATGTAAGTGTCAGGCCCTCCATCCTACCAGCCCAGGAAGACCCATTCAGTATGCAGATGAGTGCAGGTGTGACTGAATATCCTGTGTTTGTGGTTGTCTGGGTGAAATGCACAACGGAGCTGCCAACCAGCCCAGCCAGATTTCAAGTGCAGAAAAAAAGCTCACTTTCTAAAAGTGGCATGTCTAGCATAGTAATATAAAATACAACCACGCGAGTAAGCAGGAGTTTCTATTACCATTCTGCCTTTTACCAACATAGCACTCTGCCCTCTGGGTTACCTAGGGCCTACCTTAGGGTGACTGATATGTAGAGAAAGGGGGGGTTTAAGACTTGGCAAGTACTTTTATATGCCAAGTTGAAGTGGCAGGGAAACTGCACACACAGGCCTTGCAATAGCAGGCCTGAGACATGGCTAAGGGGCTACTTATGTGGGTAGCACAATCAGTGCTGCAGGCCCACTAGTAGCATTTGATTTACAGGCCCTGGGCACATGCAGTGCACTTTATTAGGGACTTACAAGTAAATCAAATATGCTAATTGGGAATGAACCAATGTTGCCATGTTTAAGGGAATGAGCGTATGCACTTTAGCACTGATTTGCAGTGGTAAAGTGCACAAAGTTCTAGAACCAGGAAAAAAAGTGCCAGAAAAGTGGAGAGAGGCAGGCAAAAAGTTGGGGGATGACTACCCTAAAGCTGTCAGGTCTAACAGCTCTGTACGTTGATCAAGTGCTGTTTGTTGTTGAAGTGGCTGTGAATTCTATGCAACAGACCACTACTCATCAGTGTTACAGGCCAGATTTAAGGTAGTGACAAGTCACTGTCCTCAGCCATGTGTCTGGTAAAATGAGTGTATTGGAATCTGCCACCTAGAGGCTAATTGTCTCCAGTGTATGACAGGTGCTGGTGCCTCACTACGGTCTGTAATGTGAAGATGGTTCTCGCACATGTAACAGACCAAACGTTGTACTTTGGGTGCAGCCACAGATCAATACTTTCCCTTGGTAAGTGGGGAATGTCCTTTGACATGACTTATGTGCCATCACTGTTGCCAACATTCCTTGTGCCTATATGTCAGCACATGTCTCTTTCTCATTAGCAAGACATTTGGAAGCTGCTGTTTCATGCATGGTCTACCTGTGTTGATGGTATGATAGCTGTATTCCCTCACATATTTGTGCTTACCACCTGTGTGTGTAATAAACAATTTACAATTGGGGTACATTTCATGTTGTGCCACATACAGGAGTGTGTCGCCATTGTTTAGTGGCTGACAGATTCCATCATGTGTCATGGCAAGTCATCTGGCATGTACAACTGTAGTAGCAATGAGGGACATGACAGGGAGGCCTAGAGTTTTCAGTCACAATGTGCATTTCTATGCCATTGAAGTGGCAGCATGTAGCAAAGTGCACTGCATATGTGAAATGGGTAAGGTTTGTAACCTGACTGTTGGTATGCTTCGTGGAGTGACTTGCAGTTATGTTTAAATTACATGTGTTTGGGTAAAAGCATTCATCCACAGACAGACGTCTGGGTCTGCATGACCATAATGGAGACAATGATGTAGCTTCCAATTGGCAACATGTTAAGGGCCTTCAACAAGTACTTCCAAATCTCTGTGCCTCTCTAACATCCAAGGGACTAATGGTGTCTACTGATGCACTCAGTATATGTCATTGTAAGGGGTGCCTGACATTAGTGGTGATTGGCTTTGGGCTTACAGATTCACCATGTTGTGGATTTTGGGGACTTCTCCTGTTGATATATTACACATGATGTCTACAGTGTCCATTTCCATGCCACATGTGTGGTCTATCTGAGCAACATTAGTACTTCCTCCATGACTCCATTGGGACAAAATTTACTTGGTGAAGTGTGTGTTGTGGAATTGCTTCCATTGTGACATGAGTATTTCCATGTCTCCTTCTCCAGGGTGTTGCACTTCTGACAGCAACATGGCAGGATTTTGGAGCATCATTTCTTATTGTAGGTTCATTATGTATGTGACAAATAGATGTGGGCATGACCTTATGTGGGATCTGTGGGAATGGGCTTGGCATTGACCTACTATTGTATCACAACAGGTAACTGAGGTCTGCTCCATGGGGTAAAGATTTTATGATGATGATGTCTCCTTCTAGTTCAATGGTTACTGTGAGTGAACAACTTCAGCCATGCAATTGTAGTTGTCTGAGATCCTGATTTTCTTGTGGGCAATTATTAACAGTTCAGATGGTGGTCATGCATATGGTATGGTGTCGCTACTAGATTTGGGCTGTAGGATCACCTAGGTAGTGGGTACTGAGTACAATTCCACACCTGGTGACACCTGTCAGACTAATCCAGGGTTTCCAACTAACTAGCAGCATCCATTCTCTGACTGATATAATTGTGGCAACCAAGCTAATGGTAAAATAGACTCCCCAGGGAATCGTGGTACATCAGATCGCATCCCGTTCTCTCAGTTTCCAAGAACTCAGTCAGGCAAAGACAACAGAGGCAGAATATATTTAATTAAGCATTTATTAGAATATCGGCATGCTAGATACAAGCAGGTGCATAGCAATAATGAGGATAATGAAAGACAAAAGGAGCAGGCATGTGACTAAAAATGAAAAACACAAGAACAGTCCTACCATGCTGTCTAAACAGGAGAGTGGATCTATAACCCTCACCTATGCTGAGTATGAGCACAGCATACTAAGCCTAATCTGCCCTTTGGGTTTTCCCCTGGAAGAACATCATCCCTCATACCTGAAGAATAGGCCTGAGATCTAAAAAGACACCATCCCCATCTGGATCAGGGCTCGGTCGCCTAAGCAGGTAGCTGTAGCGAAGCTTGTAGCAATCTGCATACAGTCATGGTCATCTGACTGGAATCTTCCTCTAACGTGTCTGGGGCCAAGGGATGTTTTAGAATAACACAGCTGACATTCTAAGAAATGGTCCCCACCTATGAGTGTGTGATTCTGTGAATGCAGGAGACACAGCATACCATGTTTGTCGGCAACCCTATCTGACTGTAGCCTTGAAGAAAGCACAAAGTGAACTATGGCCCTCATTATGACATTGTCGGTAAATGTTCCTTACCGCCACTGTGACGGCTGCCAACTTACCACTGCGGTGGCGAATACCCGTTCGGCATGTTATGACAAACACACACCAATCTGACAGAATACAGCCGCATACACAAATCCGCCAGCTCAAAGGTCAGTGGAAAAGTGGCAGTCCCAACACCCATACAATTACATCAACAAAACAACGCCCATCACATTATGACCCATGAATCACTACGGCGGACATTCAACGGCGGTAAACCATTGGCGGTACATACCGCCATGCTCAGCATGGACACCCACATACAAAACAACACTACATTGCCCAATACGAAAAACACACACCTGACACTCATACATACACCACACCCACACCACTATAAAACACACACCCACATTTCCCACAACTCTTTACGAATACAAATTATTGCCACAAGACTGACACCAAGACCACTTGGACAACTAGACACACACCACTCACACCCATTCATCCCTCATGCACCCCACATCATGCAGCCACCACATTACGCAACACACTCTCATCAACAGGCACCACACAACACCCATATCCCCACAAAGGCACCCCCGTTTCACTGATGAGGAGTTAAGGGTCATTGTGGAGGAAATTGTCAGGGTAGAGCCACAGCTGTTTGGAGCACAGGTACAGCAGATATCCATTGCAAGGAAGATGGAGCTATGACGGAGAATCATAGACAGGGTGAATGCCGTGGGACAGCACCCAAGAACAAGGGGTGACATCAGGAAGAGGTGGAACGACCTACAGTGGAAGGTATGTTCCATAGCAGCAAGACACCAGCTCGCCATACAGAGGACTGGTGGTGGACCCACACCTCCTCCCCCACAGCTCACAGCATGGGAGGAGCAATTCTTGGCAATGCTGCATCCTGAGGTACTCACTGGAGTAGCCGGAGGACTGGATACTGGTAAGTCAACAATTACCACTTATCATCTCCCATACTTGCATGCCAAATCACATCCTTGTCCTCACTCCCATCACTCCACTCCATCCCACATACTGCACCAACACAGATGACTAACCCCAATGCCAAACCCTGCATGCTATACCAATGAATGGACAGGCCTCCCAGTCTTTCATGGACACCCATCACTAAATCATGCACAGCATAGGGAAACTAACAATCCCACACTACATCATCATACACAAGCAAAAGGTGGCAGCGCAAAACACCAACGATAGAGGGGAAGCCAGGGATGTACAACATGTTACACACATGAAGCATAATACATCACTTGCATCCCCACAGGTGCCTCAGCCAATGTCAGCGGAGAGGAGGTGCCACGATTATTCAGTCCCCCAACAGAAGATGCCCCCAGTGATGACAGTAACTCTGGACTTCTGGATCTGGATGACCTACCTGGCCCATCAGGGACCACTGGACAGCCGGTCAACCAAGCCTACTCACAGTCCACCACAGAGCCTCCCCCTTCAGTATTCAACACCACAGCACCCATCCAGCGTACCCACACCTCTGACCCCAGGACATGTCAATCAGAAGTGAGTCCACCTGTACAGGGAACCCAGGCCACACCTCGCCCCCAAGACAATCAGGGACCTTGTGTCAGTGGCAGTGGTCACACTGTTCAGGGGACAGAGGCACAGACCATTAGGGACACTGGGAGAATTGCTGTTTGCCAATGTGAGGACAGGACCAGGGAACCAACTCTCCAGGAGGCACTCTCCGAGATCCTGGGAGCATAACAACATTCACAATGGGACAGATCCTTGACAACGTGCAGAACAGGCGGCTGCAGGAGGGACAGTATCATGGGATCAGGGAGGACTTGCAGGCCATTAACACCACCACGATCTCCATAGCAGGGGTGCGGGCAGACATGGCTCACATCATGAGGGAGGCAACACCACACCAGCAGGACCCTACCACTAGCCAGTCCATTGACCAGCTCTCCACTTCAACTGGAGCTAGTGGGCAGGAGGCCCAGCCACAGATCCCACAGGCCACCAACACCGCTCCCACCGCAGAAGGTGAACCACCACACAAATGTTCCCTGCGACCAAGACAAAAGCCAGAGACACTTGCCAAGACTCCCACCAGGAAATTAGACTCTCCTGATTGTCTGCCTTATGTCCCACTCAGTCACCTTGTCCACTTTGAACTGCTGTTGCTCCCCTTCCTATGGCCCCTTGGACACTGCACCTGTGCTACAAACAGACTGGAACAATACCCTGGACTTTCCTCCATCATTACCCCATTCCATTGCACTTTCCCCTCAATTTACTAGCACTACAATAAACACCCTTGAACACAACTCGACTGCTAGCATTTTATGTACTGAAAATGTGTATTTATGGAAACAGTCACATCTAGTGCAAATTAACTGTACACTGTGAGAGCATAGAAATAATGACCTGAAGCTGGCTGTAGTCAGCACATCAGTACACAGTTGTTATATCTCCAACATCTGTAAAATGACAAACCATAGGTTACAGTAAGTGGAGATAAAAAGGAAGTTAATGGCATCATGCTGCAGCCACACAGAATACACCAATAGTCTTAGAGATGTGCAGTTGCACTGTCTCACCTGTGTGTCATTGAAAGTTGTGACGGATAACTGATGTTCTGTTGTCCTCATCCTAATACTCAGCCTCTTCATCCTCACTTTCATCAGGGTCTACTGCTGCCACAGGGGCATCTCCAGTCTCCTCCTCCTGCAGAAAAGGTACATGGCGCCTGAGGGCCAGGTTGTGCAACATGCAGCTTGTCACTATTATCTGGCAGACCTTCTCGGGTCAGTAGCACAGGGATCCACCTGTCAGATGGAGGCACCTGAACCTGGCCTTCAGGAGGCTGAAGGTCCTCTCGATGATCCGTCTGGTTTGCACATGTGCCTCATTATAACGTTCCTCAGCCCCTGTCCTGGCATTCCTCACAGGGGTTAGCAGCCATCGATAGGTTTGGGTAGCCAGAGTCACCTGCAAGTATTGAGGGAGCACATTTAGCCTCACACAATCCTATGGGGTTAACACTAGAAGGCATACACTAACATACAGTGGGTGGGGACCAAGGCTCACCTATTAGCCACACCCTGCGCTTCTGAAGTTGGGATGTTGCTATTCCTCAGAACAAAGGCATCATGCACCGACCCAGGATACTTAGCATTGACGTGGGAGATTAACTGGTCCACCAGGCACATCATCTGCACATTCAGTGAGTGGAAACTCTTAGGGTTCCTGAACATCTTTCATTCTGGCGGGTGGGGACAAACGCAATATGTGTACCATCAATCACCCCAATAATATTGGGGATATGTCCCATTGCATAGAATCCGGCCTTCACAGTGGCCAATTCTTCCACCTGGGGGAAAGAAATGTTGCTGCACATATGCTTTACCAGGTCAGACAAAACTCTTGCCAGCACAATTGAGACTATTGGCTGTGACATTCCTGCTGCCAAGCTCACTGTCACTTGGAAGAAACCAGTTGCCAAGAAATGGAGCACTGATAGCACTTGCCCAAGAGGGGATGAGTTGGATGACTGATAGATGAGATCAGATCAATCAATAAATCAATCAATACATTTGTTGAGCGCGCTACTCACCCGGTAGGGTCTCAAGGCGCTGGGCTGGGGGGGGGAGTGCTACTGCTCGAAGAGCCAGGTCTTGAGGCACTTTCTGAAGGACAGGAGGTCCTGTGTCTTGCGTAGGTTGGTGGGGAGGGAGTTCCAGGTCTGGCTTCAATTGGGCACACAGCTCTGTTATTGTGGCCCTGTCCAGTCTATAGATGAGGATAATGTGCCTATCCCCCAGTGTAGCTAAGTCCACCAGGGGTCTGTACACTAGGGTATGTCTCCACCTTCTATTCATCTGCAGTGGTAGGTATCTAAGGGACACAAGAGTGAGTAGGCTGTCACAATTGGAACAACAGAACCACAACTGCAGTCTACTTGGTGCATTTATGTATTGGGACAGTGTAAATGGTGAGGTATGTGCCAATCTAACCTGTGGCGCAGTTATTGTCGATATGCCTGTTCCACCCCCCCATGGTGACCGCCTGTCCTGTATGTAGGGCCAGGTGGAAGTGAGGTAATTCCGCTAACGTTGGGCGTCATGGCAAAAGGTGGTCTTGCACCGCCCTCCAATTCCTCATTGGATAATATGGGGCTCCATAGAGTACTGTGGTCAATGGAGATCTGCGCCAGCAGTGACAATGTACACTGCCGCGGATGTGACTGACATTTTCTATCTGATTCCTCATTTATTTCCTGACCTTCAACAGGAAAACACCTACACTGCATGTGCTGCTGTGACCTGTGTCTGGAACCTACCATGGCCCGTGTGACAGGGGAAAGGGCCCCTGCTTTCACTTCGGAGGAGTTGGAGCGACTGGTGGATTACACCGTAATGGAAGCTATTGCTAGAAAATGCTGAATAAAATACAGGCAGATGAATGTGCACAGTTGCAGGCCTAATCAGCTAAAACAATGCGCTCAGAACATGGCTAAAATAGCTACGCAAGAATGGCACATGTATGTGCCACTTAGATGGAGTTTGTTGCTGGAGCGTACTTTACATCATGGTAATGTTTGCTAATCAGAGTTTTTGTTCAAGTGTGATCATGGACATGTGATAACCCTATTTCTCTTTGTATTTGCACCATGAGTCCTAGAAAGCAAAGGAGACAGGGCACAGCTGAGTAGGGATGCATCTGGCCACAGGACCTCGGGTCAAGACACCAAAAACACAGAGGGACCCAGTGGCCCAGAGGGTGAGGGGAGTGCCACGGGGAAGACTGGAACATCATCTTCATCATCAGAATCTTCTTCCAGCGGACACTCCCTAGCGGTGGTGGACCCATCGGGGCATACCTTTGTACCATCTTTGTCTGCCACCCTGTTCCATTACCACCCTCTTTGTCGTGCCCCACCCAGTTGGCCATTCCCGCTCACCCAAAAGGGTAGGTATCTCCTTTGCCGCAGGCAACTTCGCCTCAACCCCTGCTGCCTCTGCTGCCCCCCTGAGGAGGCTACTGACCTACTGAGAAGTATCTCTGTGGGTCAGACAGCCATTGTGAATGCCATACATGGATTGGCAACCCAACTCCAGCAGACTAATGCAAGGCATTCATGGTGCAATGTCTGGCCTACAGAGATATTTTCCGGCTCTGACCTCCATATAGTCAGCAGCCAGTCACCCCCACCTTCCGTTCCCCCTCCACTTCCCTTTTCTAAATCCAAATCCCCAATACCCAGCCTACCCAAAGCACACAGACCTATCCGCACACACCTACCTCAACACACAAGAGCAGCAGACACAAGCACCACATAACACACCAGCATGCAAGCAAACAACAGACACCCACACACACATCAGTCACCACTTCCCCAGACACCCCCACCACCCCACTGGCACACACATGACATCAAGCATACCCACAGGCATCACCGCAACAGTCAGTGACACACCCACCACACCTAACATACCCGCAGACACCACCCTAACAGACATGTACCACAACCACCATATCCGCAGATGCCACCCAAACAGTTACACAAACACCAACCACATTCAGCATACCCACAGACACCACCCCAATAGATACACACACATCCACCCCACCATCCCCTAGCACCTCCACTTCCCAGCCCCCAAGATATACAAAGGCACACACTCACCCATGGAACAGACATTACCCAAACACAAGGATACCTCCCACACGCACACACCCACAACATCCCGAGACAGCAAACAACTACTGCCTCGACCTTCAAATCCCCCCTTCTGCTGACCATCCCTGTGTACCTAAGAAAGTTTTTTTGTTTGATCTTGACCTTTCCCCGTTCCCTCCAACCCTTTCCAAAACTCAATATACCCGATACCCGACCCACCCAACCTCCAAGTCCTCCCCTGTCCCACCTATCCCATAAAAGCACCCAGACCCCTCTCCCAAGAAGAAACCCACCCCTCCCAAGAAGCATTCCACCCCTCCCAAAACCAAACCCACCCATACCAAATTCGACCCCACGAGATGATCCCTGAGGTGCCGGTCTGTCCACTTGTTCCCCTTCCTGTGGAGGTTCCCAGTTAGAGGTTAGTTAGAGGTCGAATGAAGGCACGGTGATGTGCCTGGGCAGAACCACACGGACTGGCCAATGGCCTTGGACTTTAAAAAGTATATATTTAATAAAACAAAACAGTTGTGTTTTTAGGGGTATACATTTGTCTTGCGATTCCTTTTTTACCTTTATGTTGTTCCTGAGTGACTTATGTTATCTGACTACAGTTGTGTGTTTCAGCGTGCTTGCTGATCCATTTGCTGTTGTTTGCAATATCTGACTTTGTGGGCAGTGCTGGCCTCCACCAAGAGAAGGGTATATGTTGAATGTATAGATTTGTGGGTTTAAATGCAATGGTGGTGTCATGGCATTGTGTACTGTTCGGTATGGTAAGTATTTCATCTTGTGCTGTCCAATGTGAGCATGTATGGCATTATACTTGTCCCCCTGATATGGATTATGGATTAATCTAATGTGTGGCAGCTTGAGGTTTGTTTCTGCAGGTATAGAGGCCCTCATTACAACCCTGGCGGTCGGTGATAAACTGGCGGTAATACCGCCAACAGGCTGGTGGTAAGTACCGACAAATTATGACCATGGCATTGAGAACTTAGATAGACAGCCACTTTACTACACCGACCGCCAGGGCAGAAACAACAGGCACCACGGCAGTAGCCGCCTACAGCCAGGCGGAAGCCAATGTTCCGCCCACTGTATTAAGACACAGGAAACTGACACCTTTTCCGGGGCGGTACCAACAGTGAGTACAGCCACCTAGCACACAGGTGGGGAGAAAGACAGTGACTCACACACACAACACCCCCACCCCCAACACCATACACACACACAGCTGCAGTAATAAAACATATTTACCCCGTACCTTGGATGAAAAATGCAAGGACAACATGAATTTACACAAGTGAGTGTAATAAGATCAACACAGTATAAATAAGAAATATGCAATGTAACTGGTATATACAAATGTACAGTTCAAGGGACACTGCCCAGTCCTCAGTGTGCATGGGCCACAGGGCCACAGGCCAAAGTCCAAGGCCCCACTTGTCACCTGCATCAAAACGGAGAGAACACGGCAGGGGCATCACTTGGAAAATAGACAGGCACCTCAGGGGGACGGGTAACTGGGGGGCACCTCAGCCGGTACATAGAACAACACCGCTGGTTCTGGGGGGGCAACATGCCCCGAGGTTGGTCCTGGGGAGTGCAGGGCCACAGTCTCTCAAGTGGGTGACTTGCCCACTGGCTCTGGAGGGGGGCAACATGCACCCTGCTTGGTCCTGGGGAGTGCAAGGCCACAGTCTCTCAAGTGGGTGACTTGGCCACTGGCTCTGGAGGGGGCAACATACCCCATGCTTGGTCCTGGGGAATGCAAGGCCACAGTCTCTCAAGTATACATAGAACAACACCGCTGGTTCTGGGGGGGCAACATGCCCCGAGGTTGGTCCTGGGGAGTGCAAGGCCACAGTCTCTCAAGTGGGTGACTTGCCCACTGGCACTGGAGGGGGCAACATGCCCGTGCTTGGTCCTGGGGAGTTCAAGGCCACAGTCCTGGGGTTGGTGGGTGCCTTACCCACTGGTTCTCGAGGGAGCATAGTGCCCTGTGCTCTTGATCCTGGGAGGCTGGGTTGGTGGGTGTCTTACCCACTGGTTCTGGAGGGGGCAGCATGCCATGTGCTCCTGATCCTGGGGAGTACTGGGTCACAGTCTCTCAGGTGGGTGTCATACCCACTGGATTTGTAGGGGCCAGGCCGCACCCCAACCCATGGAGGCAGGACTACATATTGTCCTCCGGCGGTGACGGCTGCTCAGTGGTGGTAGTGGTGCTGCTGCTGCTGGTGGTGGGGGAAGCTCCTGCCCATCCCCTGCAGCCTCAGATGGCTGCCCACTGGTGGTGGTGCTGGTGGTGCTACTGCTGCTGGGGGGAAGCTTCTGCCCATCCCCTGCAGCCTAGGACGGCTGCCCACTGGTGGTGGTGGTGGTGCTGCTGCTGCTCCTGCTGGTAGTGGGGGGAAGCTTCTGCCCACCCCCTGCAGCCTCGGACAGCTGCACAACCAAAGTTGGTGTTGGGGGCTCCGTCTGAGTCCCTGCCCCTGGCTCCTTGCCCTTCCTGGCAGCAGCTGGGGCTGGCTCCTTGCCCTTCCGGGCAGCAGCTGGGGCTGGCTCCTTGCCCTTTCTGGCAGCATCTGGGGCTGGCTCCTTGCCCTTCCGGGCAGCAGCTGGGACTGGCTCCTTGCCCTTCCTGGCAGCAGCTGGGGCTGCCACCTTGCCCTTCTGGGCAGCAGCTGGGGCAGGCACCCTCTCCTTGAGGCTTCCTGCTGCAGGCTTCTTCACCCTCTGCACAAGTGTCCTGGATCCTTTCCTACCACGAGTGGGTGTGGAGACTACTGGGCCCGGTGACTGGGTGGCTGAGGTGCATGCCTTGGTTTTTGCCACCCTGGCCAGACGTGAAGGACGGGGGAGGGGTAGGGTAGAGGTCAATGGTGGTGAGGAAAAGCTTCTTAGGGACATTGCGGTGGGAAGAGGAAGAAGGTTTGGGGGTGGAGGAAGAGGGAGTGGTTGTGAGAGGTGTTTGCTGATTTTGGGTGCAGGTGCATGGTCGGGATGCTGTTGTGAGGCTGATGGCTGTTGGGTGTCTGAGTGTTTGCGTTTGTGTACTTTAGGAGGGGGGACAAACACAATGGGAGACGACACAGGGGACGTGTGCATGGCTGTTGTGGAGGTGTCTGCCAGTGAGGTGTCTGTTCTGCTAGGTGTGGTGGTGATGCTGGTAGTGGATCAGGATGTAGCGCATGCAGGTGTAAGTGTAGACACTACTGGGAGGGAGGTGGAGGTGGTAGAGGAGGGGGAGACAGTGGAAAGTGTGGATGTTGGTATGTCTGCATCTGGATGGTGTTTGTGTGAGTGCCTGTGCAATGATGTGCGGTGCTTGTGTTTGTCTGTGCCAGTCCTGTGCGTTGTCTTGTGTGCATGCTCGTCTGCCTGTGTGCTTGGGATACGTTGGGGTTGAGGGGAATGGGATTGGGAAGAGGAAGTTGGAGAGGGGAGGGTGGAAACAGGGACAATGGCTGCCATCAGAGAGGAGGCCAGAGCCTGGATCGATCTCTGTTGGGCCACCAACCCAGTGTGAATGCATTAGTTTGTTGCATTTGGGCTGCCAGCCCCTGGATGGCACTAACAATGGTTGACTGCCCTACAGAGATGGTTCTCAGGAGATCAGTAGCCTCCTCACTCAGGGCAGCAGGGCTCACTGGGGCAGGGCCTGAGGTGCCTGGGTAGAAGAAGAGTCCCACCTTCCTCGGTGAGCGGGCACGGGCAACTCGATGAGGGGCTGCTGGGAGGGCGGTGCTGGTACGGCGGGTGGTGGCTTTACCTGTAGCTGGGGTGGTCACAGAGGTGTCTGCCACCACCAGGGAGCTTCCATTGGAGGAGGCATCAGAGTCTGAACTGTCCCTTCCAGTCTCCGCCATGGTGCTCCCCTCGCCCTTCGTTCCAGTGGTGCCCTTAGGGTCGGTGGACTCTGCCTCCTGGGCCCTGTGGGATGCAGCTCCCTCCGTCGCCGGTGCCTCTGCTCCTCCACCAGATGATGCTATTGCAGGGTGGCAAAACAAAAAGGGGGGAGAGACAAAGGACACACCTGGTCAATGGCTGCACCAACACCACTGTTGGCCTACACACCACTCTCACACACAGGGTACAGCCCTACGCACTATGCATTGCACTATCAGTTATTTAGCTAGCCACCAAGGCATGGGGAGGGGCACACACCGCCAAATTCAGCACACCTGGGACCCATGCAGCCCTGACCAGTTGTGGATGCCTACAAGCTAGGTAGCAGGATTATCCATCAGGACCCTTGCCACCAGGGGACCTACTCAGCAATGTCAGGCATGGGCTAGGGGCACCAACTGACACACATTCCCCCCCCCCCCGGACACCACCCTACCATGCATAAGTTGTAATGATATCCACTGTACTCACCCCCTTGTGGCTGCTGTGATGCCCTCAAGTGCCCATCCAGCTCAGGATAGGCCACTGCCAGTATGCAGGCCATCGGGGGTTCAGGGTTCGACGGACACCCCTTACTCGTCTCGTTGGAAGGCCATTCCCAGATGGGCCTCCGCCGTCTTCCGTGCCCAGTGTCTCAGGTCCTCCCACTGTTTTATCGACAGTGGGTGCCCCGTCTGCCGTTGACCCCAGGGTCCGCACGTCCTTGGTGATGGCACGCCATATACCCTTTTTTTGATGGGCGCTGACCTGCAGAGGGAATACACACAGAAAAATAGTATCAGTCAGACAGTCCTGACTGTTACACTTATGGCCCACCATACCTCTTCACATCACCATTTACACACACATGGCCCAGCATACAACCAATACGTCGCACAGAGGACATCCACCCACCCCCCTTACACAAGTTCTTCACACACACCACTCCATGCATTCATGCCACATGCATCGTGCTCACAGGGTACTCACCTGTTGGTCTGGAGGCCCACACAGCAGTCCGTACTGGAGTAGGACCCGATCCACCACCCGCTCCAACTCCGCCGAGGTGAAGGCAGGGGCCCTTTCCCCAGTCACACGAGCCATGGTAGGTTCCAGACACAGGTCACAGCAGCACATGCAGTGTAGGTCCTCTCCTGTTGAAGGTCAGGTAGCAAATGAGGAATCAGATAGAAAATGGGGGTCACGTCTGCGGCGGTGCATGCCGTCACCACCGGCATACATCATGATTGGCCACTGTACCTGTAACGGCGCACAACATTAGCGGAGTTACCTCACTTCCTTCTGTCCCTCCATATAGGACAGTCGGACGCCATTTCAGGGGGGGCAGGCCCCGGATAATAACTGCGTCACAGTTAAAGTCTGGACATACAGGACAAATCCCACTTACCCAATACAAACTGACATCATGCTGTGTACTGTTGTGGCTCCAATTTTCAGTTTGTGACCAGCTCCTCACTCTTTTGTCTCTTAGGTTGCTACCGCTGTGGATAATTAGTAGATGGAGACATACCCCCGTGTACAGACCCCTGGTGGACTTGGCAACACTGGAGGATAGGCACATCATCCTCATCTATGGATTTGACAAGGCCACAATCACAGAGCTGTGTGCCCAATTGGAGCCTGACCTGATATCTGCAATCCGTCACCCCACTGGGATCGCCCCTCTTGTGCAAGTTCTACCAGTGCCCATTTCCTGGCAACTGGATCTTTCCAAGTGACAGTGGGCTTGGCAGCAGGAATATCACAGCCAACGTTCTCAATAGTGCTGACCAGAGTGTTGTCTGCTATGATTAAACACATGTGTAGCTACATTGTTTTTCCCCAGGTGGAGGATTTGGCCACAGTGAAGGCTGACTTCTATGCAATGGGACATATCTCCAACATAATTGGGGCGATTGATGGAACTCATATTGCATTTGGGCCCCCCGTCACAATGAGCAGGTGTAACGAAATCGTAAGAGTTTTCACTCCATGAATGTGTATATGGTGTGCTTAGCGGACTAGTACATCTCCCATGTCAAGGCTAAGTATCCTGGGTTGGTGCATGATGCCTTTATCCTGAGGAATAGCAGCATCCCAAATATGATGGCCCAACTACAGAGGCACAGGGTGTGGCTAATAGGTAAGCCCTGGTTCCCACCCAACAGGTGTTGGTGTATAGGTATGGTGTGGGCCACATGGGATAGTGTGTGGCTAAATGTTGTCCCTCGATATTTGCAGGTGACTCTGGTTACCCCAACCTATCATGGCTACAGACCCCATTCAGGAATTTCCAGGACTAGGGCAGAAGAATGTTACCATGAGGCACATGGGCGAACAAGAAGGATAATCGAAAGAACCTTTGGCCTCCTTAAGGCCAGGTTCAGGTGCCTCTATCTAACAGGTGGATCCCAGTGCTACTCACCCAAGAAGGTCTGCCAGATAATCGTGGCATGCTACATTGTTGCACAACCTTGCGTCAAGACGCCATGTGCCTTTTCTGCAGGAGGAGGAGGCTGGAAATGGCTGTGTGGCAGCAGTGGACCCTGTGGACAGTGAGGATGAGGAGGCAGAGGATGAGGACAACAGAACAGCAGTGATACGACAATACTTCTAATGACACACAGGTAAGACAGTGTTACTTTACATTTCATTGTCAATAGTTTGTTTATCTTTGGCACTGGCATGCTGTTATTTCCCACTTCTATGCCCAGCTACAGTACCCTTTGGCAATTCATTTTACGGATGTGGTGCCCCACTATTGCTCCTGGTGTGATCACTGCAGCAAAATACAGGTTTTTCCTATGTGCACAATTACTGTACAGTTGAATTGCTATGTTGGAACCTGGTTAAGCGAATACATACTTAGAAATGTATCATACTCCATGAAGAAGGGCAAGGGGATGGGATCATGATGGAGGAAAGTCCACGGTATTGTTCCAGTCTATGTGTAGCACAGGTGCATTGTCCAAGTGGACAAAGGAAGTGGAGCAATGGCCGTTCAAGGTGGACAGGGTGACTGAGTGGGACACAAGGGTGACAATCAGGAGAATCTCATTTCCTGGTGGGGGTCTTGGCAATGGTCCCAGGCTTCTACTTGGATCGCAGGGAACGTTTGCAGAGTGGTTCTCCTTCCGCAGGGGGAGGGGTGCTGGTGTCCTGTGAGTCCTGTGCGGGGCCTCCTGTCCACTAGCGGAGGTGGAAGGCAGTTCAGTAGCAGGGGCCCGCTGTTGTGAGACTTCCTCCCTCATAATGTTGACCATGTCTGCCAGCACCCCTGCAATGGAGACCAGGGTCATGTTAATGGCCTGTAAGTCCTCCCTGATGCCCTGGTACTGTCCCTCCTGCAGCCGCCTGTTCCTCTGCACGTTGTCCAGGATCTGGCCCATCATGTCCTGGGAATATTGATATGCTCCCAGCATCTCGGTGAGTGCCTCCTGGAGAGTCGGCTCCCTGGGCCTGTCTTCCCTCTGGCGCACAGCACTCCTCCCAGTTTCCCTGTTGCCCTGTGCCTCTGTCCCCTGAACCGTGTGCCCACTGCTACTGACCCCAGGTCCCTGATTGTCTTGGGTATGAGGGGTGGCCTGGGGTCCCTGTAGCGGTGAACACCCTGCTGATTGATATGTCCTGGGGACAGAGGTGTGGGTACGCTGGGTGGGTGCTGTGGTGGTGTTTCCAGATGGGGGAGGCTCTGTGGTGGTGTGTGACTGTGCCTGGGTAACCGACTGTCCAGAGGTCCCTGATGGCCCAGGTTAGTTATCCAGATCCAGGCGACCAGAGTTGCTGTCATCACTGTGGGCCTCTTCAGTTGGGGGACTGGATAGTGCTGGCACCTCTTCTCCTGTGACATTGGCTGGGATACCTGTGGGGATGTAAATGCTGTGTTATTGTTTCTGTGTGTGACATATTGTGCATCAGTGGGTTGCCCTCTTTGGTTGTAGTTGCCCTGGCAGCTTTCACTTGTGTAAGTTGGTATATGGTGGGCTAGCTGATTCTCTCTAGTGTGCATGCTTTGGTGATAGGTGTCCATGCAGGGCTGTGAGTGGTGTGCATGCATTGGTATGGCATGCTGGGCTTGGCATTGGGATGAGTGGGATGTGATGGTGGGGTGTGTGGGAGGTGGTGGAGTGACGGGAGTGAGGGTGAGGTTGGGGGTATGTGATAGTATGCAGGTAGGGGGGTAGTAGTAGTATAGAGTTGACTTAACAGAGTCCAGTCCTTCTCCTACTACGGCCATTCCCTCAGGATGCATGATTGCCAAGACTTGCTCCTCTCATGTTGTTAGTTGTGGGGGGGAAGTGGGGGTCCACCGCCAGTCCTCTGTACATCGCGTTGGTGTTTTGCTGCAATGGAATGTACTTTCCCCCGTAGATAGTTCAACCTCTTCCTGATGTCATCCCTGGTTCTTGGGTGCTGTCCCATGGCGTTGACCCTGTCCACATTTCTCTGCCATAGCTCCATCTTCCTAGCTATCGATATTTGCTGCACCTGTGCTCCAAATAGCTGAGGCTCTACCCAGATGATTTCCTCCACCATGACCCTTAGCTCCTCCTCTGAGAATCGGGCTTGTCTTTGTGGTGCCAGGGTTGGTGTGTAAGGTGTGTAGGTGAGGGTGTGTAGGGTAATGTGTTGAAGTGTGTGATGTGGGGTGCGTGAGTGGTGTATAGGTGTGGGTGGTATGTGGCTCTGGTTGTGTGAGTGGTCTTGCTGTCTCTCTCTGGTGGCAATTAATTGTAGTTGTAAAGGGTTGTGGGTAATGTGAGTATGTGTTTTATTTTGGTGTGAGTGTGTGGGTGTGGTGTGTGTATGGGTGTCAGGTGTGTGTAGTTTGAATTGTCCAATGTGGTGTTGTTTTGTATATGTGTGTGTATTTTGAGCGCAGCGGTATGTACCGCCAATGGGTTACAACGGTTGAATGTCTGCTGTGGTGATTTGTGGGTAATAATGTGATGGGCGTGTTCTATTGGCTTAATGGTGTGGGTTTGGATACTGCCAGTTTATCACTGACCTTTGGTGTGGTGGACTTGTGTCTGTGGCTGAATAGTGATGGATTGGTGTGAGTGTGTCATAATATGGTGAACGGATATCCGCCGCCGCGGGGGTATATTGGCAGCAGTCAGCATGGCGATAAGTGGGATTTACCGCCAATGTCATAATAAGGGCCAAAGTGTGTTCAATGTTGCTACCTTTGTTTGCATTTGATTGTGTATGTGTCCATTTGGCTGTGTGTACATTGCAGCTAGCTTAAGTAGAGGTATTGTCACGACTCACGTGCTGCTTGCGCCTGGAATTTGCAGATCTGGTGGCGTGAATCTTCAATGTTCGGCTTTGGCCCAAAAAGGGGCGACTCTTTCTGGTAGCCACGGTGCTGTAGGCAATGGAGACACCAAGAACAGACCGTGCCCTTCAGAAAGTAGCGCCAGAGGGAAAAACCCCTTCCAAAGGGGAAAAACCTCCAAACAGGAAAAGTCCTGGAGAAAAACAAGAACAAACAAACAGGAATCCAAAAGGAGCAAAAATCAGAAAACACAGAATGATGAGTCCAAAACCAAAAGGCAAGGAAATCAGGAGCGAAGACACCAACTGAGCAGAAAGTGTTGCAGCGCAAAGAAAGAGGAAAAACACAGCCCTTATATACCAAAAAACAGGAAGTGACCCACAGGAAGTAAAAGGACACCATCTTAGATAGGGAAACAATATATAGAACAGAATAGTAGAGGAACCATAGAGAATAGGGAACAAGGAATGCTGGGAAAGCACAGGAATCTGGGAAGGAGGAAAAGACGTAAAGAAAGGCACACAACAGACTGCAAAAAGAAGAAAGGACAAAGAAACGAAGAAAAACAGGTAAGAGGGTTCAGAGACCCCTGGGACAGTGAAAGGCAGAAGGAAGAACGAGGCCCCAAGCAAATCTGGGGCCTCGAAACGCGCAGGAGAGGCTGGGGGCGCGCCGCGTCTTAATAACGCGGTGTGCGGCCCGAGCCGAACGCCCGGCAGAAGTCGAGCTCTCGGCTCGCGCCGCACCGCGCGGCGCGACAGTAGGTCCCCCTCCCGAAGGCCCAGGTTTAAGAGGGAATAAACAGTGAAAGCGTTGAGTCAGGAGAGGAGCGTGAACGGAAGAGGCATCTTCCCATGAACATTCACTGAGAGGATAACCCTTCCAATGAATCAGATACTGAAGTCGTTTATGAAAAAGACGAGAGTCACAGATTTCCTGCACTTCATATTCAGGAGCATCATTCACAAGGACAGGAGGTGGACAAGGAAACTGACGTGAGTAAGGATCAGGCACATAAGGTTTAAGCTGAGAAACATGAAAAACCGGATGGATCTTCCATGTATGGGGTAAGTGAAGACGGACAGTGACAGGATTGACCAACTGGAGAATACGGAAAGGCCCATAGTAACGAGGTGTGAACTTGTTTTGAGAGAGACGTGAGGGCAAGAATTTGGAGGAGAGCCAGACTTTATCTTGCAGATGATAATTTGGATTGGTTGTACGTCTCTTGTCTGCAGCCTTCTTCATATACCTCTTGGTATGTAACAAATTAGATCGAATTAGTTTATGGAGTTGGAGAAGGCGTTTGGAGAAATAGTTAATAGCAGGTAGAGGAGAGTTGGATTGTGGAGAAGTAGGGAAAGAGGTAGGATGAAAACCATAGGAACAGAAAAAGGGAGTGACCTTGGAGGCACTATGGACTGAGTTATTGTAGGAAAATTCAGCTAAAGAGAGGTAAGTGCTCCAGTTACTTTGGGTAGAATTGCAAAAGCATCGAAGATATTGCTCTAGTCCTTGGTTCAGACGTTCAGTCTGTCCGTTGGTCTGAGGATGGAACCCTGAAGACAGGGCTCTATTCATATTCAGTGTTTTACAAAAATGCTTCCAAAATCGGGAGATGTACTGAGGTCCTCTATCAGAGATTATGGTATGTGGAAGTCCATGGAGACGGAAGACATGATCTATGAATATTTGACCTAGTTCTTGGGAAGTAGGCAGCTTTTTTAGGCCAGTGAAATGAGCCATCTTTGTGAAAGAATCCACTGTGACCATGATAACCCGGTTTCCTGCTGATGGTGGGAGCGAACACATAAAATCAGTAGAGATAGTATGCCATGGGGCCGATGGAACAGGCAAAGGTTGTAGTAATCCTGCCGGTCTGGTGTGAGGTATTTTGACTTGGGCACATATGGGACAGGCCTGAACGTATCTTTCCACATCCAGTTTCCAGGTAGGCCACCAAAATAATCGTGAAAGTAGTTCTTGTGTGGCTTTGATGCCTCTGTGACCAGCTACAGGGGAATCATGGCACATTTGTAATGCTTTCTTTTGCACCTTGTTTGTAGGGAGGAATATCAGGTCTTGGTAATAAAAATATCCTTGTTTCTTGTACAATAATGGTCTTAGTTCTTCTATGTCATGGTCCGATAGGTTGGCGTATTCTTGTTGTACTTCTTCCAGGAAAGACTGAGCCACTCCAATGATCTTACTGGGTTCTAGAAGATACTGGGATGAGGAAGGAGAACACTCTGGATATCGGCGAGACAGAGCATCAGCCAGAATGTTTTGAGATCCTGGAATATATGTAATATAAAAATCGTACTGACTGAAGAAAAAGGCCCAGCGGGCCTGACGACTATTCTGGCATACAAAATTTCTTAAACATTGTAAATTACGGTGGTCTGTCCTCACCTCAAATGGTTCCTTGGAACCCATCAGAAACTGCCTCCACTCAAGGCAGGCTGTTTTCAGAGCCAATAATTCCCTTTCAAGTACGGAATAATGTTGTTCAGCTGTGGAAAGGATATGAGACAAATAGAAAACAGGATGTTCAAGGCCATCATCCTCTTGTCGTTGGAGTAAGACAGCTCCGATGGCTCTCTCAGAAGCATCAGTTACTACTATAAATTGCTTGGTGGTATCTGGATGTCTTAAGATGGGGGCTTGGGTGAAGGCTCTCTTTAAGCTTTGAAAGGCTGCTTCAGCAGCCTCAGTCCAGACAAACCCCTTCTTTAAATTGTCCTTCTTTAAGGTGTGAGTTATGTGGCTAGTCTGACTGGCAAAGTCTAGAATGAATTGTCGATAGAAGTTTGCTAAACCTAGGAAACATTGTGTTTCTTTTATGGTAGAAGGAGAAGGCCACTCTAGGATAGCTTGTACCTTTTCTTGATCCATAGCTATGCCGGTGGGACTTAAATGATAGCCCAGATATTTGACTTCCGTTATGTCGAACTCACATTTCTCTGGTTTGCAAAATAGTTGATGATCACGAAGTCTTTGAAGAACTTGTTTCACATGGGAAGTATGGAGTTCAGGATTTCTAGAATAAATAAGAATGTCATCTAGGTAGATCACGACTGTCTGATTAAGTAGGTCTGAAAACACTGAGTCCATAAATCTCTGGAAGATTGCCGGGGCGTTAGTAAGACCAAACGGCATAACCCTATATTCAAAATGGCCAAATGGGGTCCTGAATGCTGTCTTCCATTCGTCGCCTTCTCTTATGCGTAAAAGGTGGTA
This sequence comes from Pleurodeles waltl, assembly GCF_031143425.1. Classification (NCBI taxonomy): domain Eukaryota; kingdom Metazoa; phylum Chordata; class Amphibia; order Caudata; family Salamandridae; genus Pleurodeles; species Pleurodeles waltl. Next base: position 203,514,942 of record NC_090438.1, on the reverse strand, counting down.
GGCTCCTCGTAAATCCAATTTAGTAAAACGTTGGGCCCCTCTGATTGCTTCCAGTATGTCCCTGATGAGAGGCAAAGGATAACGATCTTTAATGGTGATTTTATTCAGACCTCGAAAATCCAGGCACGGACGAAGATCCTTAGTCTTCTTGGGCACAAAAAAGAGAGGGGCCCCAGCCGGAGACGACGATGGAACAATAAGACCACTCTGTATATTTTCGTCCAGATACTCCTTTAGAACTTCCCTTTCGGGTTCCGTGAGGGAGTACATCCTCCCAAAAGGAACAATTGTGCCGGGTTCTAATGGAATTGCACAATCATATTCTCGATGTGGAGGTAGCACAGGTTTTGACGGTTTTTGGAAAATATCCTGAAACTCTAAATAGTGGTCTGGGACCCCTTGGACCGTATTAATGGACATACCAGTGGCACCTTCAGTAGCTAAGGATCTTTTCGGAGACCAATACTTGTCGGAAGTAAAACAGTTCTCGTGACAAAATTGCGAAGACAAAGAGACTGTCCGGGTAACCCAATTTATATATGGGTTATGTCTAATGAGCCACGGAATTCCAAGAATGATGGTATGGTTAGGGGACGTAATAAGATCGAAGGAGATGTGTTCTTGATGGTTTCCCACCTGTAGACTTAACATCAGGGTAGTGGTGTCTACAGGACCAGAGGATATCAAAGATCCATCCACAGTGTGTACCTGTTCGGGTACTTCTTTTGCTTGAGTAGGAACTAGGTTAGCAGCAGCCCATGTCTTGTCCATGTATATACCACTAGCACCACAGTCTAGTAATGCCATAGTCTTTTCTTGACGACCGTCAGGAAGTTGTAACAGGACAGGAAAGATGAACAAGGCAGTTGTATTGTCATTAAAGGAGCTGATGGACGGTATAGCTGTAGATCCCGTCCCCTCCCTTCTTACAGAGGACGGGAGGTGGCGTTTCCCGAAGGTCTGGACGGACGTACTGGACAGGTACGGAGTATGTGACCAGCAGAACCACAATACAGGCACAACCCTCTCTTGCGTCTGTCTTCTCGTTCACTAGCAGAGAGCGGACCTCGGGTAGTATCCACCTGCATGGGTTCCCCTTCGATGTCTCTAGCAGGAGTGCGAGGTTCCTCGGAACGCTGCAGGTATGCACGTGAGCTACTTGGCTGGGTAAACCCTCTACTCCTTTTCTTTTCCGATCTCCGTTCCTGAAGACGATATTCGATGGACAGTGCTTGATCCATCAGGCCACGAAGATCTTCCGCTCTGGTAGAATGCACTAGTTCATCCTTTATTTCTTCTTTGAGTCCTCTACGAAATAATGTTACCAGAGTACGTTCCACCCAAGTGGTCTCTACCGCCAGCTGACGAAAACGGGTTATATATTGCAGGACGTCTTGGGAGCCTTGCTGGATGTCGCACAAGGCTTCTTCAGCGGAGGCTTCCAATCCAGGACGGCTAAACATTTGTTTGAAGCGACTCACAAAGGTGGAATAGTCTGACAATACAGGGTCGTCGGAGGACACCATCGGGGTTGCCCAGGCCAAGGCTGGACCGGATAAGGCACTGATAAGATAACCCACCTTGGTCCTGTCGTGGGAGAATTGAGTAGGTCGGAAGGCGAAATACACCGTTAAAGCATCCAAGAACTCGCGAAGCTTGGTTGGTTCACCAGAGAAACAAGGGGTAGAAGCGGAGATTGTCGGAACATCACTGGTGCGGAGGGCCAAAGCCTGTCGTAACGCAGCATTTTCATTACGTAGTTGTTGCAACTCCTGGGCTTGTTGCTGAATCGTGGTTAACAGAGATTGCTCCGGATCTGCAGCAGCCGCCACTGTATTATCCATGGCGTTTGAGGACGTCGGAATGGTTGGGCGCTGCAATCTGTCACGACTCACGTGCTGCTTGCGCCTGGAATTTGCAGATCTGGTGGCGTGAATCTTCAATGTTCGGCTTTGGCCCAAAAAGGGGCGACTCTTTCTGGTAGCCACGGTGCTGTAGGCAATGGAGACACCAAGAACAGACCGTGCCCTTCAGAAAGTAGCGCCAGAGGGAAAAACCCCTTCCAAAGGGGAAAAACCTCCAAACAGGAAAAGTCCTGGAGAAAAACAAGAACAAACAAACAGGAATCCAAAAGGAGCAAAAATCAGAAAACACAGAATGCTGAGTCCAAAACCAAAAGGCAAGGAAATCAGGAGCGAAGACACCAACTGAGCAGAAAGTGTTGCAGCGCAAAGAAAGAGGAAAAACACAGCCCTTATATACCAAAAAACAGGAAGTGACCCACAGGAAGTAAAAGGACACCATCTTAGATAGGGAAACAATATATAGAACAGAATAGTAGAGGAACCATAGAGAATAGGGAACAAGGAATGCTGGGAAAGCACAGGAATCTGGGAAGGAGGAAAAGACATAAAGAAAGGCACACAACAGACTGCAAAAAGAAGAAAGGACAAAGAAACGAAGAAAAACAGGTAAGAGGGTTCAGAGACCCCTGGGACAGTGAAAGGCAGAAGGAAGAACGAGGCCCCAAGCAAATCTGGGGCCTCGAAACGCGCAGGAGAGGCTGGGGGCGCGCCGCGTCTTAATAACGCGGTGTGCGGCCCGAGCCGAACGCCCGGCAGAAGTCGAGCTCTCGGCTCGCGCCGCACCGCGCGGCGCGACAGGTATGTTCCACGCAGCTGGAGTTGTATATGCTTTGTTGATTTGTACTGTCACATTGTGCACATAGGCATGTCTTTTGGGTCTAGTATTGTTTGTCCCTGAGAAACATGTAGAGCCAGTTCCTATGCAAATGTTATTTTAGGGGCAAGTGCAAAGTGATTTGTGTCCCAGTGCAGCCTCCTTCCCTGAGTGTTCCTGATGCCCACATCCCTATTGTGCAGGTATTGTTTGCATAGTGTGCTTGGGATATTTGTCTCTCTGTCTATTGTGCAGCAATGTGGGTGATTTGTGTGCGCATTGCAGGGCTATTTACTGGGAGTGGTGTTTGTGTGCTGAATGTGACAACAGTCCAAGGCAGGTGAGGAATGTGAGTGTGTGAGTAGTATTTGGAGATCTGATGTTGGTGTGTTGTTGGTGTTGTGTGAGATAATGTGGTATACACTTCACTGTTCCTGTGCCTGAGATTAGCAGACGTGTGTTTTTGCGTGGTGTTGTGGTGCAGTGTGAGTAACCTGCCCAAAGGGGGCTTATTCTCACTGTGAATGTGTCCTTCTTTGTGTCTGATTCTGACGCGGGACACAATGACAAGTGTTCTTGATGCTCGTAGCGTGACCCTCATATGATGTGGCTGACAATGTATTGTTGAGCGTAATGACACAGGTAGATGTGTGTACTTTCGGTCGATTGCACCAACTGCGGCATGGATTTTGGGCTTCATTGATGATCAGTGGTAAGATGCTGTGATGGGCTTTGTGGGGGCCCGGCGTATAAGGCTGCCTCCAGGTGAGTGTCTACCTTTATAGTCCAGGTTTCCACCTGTTGTGCCGTAGTGGTTGGACAGCCATAGTCACATTGGTGGTGTGCAGCCTCATAATGTGTCCGGTGGCAACACAGTCTCCACTGGCCTGTTTGTGCTGTCTCGTGACCACTGCAGTCTGCGCTGGCTGGCAGTGCCAGCAGGACCACAGAGGTCTTTGCTCCATAGGCCAGCATGACTCATACTACGGCGGTCTGACCGTCAACCCGACAGCGGTCGGACTGCCAATGCCGCCATGGCTGTCCACGGACCACCAAACTCATAATGAGGTCCTACGTTTTTAAATAAATCTTACATTAATGTGAATATATTAATTCAAATTATAATTATTTTTTTCAAGTTTAAAAAAGTATAGATTCCCACCTAAAGAAAACACTTTTTTATTAGGCATTAATAATTGTTAAAAGTGATGTATAGAATTATACATAATTTAATTATATTCAGTAGAATGTATTGTTACATTAAATTTAAAATAAAAAACCTTAAAATATGTTATAATTAAATACAAAATATGTAGATACATTAAATCATAATTTTTAAATCTTTGGTTGTTTTAAATATTTGAATTCGATTTAATATTATTTCCTATTGGGTTTTATTTTATGTCCCTACCTCCATTAATTTGTATAGGAAGGTGTTGCAGTACCATTGAGTAGCCATGTGTGGTACTGGACTTACTTTAGCTCTGAGCTGGAGTAATTTACTACTGTTTGGGGTCTTTTTTTTGGCTGTAGCAACTTTTAGAATTTCTGTTTAGAAATGGTCTTTCTCTTTTTGTTGGTGGGTACCTGTCCCTTCCTAAACTGCTGTTTAAATCTACTTGAACCCCTCTATATTCCCATTATTTCCCTCTCCTTCAGTAGTAAGTATTCCCGTAGTCCCCATTTTCCAACCACTTCTCAGTCCCTCCCACATTTATTACTAAGCATATAGTTATGTGTGTTGAGATTCCAGACTCAGGAAGGAGATCTCCGCACTTAAAAAAATAGGAGAGGCGGAGGCGTAAACTCCACATGTAGATTTATGAATAGCATTTTGCAGGTTATTTCTAGTAGTAATTGAGGACTACAAAACACACTACAATATACAGTTTGTAAATAGACTCCATTGTATGAATACTAACAGAACCCTCCTAGATCTTCAACCATAGATGCAGGGAATTTGTTTAAAGCACATCTATTGCTTTTGCTATTATTAATCAGTTCACCATACACTATCCTACATATGTGGCTAAAAAGCATTTAAAATGATGTCTTAGGATCATTTTGATAAATATTATCAACTGGGTGTGATATATGTAGATCAGCTTTTGTTACGAAGCACCATTTGGGAGGTTCCAGTGACTTCATTAACTTGAAAGGGGCCACCATGAGGCCAATGCATTGAAAGTTAAGAGTACGGTGAGGCCTGGGGAAAAGTGGCCTTTTGATCCCAGAGTGCAGCCTTTCGATCTCAAAGTGCACTCCAGCCATCCTAGTTCCATTCAAACTGGGAGGGAAGCTAGTCTCATAACCTGTTTAGTGTGAATGGTTAGGACGGGAATGCTCATTACCATGGACACAGCCAGGGGTGGGTCAAAAGTCTCCTCTGGGATGGAAAGGTTCTGCCATCTTGAGTTTCCCTGAGCTCACTGTGGAACAGCTTATAGTAAGGCAAAAATGACATGCTTTAAAATGAAGGAGGTTTTCCCTTGGGAACTTTTTATTAATTGGTTAGGGAGTTATCTCCACTCACTGGCTAGTGGGTGGAACAAATATGGCACCTCACTCTTAGCTCTTCAGAATACCTACTGACTTGTAGCTGAACAGATGGGAGCAAGGCCAGATGTTTGTGACCTGTGAGGAACCCCATGGGGCTGGACGTGCTCAGACATGTACCCAAGTCTAATAAATACTCTGAAAAAGGTCAGTTGGCTGATGCCTATTGGCTGCAGGTATATAATGATCTGTAAGAGGCCTTTCTTGAAAGTGACCAGTTGGCAGGTTACAACTGGACCCCTACTGACAGTGCTGGTGGCCTTTACTGGAGTGTGTTCTGGTCTCTAGGTGATTTGCCTGAGGTCCCAAAAACCCTAAAAGTAACTTAGAGGAACTTCTCTTAAAGGAATGAAAATTTGGAACAAAGTTGAAACATTGAAGATTTTCATTGTCCAGCGGACCAGGACCAACTACCAAAGCCATCTAAAAAAGATGCAGCCTCGTCAGGCAGAAAATCCAGATTTGGGCCAGTCAGAGCTTTTTGCCTCCAAGAGAAGACATCAGAGGACCTTCGCAGAAAATTTTTACAGCTTCAATGCTCTCTAGCCACCTACAGATTACCAGTTTGACCTGCTGGTGAAGATCCATTTGTATTTTAATATTTGTTATGTCATTTTATTTCATATTTTTTTATTTTCCTTAATTTTTCTACATTTTTTGGGGGTGTTTATTGTGACATGCTTTGACCTTTTTAGACTTTTTGGTACTGCTAAAACAGATTTTCCATATGTTAAGCATGTCTGCTCTGTGACACAGCTACCAGAGACTGAGCCCAGGTTTAACTACTGAGACAATGATTTTTACCTCACAAGATCTTACAATTATTACTTAGGAAGGACTCACATCCTCCCTATCTAATAACCCTTTTTCTTACATTGGTGCTCAGCAGTAGGACTTAGAACTTGTGTTTAGTACCTGCCACACAGTTATACAATTAAAAATTAAAAATCCCTCTTCACAATTTATAGCAAAAATTGATTTTTGATTTTTCATCTGGCTATAAGGCCTAGGCTGAGTATTCTTAGTATGTTTCTCAAAATAATTTTTAGTTTGGAGATTGATCTGTCTGTCCTGCATAGCCTTAACATGGGAAAACTGAAGGCTAGAAAGCAAAGATGGCTGGTGTTGAACAGGGAGTCCAAGAAACAGGATTACTGCATCGCCCTCAGGTCTGAGAAGAGGTCCATCAATTATAGCTACCTCTGAGGAGAATGAGGAAGCCCAAGGACAGGAGGAGGCAGGGAACAAACTGCCTCTAGTGCACCTTGCAGGGCTGTAGGAGACTTCCCACAGCCTGACCCCTTCAGTGCTGACAATCCACTGGCTAGAGTAAACAAAAAAACATTGAGGGAGTGGCGGACAAGCTGGAGGAAGAGACATTAGAGGAGAACAAACTGGTCTTAGAAGAGTAGAAGAAGGCCTGTCTGGGACATGTACAGTCCACAGACGTTGTGGCAGAAGACGTGAGGTGTGTAAAAGTGGGTCCACACTCCCCAAAATGCCTAAAGATGTGTTGCCAAGCTTTGTGCTAGAACATAGTAAAGATGAATAGTTTGCTTTTTATAAGTGTGAATTGAGGATATAGAAGATAGAAGAACAGAACTGCGGAGCATTGTTATGGGTTGATGCTTACACGGGGAGGGTAACACTCCTAACTCTAGAGGAAGAAGAGACAGAACCATTGACCCATATGAACGCTGTCCTAGTGTGCAACTTTGGTCTAGCTGCTGAGGAACATCTTAGGAGATTCGGAGACTCACACAAAGAGTCACAGCAGTTTGGGGAGCGGTTTTTAGACATCTATTTGAAAGCACAGGAGGGCTGGGTGAAGTGAGTACTTTTGAGTAAGACTAAACCTGAAGGTGTATTGTTCATCAGATAAACCTGAGGGTGTATGCTGCATCAGCTAGGGTTACATCTTTTAGTATCTCACACAAACCTCCTTAGGTGCTGCTAATAGACAATTTGTACTTTTAATGACATTTTACTTTTGTGCTTTAAAAGTCCAGTTTACACAATATATAGAATACATTATTATCTTGATTACAAATTGGTTACAATCTTCGTTTTGTGCTGACACTCAATCAGAATCCTTTTTTGGAGGCTTGATGGATAGAGGAGTAGTCTTCAAGCCAGGTCACCATTGTCTTTTCAAGGAGGTAAGAGTCTAGCTCTCCCTTTCTGCTAGGTGACCCAGTTAAGAATCTTTAAAAACAGCCCCACTGCATATCTGTACCAGCGACATCCCACAAGCACGTCAAAGGCAAGCCTGTTTGAGCTCATCTGAAGGTTGATTCCTGCCTGACATTCAAGTCTGGCTTGCCCAGTGATAACAGAACACTCTCTCTGAAATGTGCCATTGTGAATGCTTGGTCTCTGACAAAGGATGCAATTTAGAATCCTGATATCCCATCCACTGAAATCTAAATCCCATTGGAAATAATAGGATTTAGATTTCGGCAGACAGGATATCCATCACCGTTGTGACAGAGTAACCCTTCCGCCAATATCTAAATTAGGCCCTAAATCTTGGACTTATGTGGCATTCAGCCCTGACCTTACCTTACCTGTTTCAGTGGATAAAATCTTTCATTTACCTCGCCTCACTCAAAAGGTGGTGGCCTTGCCACTATCTTTCAAGAATCCATCAAGCTTCCAGTGCTACAGCTGGACACTTTTCCTCATGCAGAATTGACAGAGCCCTCATTTCAATAATCTGCCAATGATGATATCTCAGGAGTATTTGGCTATCATCCCCCAGGCCACCACTCTAATTTTTGTAAGCTATTTGCAGATTTCTTGGACCTATTAATTGTTAGTAATTCTGCCTATATCGTATTGGGCAATTCTAAAGTTTGAGTAGATAAAATCAACAATACTCCTGCAGTATTGGTTACTGAGTTGTTAGCTCATTTTGACTTACTACCATTTGTTACTCTTCCTACTTATGACAACAGTGTTGGACCTGAGATCCTTGATGTGGTTTTCCCCAGCTTTTTGTCTTCCATCATCCTGTTTTTGCTGACTTCGTTTTTGCTGACTTCAGGACTATGAACACGTTATCACTGCTACCAGTGATATACTGCTTGTGCTCTCTCCTTCAAACAAGGTAACATCAGCTTATACCTAATTGCCACATTTCATTTACATGTAAGTCCATAGTAAGGTGGGACTACATGTACATAGGGCCTTTACATACAGTAAATGTTACTCGTAGATCTGCAGCGCTAATTGTGCCACTCACTTAAGTAGCCCTTTAAACATGTCTCAGGCATGCTACTGCAGCTTGAGTGTTTGACCTGGCAAAAAAACCTTTTGCCAGCCCTACATCTTCTTTTTTACTACATATAATTCACCCCTAGGGAAGGTCATGAACAGCCCAGATGGCAGGTTACAGAGTATTTAAAAAGTGAGTATGTAGTTTTAAGTTTTACATGTCCTGGTAGTGAAAAACTCTGAAATATGTTTTTCACTAATGCAAGGCCTACCTCTCCCATTGGATAACTTTAGGATACCTTAATACAAGCAAGTACGAATATCAAGTTTGGTCTCTAACAAACTGTAATTTAAACCCCTCTTTAATGGTGAGGTGCCTGCAGCCTATATCCTGGGTCACATGACTAGGTGTAGCTGGCACTTGGTTTTTGTGTACTGCTCCCAGATAATGAGACAAAGGAGGAATAGATTTTGGAAGGATGAGAAATCCCCGACTGGTGGGAGAAGCTGTCACCTACCACAACTGCACATCACAAAGCCAATGGCTGAGCACACTCATAAAGGGTTTGTCACTGGTGTTTTGTGCCCTCAGACAAGCCGGGTCAGTGAGGCAGGAAATTCCAAGCACCTCTGGGGGTGGAAACCTCCAGAACCTTCTCCTACTGGCACGAGGCATAAATATTAGACCCTCAGACTCAACTATGTAGTACACCTCTGGGCCTTTGGAAGACTCAGAAGGACTGCTGTGCTGCTATGTAAGGACTGCTACAGTGTTTCCCTACTGCCATGCTGCATGAGTGAATAGGACTGGACCTGTATTTTGAACCCAAGACCACCAGAGTGACTCCAAGGGCTAGTTGGTTGACCTCCTGATCAGAGTCTCAGGGACAGAAAAGGTTCCAACCACTTTGGATCCAGCACTTGGACTCTGTCAGCAGTGAATCCTATGCCTCAAGTGGTGCAACACCAGTCATGGACCCTTGAAAGTGGGTCTGAAGGTGCTCTGCTAGCCCACCTGCAGTCCTGTGAGCAGAACTGATGCACTGCGATGCATATCCTCTCAGTCACATCCGAACCATTGCTGCACATTCCAGATACAGGACCTCACATTGCAGCCTCACAGCTTCCTCATAATCACCACTGAGCAATGTTTTCTTGACACATCTTCGACACAGGAATTCATAACGCAAGCCCCTTATCAACTGCATTCTCAACAACATTGCATGTCTTCACACCGCTGCCCCATAGCTTCCTCAGTACTGTTGCTGGTGTGATACATCCTAAACGCATGATCTTGCAACGCTTCACAACCAGAATTGAAGACACTTTGTTCAGCAGACAGCATCTTTTAGATTTTCTTTTTGCCCCTGAATTTTGATGGACTAAAAACATGTTGATCCTGTTTGAAATAAGACCTCTAATTATGAGCCAAAGGGTTCTTCCTCTGTTTATAAGAATGCCATCAATCTTGCCTGATCAAGGATAAATAATTTTTTGCTAAGACACTAGAGGACCATAATCATTCTTTTTAATAAAGTTGAGGTGGAGCCTTTTCTTGGGGAAGAGGAAAATAAATATTAGAGCCGAATCAATTTTTCAAGTCAAGCTGCTCTTTCTTCTTATCCAAAGTGACGTACCTGCCCTGGTACATTACAGATTTAACTACAGCCCCATTGGGTATTTAGACAAAATTTCAGGGTCCAAATATCAGGAGACAGAAATATTGGGAATTTGTTTTTTAATTATTGTGCAAAAAATGTCAAGACTATCATGTTTTTTGGGGTAAGTAATATTGTTTTTTCAAGAATATTGTTGCTTTTAAAATCGTTTTAAAAAACAGTTTAAATACATATAATTGTTTAATGATTTGAATGTGTTTTAGTGAATATATTAATTTTATTTGTTTCTAATGTTTGTATAATTGTTATTAATTAAAAAAAGTATATTTTTCAATTTTAAGTGATTTCGAATTTTTCATTTGATTGCTAATAGTAATTTATAGTTTTGTAGCGGGTTGTTGGGTTTGTAAGAGTGTAGTGTGGCAAGTTCATTAGGTGATAATTAGCAATTCATTATTGGATGTTAATTACTTATGTGATTGATTATCAATTATTTAAAAATATTTTAATTATATTTTAGGTGCGGGTTGCTGGGTTTTTATAGGTATAGGGTGGGAAGTTAATTGTGCAATAATTTACAATTATTTATTTGGTGTTAATTATTTAACTGATTATTAATTATGTACATAGTTTAATACTGATTTATATTAGTTATATTTTAGGTGTGAGCTGGTGGGTTTGGATAAAGGGTAAAGTTATATAAAATTGAATGTAATTTAGTTTATTGTTTTTATGCTATTTGTTATTTGAGTACTAACTACAAACTTTAATTAAGAATTGTGTGATAGTTTTATTGTTTATGTTCCTATGGATTTGAGCATTCACATGTTTATTAAATGTGTATTTTTAAAAGTTGTGCTTTACTTTTTTTTTGCATAAGTTCGTCTTGGAAGAAGATAAATATATATATATTTATAATAATTATTACGTATATCTACTTGATTAATTGTTATTAATTATGTATTGTCTTAAAATGTATACGTTTGTAAACATTTGTAATTTATTTTATGGTAAGTTTGTGTAAGTTTGTTTGTTCAATGATATTTTTTATTTGAATTGTTTTTATCTATTAATTGTATTTAAATCTATTACTAACGATTTTATCTTATTTTTGATAAGCAGAAAATGTATCATATATAATTAGTTTTATCCCATTCTCAGTTTTTATTTTATATATTTAATTGTCTTCATATTTGGGTTACAAGTATATATTTTTAATGGTAATTAATAATGTTTACATTAACAGTTTGTGAGAAATTGTGTAGTTGGTTGACTGGGGTGTGAGCCCTGGTTAAGCAACAGCCACTATCCCTTGCAGGGTGAACCACAGAAAGTCACTAAGTTAACCTGTGCTTAACTCTGGGTAGCTTGGCACAAAAAGCAGTCAGACTTAACTTAGAGGCAATCTGCAAAGTATTCATACAGCACACATATAGTAATAACGTGAAAATACAACACAAGAAAAGTCCCAAACCAATTAAAAAAGCTTGAGTAAATTTGAATAAATTATTTGACACCAAAACAGCAAAAAATCCAATCAGTGTAACTAGAGTTAAGAATTTTGAAAGTTTTAAGTGAAATGTAGCAACTACAAAATCAAAGCGCCAACCCTAGATGCAGAAGCATTTTAGAATAATGAAAAGAAATGCAAGAATGTGTTGAATTAACATGTAGTCCTTAGACAAATATGCCATGCTTTTTAGTTCAAGTAATACAGTAGGCTGACACATTTACTCTGTTAGACCTGACAGCCTTAAGGTGGTCTTTCCCCAACTTTTTGCCTGCCTCCCTCCATTTTTCTGATCATGTTTTTGCTGGATTTAGGACTCTGCACACTTTAGCACTGCTGACCAGTGCTAATTTGCTTGTGCTCTCCCCCATAAACATGGTAACTGGTGGGCCTGCAGCAATGACTGTGCCACCCACATAGGTAGCCCCTTAGCCGTTTCTCAGGCCTACCATTGCAAGGCCTGTGCGTGCAGTTTTGCTGCCACCTCGACTTGGCATTTAAAACCCCTTGCTAAGCCCTAAACTCCCCTTTTATTTCATATGTTACCCCTAAGGTAGGCCAAATGTGACCCATAGGGCAGGGTGCAATGTATCTAAAAGGCAGGACATGTACTTGTAAGTTTTACATGTCCTGGCAGTGAAAAACTCCCAAAGTAATGTTTCACTATTGCGAAGCCTGCTCCTCTCATAGGCCAGCATTGGGAATTCTCTTATATACTGTTAAGTAATAATTTCTGATCTGAAAGAAGTGGCATTTTCATGTTTAGTATGGTTGGAATGGTAGTGAGAAATCCTGCTTACTGGTAAAGTTGAACTTAGCATTGCTATTTTAGAAATGCCCTTTTAGTAAGTATGCATTTCTCTGCCCTTATTGCTCTCTGTGTCTTACAGCCTGTCTCCAATCAATGCCTGGTCTGTGCTGGGTGACAGCTCCCCTTGTGCATTCCCTCCAGACAGCCATAAACCCAGGACACTCAGCTGCATGTGCATTCATCTGAATACTGATTGATCTTCCTGGGCAATAAGGGTGGTGGGTCTTTCACTTGCACTTCAAAGGCTAGTGACCTGACCCCTCACAAAGGGCTGATAACCCCCCACAGATCTCCTGGCAGATAGGACTGGGTTGAAAGGATAAATGGTGCACCTTGAAACCACCATTTGAAGTCTCCTCCACTTCAAAGTCAGGGGATTTTGCAGCATTAAAATTGACATTTTGCGTCACCGAAAGGGACATTTTGCGGCATAAAGTTGCAATTTTTGCAGCAATTTTGTGCTTTTAATTTACCAATATTTCTTGGTTTACCATAGTCTAAACCCTCCAAAACCTCACCGTCTCCTGCCATTAACCTGCCCAGCCATCACCCATCTCTGATATTCTCTGCTTCTCCCACCACCCTTATGCCATCAGTGTAATGTCACCCCCTCCTATGCCTTGAACCTCCCCTCCATTCCTCTGCTATCATTCACATGCTCCTTTCTTATTACCTTACACCAGTCACTGTCGCACTCTATCCTCACCTCCCTCTCCCATCAGCCTCCACCTCCTCTCTCGATACACTTCTCTGCCAATGCCATCCTCTTCGATCATCATAATGTTTGGCTACATTGTAATCATTTAAATGCTGAATTTATTTTGCACTTTTGTGTTCTAAGTAGTTGTGGCTGCCTATAGTATTCAACATTCAGGGCATCATTACGAGTGTAGCGGCCTTACAACCGGCACACTCGCTGTCTGGACCACCGCCTATGCAGTGGTCCGACGCCACATAACAACCCTGGCGGTCCGACTGCCAGCTCTGCCAGGATCTTGGATCACGGCGGTCTGGCGGTGGCAGAGATCCTAATCCGCCAGGGCAGCGTGGCATGCAGCGCTGCCCTGAGGATTACAACCTTGTTCTCCCCCAGGCTTTTCAGAGCGATAACACCGCCATGAAGAGGCTGGCAGAGAGCAGGTGCAAGGGGCCGCAGGGGGGGCCCTGCACTGCCCATGCACTTGGCATGGGAAGTGCAGGGGTCCTCCTGCCCATCACTGACGCAATGTTCACTGTCTGCTTTGTAGACAGTGAACATTGTGAGGGTGCTGGTGCACGACTGCTGCCTACAGCATTGCCAGCAGCTAGATTACGAGCTGGAGATAATGCTGCAGCCTGTTTCCTGCTAGGTCGGCGGGCAGAAAACTCTAAATGGGTCTGGACAGTGTGGTGGCAACCTCCCCATCGGAAGTTCGGCAGACTGTGCAAGCCAACCCACGAACTCCTAATCAAGACCTCAGTCTATCTTACACTGTGTACAATGCATTTTTTTTAACTATGGCAGACAGTGCATGATTTGTAAAAAAAAAATGAAGTACAAGGGCCCATTCTTTTTTCCACAAGCCCACGGCTAGTGCCTTTGAAGGCTGTGTAGTCTTGATTACCCTCTACCTCTTCAATCTTCCACCAGACAAATCCCACCACTTTACCTCACTCTAAGATGTTCTTTTTCATTTGCGCATACTCCCTTCATCACTGTTTTCCTTTGTTGCTCTCCCTCCTTCTTTCCCCTTAGTGTGTTTTTCTTTTGCTTGCTCTGGGTTAAAACTCTGATGAGGTCAAATAAGTTCAGGCTCGAAAAATGAGAGAGGCTGGGCCCCATTTGAGCCATCAGCTCAAATTAAGCACTGGTGGAAATATAATGAAATGAAATGAAAATACATTTTATAAAGCGCATGTATACCCTAGGACGTCATGCAGTTAGGCCACCGATATAGAGCCAGAAAAGTAGGATCAAATTAGAGATCAGAGATTAAAAAGCCATGGCTTGAGCTTTTTCCTAAAACCATAAAGCCATAAAGTGATGAACAATTCTTGAGGTTGGTAATGATATATATATATATATATATATATATATATATATATATATATATATATATATATATATATATATATATATATATATATATAATATATATATATATATATATATACCAATCATATATATATATATATGATAGATAGATAGATAGATAGATAGATAGATAGATAGATAGATAGATAGATAGATAGATAGATAGATAGATAGATAGATAGATAGATAGATCGCTTTTTTTCAATACTGGCATTTTTAAAAGATCACTTTAAGGTTCAGGGGTGGGTACTGGTAAAAAATGGTAAAGGTAATTTTTGGATTTAGGTTGGGTATAGGTAGAGGATGTAGGTAAAGGTGAGTTTAGAGTTCAGGGGAGGGTAGTGGTAAAGTGAGGTAAATGGAGTTTAGGGTTCAAGGGGCGAGTAATGGTAAAGGAAGGGAAGGGTCAATTTATGGTTCAGGGAGGGAAGTGGTAAAAGGAGGTAAAGGCAATGTTATTGCTCAGAAGAGGGAAGCTGTATTAATAAATTAAAAAGAATGTTAGGGTTACCCCCCCCAATAAAATGTATATATATATATATATAGATATATAGATATATATATATAGATATATCGATAGATAGATAGATAGATAGATATAGAATTATGTTATTTGAAATATAAATATTTACTTATATACACACACATACACACACACACATAAGTATATATACATATATGGACTTGCCTCGCGCTGTAAAGACATACACTCGTGGCTGCGTGTCTTATACTGCTAATAGTACACTGTTCAAACTCATGACTACATACTGACAACATTTTCTGTCACAGGTTGGGTCCTCATAACACTATAAACAGACTTCACTAATCTTCACTGTAGTTCAAATGACTGACCTTCTTGCTATACATGCAGAAGTCTGGAGTGATTGCATTAACCACCTGAGCTTTTCCAGCAGAAGAAAAGTATTTCTTATAGATGTTTTAAACTGCATTTTTGTCACATAAAGTGTATGCATTACATATAATATACAGCATGCTGCTTATGAAAAGGCACAAATTAGTCATAGAATATATTATTCTCTGTTATCTAAGCACGTGGCCCTGCTCCCACACTCACTGATCCCTCCCATTGTTTTTAGGTTTTATCTGTGCAACATGTCACAGCAAATCACCAACATATTAGGGTGACCATGCATCCCAGATTTGCTGGGATAGTCCAGTTTTTTCACCAGCTGTCCCAGCAGATTTCGGGAAATCTGGCTCATGTCCCAGTCTGTAGAGCAGGCTGATTGAAAATGGTGGGAGGTCCCTTTTTATGTCTTGCAGACCAGGGATAGTTAGCAGCTGTTATAAGCAAGAAATCTAATTGGGAGGTGTAATACTGGCATTAAAAATTGTATTTTATGTTCTTATCACCACTTCTGTAAATCCACGCTGTCATTCTGTGCGCTCAGTTTAATTAAATTTGTAGCCCTTTTTCTATTCTTGTGAAATGTCCTGGTTTTTGGCTTGAAATGTCACCCGGCAAGATATGCTGCAGATTTAAGAAGAAACAAGTTGAGTCCTCATAAACTTTAGCAGGGAGGATGAGTTCATGTCTTGCTGTCAGGCCTCCACACATGCCTGTAGGAAGAACCAAGCAGTGCCACAAGGTGTGGACATTGCTTGTGACACCCTGCTCCCACAAGGAGCTAAAAACAAAGTACATTTCTGCTGGTTCCAGAGCGGCATAGATGGGCTGGCCCCCTACAACATCCTTTAATCAGAAATTTAAGAAAGGCACAGCAGTAAAAGAATAGTGAAAGATGTTCAGATTTCTTTCTTAGTGGCCAGTGTTCTAAAAATCATGGCATCGCAAAAAGCTGGAGGCTCTGATTTGGATATAAGTACTGGGGCTTGGATCCCCTCAAATCAAACACTTCTGGAACTACAACTGGACTGCAGCACTGCCCAAATGACTCAACTGGACTGTTTTTCTGCTTGTTGCCCTGCTACCTGTTGCTCCCTGAATCTGCTGGATGGACTCTGCCTACCCACCACAAGAGATATCCAAGGGCTTGTAAGCTTGCCTCCTGTTCCCCACTCTGAGGGACATCAAAGACTTGAACCTTCTGCACCTGGACTCTACAAGCTGTGAGTCTGCTTTGCCTTGGAAGAAGGCCTAAGGTGCTTTACCTTCTGTGGTGTTTATTGGAACTGCTGCAGGCAATGTGAAGCCTCCCAAAGCCTCGCCGCACAGCTACCAGCCTCACCAGACTCAACGCTGTGCGGGGCACTGCCTAGCCTTGCGCAGCTGCCATCCATCTTACTAACACACAGCTACGATAAGACCTGAAAAGTCTTGCCGCATAGCTCCCCAGCATCAACTCAAAGTGAAGCCAAGCCCCACAAAGCCTCGCCGCACAGCTCTTGGGGATCAATGCAAAGTAATGCCAAACCCTGCAAAGCCTAGCTACACAGCTTATCGGAAACCGGCACCAGACAACGTGAAGCCTTGCAAAGCAATGCCGCGCAGACCGCGCACCAGGATTAAAAGGTACTGTATTCAGCGGGCCCAAGTGGGTTCCTGTAGCCAGCCCACACTCCATCGCAGTCAGTCTGAACTTGTGACTTTGTCCCGTCCAGCGTGACCAGATAGCCACAGTTGGCAGTTTGCATTTCTAAACACTAATTTCACCCAAATCTTTAAAACTGCGTATCTCAGGATCTACAAATATGATTTTTGCCATTTTGGTCTCATTTTAGTTAGAAAACCACAATCTATTTTTCTAACCTGGTATGTGTGGTGTTTTTGTTACTGTGTAAGTTATTGCACAAATACTTTACTCATTGCCTTCTAAGTTAAACCTGCCTGCTCTGTGCCAAGCTACCGGAGGGTGAGAACAGGATAATTTAGGTTGCGTTGTGACTTACCCTGATTAGGATTGTGGGCCCTACTTGGACAGGGTGCTTACCTCTGCCATCTAGAGACCCAATTTCTAACATACACATATTAGATTTGAAAAGCTGAAGTAGATTATTCTTGCAGAACTGACCTAGGTTAAGAATGTGAAATGGTACACTTTCAACAAGCTAACAATATGTAAAAACTATGACAATGTAAAGGAAATGAGTTTTTACCTTCCCATAGATCTGTTTGTAAAATGTTTTAATTTAACTTTGCAAACTGTTTCTAATCATACAATGATTAAGTTAGAGAATCAGTAGGTAGCTTGTGCTTAAGTAAAATGATGTAAAAGCCCATTCACAAAACTGAAGTTTTCTGAAGCAAGGTAAATGATGAGACCTTTCGCACATGTATACAAAGTATTTGATAAAAAATTATTCACTTAAACATTGCTGTCTGGAGAATATTATATTCTCAGTGAGATGATGACAAAATGTTCCTATTCCATTGAAGAAACCGCTTGCTGTTTGCTGATAAGAGGAAGAAGAAGACACATATTGCAAAAGTCTAGATATGGTGTTTCTAATTATAGCATGTTCCTAGACTAGGTTAGGACACTTCCCAGACTCTCTCTAAAGGACTTTCCCACGGAGTCTCTCTCTCTGCCTGAATCTATGCTGCTCTGGGACTCTGCTGAGTTTCATGAACTTTTTTTTATGGGACATTCTGCTCTGATTAATAATTAATAGTGCTTTTGAAGCTTTATGCTTTAACCTCTCTATCTGAAGCTCTTTATCAGTTCTTCTCCTTCTCCCAAACCCATTCTTAATCTTAGATTAGGGACTTTTTCTTTCAAGGAATGTACTTAATGCATTTATTCTGAATTGACAGATTATCATCATTTATTACTTATTAATTGATATTGATGACAATCTAGTTGAAAAAAGAGTGAGCAATTAAAAGGACTGACAAAGCTTTTGAACTCACACCAACTCTCATCATTAACTGAAAATAATAACTGAAATTGTAATGACTGCTTTATTTGATGTGCAGCTCCTGGTTAATCTAATCTATGTCCAAGGTCTGTTGGACTGTGACACAGTCGGGGTTTCTACCCTGATGAGTTGGTAAGCCAAAATCTGTAAACCAATATTTAACCTAGATCCCTAATCCAGCCAAAATGACAGCAAGACTATGGTTTACGTAATGAGAAAGAGAGAGATGTCCATGTGCCATTGCCCAAAGCCCAAACTTTGAAGATTGAAGACAGTGAAAGGTTTCCAAGGTGGTTGCAGAATTGGAGGCATGAGTATCAATGGGTTGCAATTGATTTTGGGTATTGTGTTTTTATTCAAGTATTGGTGTATGCGTGTTAAATAAACTGTTGATGCTTATGCGCTTATTGGCTAAAACGTTGAAGAGGTTATTGGACTAAGAAGTAATCTAAAATCCCAGGATATAGATAAAAACAGTTTATTTATGGTTTTCTTGTCTGCTAAAGATTTGTGATGCTGGTCGTGATGTACCTTTGTGTGCACAACTGAGATGGGGACTGTGAATGTACTAATATTGATTAATATTATTGAAACCTAATGCGCAAAGGTGACGCTGAATTGATTAGGTTGATTTCCCGCTGGTTGAAATTTCATTTGTATGTGTGAAAATCTTTTTGAATGAGAAAGTTGGAGGGTGTTAAAACCTAAAAATTCCAGTTGTTGAATTGTTCTTTTTGTTTTCTTTAAAGGGGAAGACCAAGACTAGTATTTTATGTTGCATAGAGTAGTAAACCTGTTGCTTTGTGTGTGTGTGAAGAAATTGTAAAGGAAGGTAAACTGCCGGAAGGAGCAGGTTGTTGCATCATATTGTGCCGCGCTAAGATTGGTCACTTAGTGTGAAACAACATGCAGTGATTTGTTGGTCTGTGTGAAGAGTTGTGTAGTAATTGGTTGGTTGATGTGAACCGTGCTAGGATTTAGAGACAGGCTTATTGAGAAAGTAATGTATATGGTACATAATTAAAACATTGAAGATCTGAGTTATGCTATTTGCCATTTGTTGATTTTTAACACAAAATCATGAAATTCTTCAAAGCTATTAAAGATTTGACGAGAGGTGATATAACAATATCAGTGCAGGAAGGTGAAAACGCATCTCCTGAGTGTCTGCCTGCTAATCATATGACAATTAAGGAAGGGTTGGTATTGTCATTGTTGCAAGATACTGCGAAAGAGAGATCATTGAGCTTTCCTAGATGGGGTACATTCAATTTGAGAATTATTGACAGACTAAGAGACACATTTTGTGACATGAAGTCCCCTCCTATACCTACACAAATTTGAAGCACTAAGTGCTTGGAAGAAGATGGCTTGCACTAGAGAAAAAGAGAAATTACAGAGACCAACAAAGAGAGAGCTGTGAAGAATTAAGCCAATGGAATATGGGATGAGCAACAACAAGGGTAGAGGAAAGGTACATTGAAATAACAAGATTATATCCCACAATTGCTAATGAGAAATGTAGGATATATGAAAAACCAAAGAGGTCAAAAGTTAAGGGGGAATAAAATGAAAAAAGATTAAAAGAAATCAGACTCTGACATGATTCAGGAGATTATATTTTGGACGAGTTATTGGCTGCACGTCCATCACCTTATGGCGTTCCTGTGACCATCATTGAGGGAACAACAACTAATAATGTGACAGTTGCTACAGCGCCTATTGACCTGAAGGCAATTCAGATTGAGAGACTAATTCAGATAACACAGCCTGTGATGACACAACCTGCTGTACAGCCTGTTATACCTAATCATGTGCCTGCCTGAGTTGAGACTGCCCCAGCAGTGATGCCTCCAGGTGTTACTGCTTCTGTTGTAACTGTACCAGCACCTGTTGCCAGAGTAATAACAGCACAACCAGTAGAGATTTGCACAGCAACATCTCCAATAAATAATGTCTCAAATGCTGTAGCTCAAGGAGCTGTTGGAGGAGCACCTGCGACAGTTTATCCCAACTTCACAGAATTCACAAATTTGTGCTTTGTCACTACTATTCAATCACTAAGGGAAGGGAGCAGGATTGTCTTTATGGCTCAAACCACACAAGGTGAGACAAATTTATTTGAAGATGGGATTTTTCCCCCATAGTTTGAGGAAGCTGTCAAAAACAAAGCAAAGACAGAAAACAGTGAAAGTTTAGACCCCAATCATCGTGCAAAGAAAGAAAGACTATTAAATGTCCTGAGATTAAATGTGGAACTAGAAGCAATAATTAGAGGATGCTTAGATCTTGAACATGTGACTCAATATCAAGAAAAATAATTGATCTATTTGTGCAAAGAAATAACTAGGCATGCAGCAATCGCACATGATAAATTGACTGAATTGGTCAGAAAGTATAAATTTGATCTTTCAAAAAGTGCTCAACTGCAGAACGGTTTCAGGGTACAATTGGATGCTGAAGCAAGTGAGACAATGTGGTCTTCAGGGACGTGCTTACATATTACTGAATTAGTAAAAATGTATTCTCAAGATTGAGTGATTTTGATAAATTAGAAAGCAAATGAGAAAAGATACATGAAAAGAAAAAGAGGTGGCTGAAACAAACGGAAAGCCACTTCCACGCCCCCCAAAGGAAGGAGACGCTTTGGCTTATTCATTGAGAGTAGTACCTGGTGGAGGGTATGTTCATGTGCCTTGGAGTAGGGGAGATCTTGCAGCATTTACAAACAATTTCCTTACATTGAGAGAGAACCCTTTGCAGTGGTACAAGCAAGTTGAAAGATATGTTAAAATTTCCGAAGTGCTGTTGATTGATTTGAATACATTCTTTGACGCTGTTGTCCCAAATGATTTGTGGGCAGAATACAAAATTGCTGTACATTGCAAGGCTTAGAGTCACCAAGACATGCCCCTACTAATACACCATCACCTACAGTGATGGATAAATACAATGATGAATTACTTTTCTGAAAGGTAGAGTTCCTTCAAAGGATTTGGATTATGTGAGGCTAAATGGAATTCAGCAAGAGGTGAAAGAGTCAGCGAATTAATATTATGAATGGTTGTTGAAGGCATTCCAGCAACATACTGGTCAGTTGAACCTTGAGCCGAATGATATGGGATTATTATCGGGTTGAGACCTGTGATTAGTCAGCATATACAAAATAATGTGCTTTGCTGGCAGACAAAGTTATTTATTGAGATTCTGAAATACACCAAGTATTGTAGTGATGAACAGTAGATGAAACAAAGGAAGCTGAAGGGAAAGTTTATGTTAGCCCAGATGAAAATGGCACAGAAAGTATTTCAAAATCAGCTGTTTGCAGGGAATGATGGTACAATGCAAGGGGGTGTTTTTCAGAATTAAATGCAAGGATTTGGGTTTCAAGCTCAACTTCAAAGTGTGCAAGAGGTATGGTTGGTTCACAAAGTAGAGGTTGAGAGGCTCCAATTGGTCTGAATTCTACACTGAAGAAAAAAACTCCTAGTCCCTTCTGTAACAAGATCGGGCATTGGAAGAGGAAGTGTAGGCTGAGCCCAGATAGAATGAGTGGTAATAATCAAATGCAAGGAGGAAATCAGATGCAGATGCAAAATATACTCGTTCAGCAGATGCAAGTGCCAATGCAGACCAAGGTTCCAATGAGACATGTCCCACAAATTAAGATAGTCTGACAAAAAGTGGGAAACCCCAGATTTAATATGAATCAGATGCCCCTAGTAAATAAAAATCAAATCCAGACCCAGAACCAAAATCCATTTCAACAGTTCCCTCACTGGACTGTGAGGACATTGGCTCTGCCATTTTGCAATGACTTTGCCTGAGGAGGGAGGAAGATTGCATACTTGGCTCAGTCTTAGAGGTAGACTAGAGTTGACCATTTGTAGAAGGTGACGTAAATGGCCACCAAGGCTCATTTTCTATTGACACTGCAGCTACCCATTCTACTGTTATAACAGCAAAAGCCCCAGACCTAGAGGTTCCTGTAAAAATATGCTCATTTGAAGAAAAACACCAATTTGTTGTGTGTGATTTGAGTCCAGTAAATGTGCTAGGATGAGATTTGTTCTGCAAGTTAAATTGCACAGTCAATTGCACACCAAATAGAGTTGATTTCCAGACCCACGAGGATGATGTAGAATTTAAGTTAGTTCAACAAAAGCCATACGACTGTGCCCAATGAGAACATTAGAAGAGTTATCCCTTGATCTGAGGAAGACTGTGACCTAAGAAGTATGGGACTTTACAGACAAAGACATCAGACTAATTAAAGGTGTACAACCAGTACGTATTGAAGCCTAATGCAGTTTTTCCAAGAACAGTACCCACAATTTGACTCCAGAGACAGTGGCAGGAATAACACCAATAAGTGAGGATATGTTGAGGAGAGAGATCTTGAGAGAGATCGTTGGGAGTCCTTGCAACTCACCAATCATGGGAATGCAGAAACCCAATGGCAAGTATAAGATTGACCAAGATCTTCAACAAATTAATGTTACAGTTGTTCCATGTTGTCCCATGGTACTGATTCCAGTCACCATCCTTTTCCAATTCCATGCACTGCAGAATGGTTTACAGTTGTAGGTTTTTGCCAGGCCTTTTTCTCCATACCATTGCATGAGGATAGCAAATTCCTGTTTTCTTTTGTATTCCAAAAGAGAGTTTTGGCATGGTGCTGAGTTTCACAAGTGTATACTGAAAGTCCTTTTATCTTCAATCAAAGAAAAATCTTGAGTGTCTGCAGATGCCTTGTGATTTAGTTCTTGTGCAGTATATCGATGTCCTACTGGTAGCATCAAGCACAAGAACAGCTTGCAAACAGGATACAATTGCTCTGCTTAATCATCTAGCTGAGAATGTCCCCCGAGCAAACTGCAATACTGTCAAAAAGAAGTCCAATACTTGGTCTATACCATTGAAAAAAGAACGAGAAAGGCGGCACAGGAAAGGATAGAGGCCATTTTGAGGATGAACCCACCCAAGCACAGAGAGAAGTTAGAATGTTCCTTGGAATGGTAGGCTACTCTAGTCAGTCGACACCAAACTTTTCCTTAGTGGTTGAGCCTTTACTGAGGCTAACACAAAACGATGTGCTTGATCTGCTTCAATGGGACAATGAATGCTTCAAAGCTTTCCTAGAGCTGAGAGAAAGTCTCTGTCATGCCCCGGCACTAGTAATACGAGATTACAGTAAGATATTCACATTGTTTTGCATTGAGAGTTAAGGCTGCACTCTCCCAGTGCTTACTCAGATACATAATGACTTGAGGATCTGTGGCCTACTTTGATCCCGTAGCCACAGATCTGCCCGTTGTCTTAAATCGGTGATGGCAGTTAGTGTCAGCATAGAGAAGAGTGAGAACAGATTGATGGGACATCCTTTAACTTTTATGGTCCCACACTCAATAGAAATTGTGCTTACAAAAACAAAAACCCAGTAAATGACAAGTCCCCAACTTACAAAATATGAGCAGCAAATCCTCGCATCAGATAATGTGACTTTAAAACGATGCCAGATTTTAAATCCAAGTACTCTGTTACCTTTACCTGAGAGTGAAATAGCTGGTGATTTTGAGCATGACTGTCTAGATACCAAGGACTTATACATCACTCCACGGCCAGATATAAAAGATTAACCATTTATCAAGCCTGATTACATCCTTTTTGTGGATGGCTCATGTTTGAGAACCAATGAAGGTGTCCTGGGAGCAGCTTATGCTGTCTGTATAATTAATAAAGTTGTAGAAGCTTTATGGCTTTGAGGAGTTACCTCAGCACAAGTTGCAAAACTGATTGCCCTTACCAGAACTTGCAGTTTAACAGCTCAAATGAGAGTCACTATATTTTACAGCTAGTAGTATGACTTTGGTGTGGTCCTGGATTTTGGACAGCTTTAGTCACAAATGTGTTTCATGACTTCACCTGGATCACCCACAAGAAACAGCAAGCATTTAAAGAGGTTGCTAGAAGCATTTTGGCTTCCAACTGAAATTGCAATTGTTAAATGTGCAGCTCACAGAGGTGGCAATGGATATTTCAGAGATGCTGACAAAGTTGCACGTTATTGTGCTCTTGTGGTCTTCACATTTAATGGGAAATTCACAGATGAGTCTGAAGAGGACACTGTATTTTCAATGTTGATATCTATAGCAGACACACTGGAAAAAACTCAAGAGATTGCAGTAAAATATTTTAGAAATAGAACAGCATGGTTGGTTCAAAGCAGGATGTGGAAAAGATGCAAATGCCATTTGGATTTCAGCAGAAGGGAGACCAGTGTTACCAGACAATTTATTGTCCTCTATTACACAACATTTCCATGGTCCCACACAATTAGGAAGGGATTCAATGGTGAGATTGCTTAGACAACACTGGTTTAACACCAGAATTAGGATGCTTACAGAAGAATTCTGTTACCGCTGTATATGTCAATAGATGAATGTAGGGAAAAGACCACCGGTCACACTGAGTCATGTAGGGAGATCAGGTGGTTTCTTCAACAGGATGCAAGTGGACTTTATTGAGATGCCTGTGTGTAATGGGTTGAGAAACACCCTAGTTACTGTGCACATTTTCTCTAGGTGGGTGGAAGCGTACCAAACATGGAAAAATGACAGTCTTACTGTAGATAAAAAGCTATTGAGAGAGTTAATGCCCAGGTATGGAAATCAGATCAAGGAACTAATTTCAACAATGAAGTCCATAGGATGTTGTGTGCAGCATTACAAGTGAAGCACAAACTTCATTGTAGCTATTGCCCAGAGGCATCTGGGATTGTCAAGCAGCTTAATGGACCCATAAAGACAAGGTTGGTGAATGTCTGTGTATCCACTTCTCTGAAATGGTCTGATGCTTTGCCCTTGGTTTTGATGAGCCTGTGAAGTACACCTGAGAGGAAGACAAAATTATCACCAAAGTAAATATTGATGGGGTGTGCAATAAGATTGTCTGTTGTACCTGCAAACGCTCTTGTGAACATTACAGAATACATAATGTCCAATTACTGCAAAGGATTGACTGATGTGGTGCATGCTGTTTCTCAACAGGTTGAAGCTGCCACCGCAAATCTGCATCCACATCAATGTCACAGCATTAGCCCCATTGACTGGGTGCTAATTAAAAAGCATGCAAGAAAGTCCAGTCTGGAGCTGAGGTGAAAAGGCCACTATCAGGTCATTTAATTCACAAATACTGTCGTTAAATGTGCCGGAATAGCAAACTGGGTGCATGCATTGCATTACCAGAGAACCAGAGATCCATATGAAAAAATAGTGTTCTTTGAGCCACAGCCAAGAGCATTAGTGAATGTACTATCACACGTTGTATAAGAAGAAGGAGCAGTACTGAAAGAGGCACAACAACAAGAAGGAGAAAGGAGTGTAGAACTGCAGATAGGTGAAGCAATCCAGTTTCCTGAGATCTCACAAAGTGGCATTGAAATTTTTGGTGAAGAAGAAAGAGAAGCAAGCGCTCACTCTGAAGTAACAGTTAAATCAACATTAGAACAATTAGAAGATCCAGTAGAATGGACAAGTGCTGGATCAAGAAGAGCTACTCACAATGCTGAGGTAAAAAAAAATACAACCATGTGCATCAGTTGAACACATACCACCAACAATTGCTAAGGAGACAGAGACAGAGTCAAATGGAATAAGGGACACAGAAGGAGAGGAGCATCAGACACCCAGGAGATGATCAAAAAGAGCACGAGTACCTTGCCAGTGGTTTTCTGCACCTGAATGGACTTACTACATGAACCAAGTACTAAATGTTCCAATATTAGACTAGCTTGATTTGACTACACAGCTGCCCAAACCACCATGATGCCATATCAAGTCTGAAAGTGGTAAACGCTGCTGAAAAATAATTTCTGAGGGTGTGTGGCCAGGGAGGAGATCCGGCAAGATGAGTCTCCCCTGTGCTCCGTATATGAGGCCCCAATACCTCCTCCCTGAAATGGTGAATCCCAGTAGGAGATTCGCTCATCTTTGGACCGCCCATCTTTGGCAGTGACGGGATGAGCTGGAGGCTCCCCCTGAACTTCACCGCAGCTGTTTGTCTGCTGAGAACTCGCCCGCTCTGGATGACCAAATGGGGTGAGATAAGCGGAGACTGGAGTTGTGTCCCGAATGCAGGGACAGCTTGGAGACGTGGCGAGGGTGCACTGCTGGGGTGAGCCGATAACATCAGTGTTCCTACAAAATACCGGTGAGTGTTCTGGGGTGGGTGAGTGTTGTGGGGTGGACCCCGGTCGGGGAACCAGTGGCTGTAGCAGCACTGGTGGGTTCTACAGTTCGGGCAGGTTCACTCAACGGACATCGAGCACCCAGGAGGCAATCTTGAGGGGGCTGGCTTGAGGAAGGCACCCCTGCATGTTGGAAACTGGACCCCACCGGGATACAGTGAATACACCGGCAGCCTCGGTATAGATGCGCAGTCACAGAGCTTCTTGGTTTCCTGGCAGCTCCGCCCAAGCAAAGAAGTGCCTTCTTACCTCCAAGCGAGTGTACATAACCAGCTGTGCCTATGAGTCGTATAGATTGCATTGTGCAAAGTTTGACTTCTACCTTTAAAGCCCAAATAGCGACGTTACAGCACCACATCACCTGGGGGCAGCATTCATATCTGATGGACAAAGGGTGGTCACAGCTCTAGTGTTCTGGTCCCTAGAGGAGTGCCGATCTGGAGGACGTGTGGGGTGGCTTTGGAAGGTGCATTTGAAGGTTCTGAATACCGGCCAGGCCCTGCTGGCAGCCTTATCAGCCTAGCTTCTTTGGTTGAGTACACTGTGTGGCTGATATCTATTGCACCTCCTTCCATAGCAATGGTGGCAAACAGAGCCAAGCCCCCCACTCCTCTTTGATTCGAGGCATGCTTCTAAAACCTGAATCCCCTCACCCCTCAGAGAAGGATCCACTGCCTCAGCCTCCTTGTCTGGAGGGCAGCACAGACTCTCATACCCCTGTGAATAAGGAAGACATTGAGAGTTTGCTCACTAAATTCCACAAGGATCTCACCTCACTACGTCAAGACTTCACCAGAGGCCTCACTGACCTGGATCAGTCCTTGCCTCAAACTGACTCTCGTCTGACAATGGTGGAATCAACAGTTGAGAACCAATCTCTTGAGAATGTAAATCATATGTTCTGCATAGAGAAGTCGGAAAGGTTACAATCAACGCTCCATGACAAGATCGATGATCTCAAAATTTGCTTAAGAAGTAACAATATTCGAATCAGAGGACTGGCATCCAGATCTGTCAGGCAGATCTTGAAACCCATGTCCAGGCTGTTTTTGCATATCTCTTGCAGCTGCCCAATAACCAGTAGGTGCTCCTCGACCGCACTTACAGGGTGTTCTCCACCTTCCAGCAACAGAAGAACCTGGTGCCTGTAACCACGGTCCACTATTTCTACCTGAAAGAACAGATTCTTTGAGCTGCCCAAAAGCAGAAACCGATTGTCTTTCAAGGGAACACTATCTCCCTATATCAGGACATACCTGCCCACACACTGGTCTGCCAGAAAGATTTCAAGGACATCATGCAGCACTTCCAGCACCACAAGATTCCATATCACTAGGGTTTCATGCTCTGCATCCACTTCATATTCTAGTACAAGTGGATTGCTGCCCGCACACCTGAGGGGGCTCCAGAGGACCTTGGAATGTCACCTCCTTCCAAAGCAGAGTCCATTCATGAGGCCAGGAACCTCGCATTGGTGGATGGTGGGGGTCTGGTTGGCATGTTCAACCTTCCCTTTTCTTTTCTTCTGCCGAACATTGATTCTTTTTTGTTAAATCTGACTGTGAATATTAAGGGGGGAAGGCCTTCCATGGGTCTTTCCAGGATCCTGCCCCTACCTTGTTGAGCAGCACTGTTTTTTCTAAGATCTTTTACTTTGTTTCTTTTAGTGAGAGGACCTATAGCCTGCATTAATGGCCGATGGCCAAATCGACCATTTGGTGGTCGGCTTCCCACCTGTTACTATTATTCAGTCTTTGTTTGTTTTTTTTACACACGTGTGCACTGCGATCCGGAGTGGCATAATGGGGCCACACTCCACACGCTACACCTCCTACATGAGTGGGAATTACTTACACATATTCCCATGACCATTCTACACATCATTTCTCTCAGTGTGGAAGACTTGAACACCCAGGTTAACTGCAAGGCCTTGAGGAATTGGTTATGCCACAAGGTGGTGGATTTGGCACTCCTTCAGGAGACACACCCCTTCCACACTGATACAAAACGTCTCCACTTCTATTGGTACCACACATAGTTCCACTCATCTTATACTTGTAAGTACTGGGGTTGGCTATCCTCATTCGACGCAACCTCTACTTTATACTGGACTGTACATACAGAGATCAGGAGGGGCAACAGGTGGAGCTCTGTGGCATGTTTGGTTTTATTGTCTCTATATATGGCCCTAATGGGGACAGAGAGGAGTTCTAATCTGAAATTTTTCTGAGGCTTTTTCATTTTGCTAAAGGAGAGGTAGTAATAGGCGGATACTTTAATGTCCCACTGGACTCATGAGTGGATCACTCTCACCCCTGCCAGGATGAACCTCACAGACCTACAGCCTTAACACAAGGGATCCTAGAACTGGCTCTTATAGATGCTTGGCAATACCACCGACCTCAGGAGCATGATTACAGGTCTATTCTAACATTCATAAGACATACGCCCCACTCGCATTTTTCTTGGTTTCTCAGTCCCTGCTTCCCAGGCTTCTAGACACGAAAATAGATGTTCATGTGTTGTTTGACCACACCCCAGTGTGGTTAACGATAGGCCCTGTTGACCTGCAGCGACTGGTTCCAAGGCCATGGGGTCATCAATGAAGTTGTGCTTTGGGACCCCACCCTTTGAACCTGCATTAAAGATGTCATTGAACACTACTTCCTCGAAAATTGCACTGGTGAAGTGTCTCCTGCAACCGTGTGGTACACTGCAAAATCAGTCTTCAGAGGGGAGCTCATTTCTCACATGGCAACTATTGAACGAGGAGCTAAATTCCAAAAGCAGGAATAAAAAAAAAAAAACAGATACAACAGGCAGAGGTGAGACACAGAGAGGAAGGCTCTCATAGAACCCTACAGGATTTGCAGCAACTTTGGGGCAAACTCAAGCACATTTTGATGAAAGAAGCAGCTAATAAGCTGCTGTACATTAATCAAAATGACCATGAATGGGGAATAAGGAGAACAGGCTCTTAGCTCACAAATGACACATTTGCTCCCTATGCAATCACATCAGGGAGATTGAAGATAATGAGGGCCTCATTCCACAGGAAGACAGATGTTATCATTACGGTCTTCCATCAGTACCATTTCACCCTCTATCAGGCCCAACCCCTCAATGATTAACATCAAGATACTACCTTCTTACTTACTTCCCCCGCAATAGAGATGAGAATTTACACCTCCTCAAAGACGATATTATCCCTGATGAGGTTTGGGCAGAGTTTAGTAATATATCCTTGCAAAAAAGCACCAGGGTGGGTACTCAACCACAGTTTATAAAGCTTATGCCTCTCTCGACAGAACCCCTGGTGAAGGAATGCGATTCCTTTTTAACATCTGGGGTGGTTACTGATACCATGTTGGAATCACACATTACATTCCTCCTGAAGCCGGGTAAGCCCGTTACACACTGCTCCTCATACATACCCATAGTGTTGCTCATTTGTGATATGAAACTGTCTGCTTTAATCCTAGTGGCCCATCTCCATCACATATGGCCTTCTCTTGCAGCTCCACCACAAGCTGGTTTCATCCACAATAGACAGGCAAATGATAACACACATGTAGTGGTGGCACTCATGGAGGTGGTCGAACGATGAAAGCAACTAATGGCTCTACTTTCCCTCTAAGCTGAGAAGGTGTTAGGCAGGGTTGACTGGGTATGCCTGGCCAAGGTTGTTGATAAGATTCACCTAGGGCCCAAGACGAAAGTCTTCATTTAAACCAACTTTCGGAAACCTACTGCCAAGCTAAAAATGAAGAATACCTCTTTTTCTCCATTGATTATGCTCACCAGGGGTACTCAACTGGGATGTCCTTTATCCCCCCTGGTTTTCACCCTCACAATGGAACCCTCACTTGCCAAGATTTAATCCAACCCTGTGATTCATAGCATTGTGATAGATGGCAGACAGCATAAGCTGGCTCCCTTTGTCAATTACATACTTTGCTTCATTACTGACCCAGACACCACTATCCCGGCAGTGATGAGGGAATTATATTCCTTCTCTGAAACATTGAGGCTCAAAATCTACCTCTCCAAATCATGGGGCATGGGATGGCAGAACTTCAGAACACTCTCAGAGACCACATTAAGAAAGGTGGCTTCCAATGGGAGACATCAGCGATCACCTACCTGAGGCTACCTGGGGATCCGGCTTCTACCACTTACAAGAGACACATATAGCAGCAATATCCCTCCTCTTCTTACTTCCCTTTTCAAAGACCTCTGTCGGTGGGATAAGCTAGAGATCTAATGGCTGGGCCGGCTTAGTAGCCTGAAAATGAACTTTATCTCTCGCCTACTGTAGTTCTTCAGACCCTCCCTCTTGCCATCCCCAAAGCTACTCGTTTACAGATCTGCTCCAAAATGCTTGACTTTGTGGAGGGAGACAAGTCCCAGAGAGTAGCGAGGGCATTCCTAGGTCTACCGGCAGTGGGGGAGGCATGGGTTTCCCAGATGTCCTCACCTACATCCTCACTGCAAAAATCCACCCCTCCCTCGACCTGAACTATGATCCTGACAGTAAACCTTGGGTTCAAGTAGCATAGGCTTTCTCCGCAGATCTTCTGTTGGGTTTCTGTGGCTCCCCTTGTCAGCTTGGATGGTGGGCCCCAACCCCTTCCGCTGATGCATACACTCTTGGCACACTGGCTGAAGGTGCAGCAGAGACAGACATTTCCAACTTACCAGTTTATCCTTTTCAACTAACCCTCTTGAAGCACAAACCAGACTTTCCCCCAGGCATGGACAACCCTGGCTCATTAAGTTGGGATTGGGGCCATTCACCTGCATTGCAAGACTTTTACGATGAAGGAGATATGTCTTCACGGGTGGACCTGCTTGATAAATTTGAGCCAACCAAGCAAGACACTTTCGGTTAAGTAAGGTATACCCCTGGTTCACTTAGCTTTTCAACGGGATCCCATTCCTATCAAGACCCTATATCCTGATAATATCCACCACAGTGGCATATCATGTTTGTATTAATATATCTTGACCCTTGCTCCCCCAAAAAAACATGCAATTTTGCCGCAGTGGGAGAGGGAGTTGGACACCAAGATTTCTGACTACATGTGGGGTGCTATATGGCAAAGAGCGCTAAATCTACAATATGTCTTCGCTACAAAGAGAGCGCTTATAAAATACTAACCCAATGGTACCTCACAGCAGTTATAATCGCAAAGATGTTTGGTTGTTCAACTTATGTTGGAAGGGATGCGGTGAGCGTGACACATTTTTATACACTTGGTGATCTTGTCCAGTAATCCAAAATTCTAGGTTGAAGTCCTCTGCACGATACAGGCTATCACAAATGTTTCATTACCACACTATCCACTCACAGTCCTCCTTGGGGACCATGGGGCAGACCGACTCCTCCCCACGATGACTCCTCAGGGGTGCTTGTTCTTCCACCTGTTATTAGCAGCACGGTTGAGTGTGGCCCAGATGTGGAAACAGCCGCAAGCCTCCTCATGAACATGTGGTGGGGAAGAGCTGGTCACTGTATGCCACGGAAAACTAATGGTAATTGTCCATAATCGTGTCGATGAATTTGATGTAACATGGCGCTCTTTCACTCCTTACATAAAGTATCTTTAAAGGGTGGGGAGCTCCATATGATGATGTCTAAGACTCTGAGGGTGAGATGTATTTCATGACATCTTCAGCCACAGATGGTGTTTGATGTGGCTAATCAGGGCCGGATAGAGGGGCCTCAAGGTTTTCCTGCATCCCTATTGGAGAGAGTTATACTAAATGAATCATTATTATTGCTATTAATAAAAGTGTAAGGGTTGTATTACCCATGCCTTTTTTCACACTGCTTCATCCAGAAATGTACTGTGTGCCATGTCACTTTATTAAAAAATGCAAAAGAAATTGTTGAAAAAAGAATTTCTGATAGAGGCAAATGTTGATTGAAGAATTCTGTTGAATAGATTGGAAGAAAGACAGATATGCTGCTAAGTAAAAAGAATTAAGAAGATTTCCCTAGGCTCAAGGTTGCAGTAGCAGAGTAGGGATAACATTTTAGAAGAAGGCTGAGTAGGGTTAAAGATGACTATACAAAGATTGCTGTAAATAAAGCTGAAAAGAACTAACTGACCAAAAAAAATGGAACATTGTACAATAATTAACTTTGAAAACGAATAATTAACATTTTTGCTGTTACACTTTCCATTTGAAAACTTTTAACTTTAGACAAACATGAGTTTCCTAACCAGAGCTATATGCAAGATGATCATGGGTTTTACCTTTGTAGTAGTGGTGTTATAAGCCATAGCATTATTGTTAGTAATAAACTTTACATCAGAGAAATAAATATCTCTATTTTCATTTACTAACATGGCATCTGCACTTGCCATAGATGAGGATAAATAAAATAAACTCATTTGTAGATAACATGAAAGAAGATTACACAAATGTTTATTCTAGATTAGTTCAAGAATACACACAAGCTACAGATACAAAGGATTGTTATGTGTGTGTGCAGCTACCTTCATCAGGTGGGAGTAGGGGACATACCATAATACAATGATGTAAAAGCTTATTCATAAAACTGAAGTTTTCTCAAGCAAGGTAAATGATGAGAACCCTTATGCATGTATATAAAGTATATGATAAACATAATTCACTTAAACATTGCTGGAGGCGTGGCCAAGACGGAGGCCGCATAGGAGCGAACCTACAGAGCTCTGCCACGGTGCCAACATTTAAGGGCAGCTGTAGTACCCCAGAGCACCTGTGATTACCGGGGCCGGCGTGGATCGCTGCCCTGAACACCCAACAACATTATAGAAGCTCATAATGGGCTCTTGCTCTGCCCGTGGATGGACAAAATTATGCCCGTAGCTATCTAAGATGGTGTCTGCACAGGGAAGAGTGCCCGTCCAGCACTTCAGTGAGATGGTGCCAAAGGCATAGTCATTTCCATGCATTGGTGCAGTTGCAGAGAAGTCATTGGAGTGGAGGTAGCGGAGCGATTTGCACAAAACGCTTCACTGAAGGTATGGGTAGAGTGGCCCTGAGGGGAGTCCCGCTCAGGCTCCTCTGGGCCAGGAGAGCAGCAGGGTGTGGCACCCTGATTGGAGACTCCAGGAGAGTGGCCTTGGGCCCGGTCATGGGCACGAGGCCAGTGCGTGTGTTGCGGGGGACCCCTTGGGGGCCTAGACGCCGTCACACTGCCTGGGCTTAGAAGGAGTTGGAGGGACCCGCAGAGCAGTGAGGAGCATTTTCAGCTGAGAAGCGGGCACTGGAGGCCCGAGGAGGGGTCGCTGTGCCAGGGAGATCTGCGAATGCAACCACTGACGAAGCTGGACCACGGTGGTGAGTGTGGGAAACCTGGGCCAAGGAAGAGTGGGGCCTCAAGTGAGACACTGCCTCACCCCACCCTCCACACAAGTAGAACTGAGAGAGGAATTTACGTCAGCCGAAGAGTACCAGTGGGCGGGAGACCGGGCACATCGGTGGCCGAGCAGCTCTGGATCCCACACTGCCGTGACAGAGAGGCAGAGACAGAGAGGGGGTGTGGTCGCTTGTAGGAGTGGGTAGCAGAAGCAGGTGGATCAGTCTTGGGGAGCGGAATGCACTACGGAAGGAGACGGAAGAAGAGGTGCAATTTCACACACAGGATTAGTGGGAAATGCAGTCCACTGTGCAGCATTAGCGTGCAGTAATTTGGGACCCCATTCCACACCTGTTCTGCCAATATGGCTGCACAACGAACCAAGAGAGAGGCATCACTGAAAGTCTTTCTGAGTAAACCCCCCTACCAAAAAAGGTGATTTATCGCAGATGACGCAATTTCCGGTCCTGCATCTAGAGCCTGCAGTGACTGACCCTCCAGCCGAAAACTCAGTAATGCGCACATTCTTGGAGACTCTCTTTGGGGTGCTTCAGGAGACTTTGCCACTCTGAGAAAGGATGTGGCCTCTGATGTTAATGCCATTAGGAAGGAACTGGGAGAAATGGGCCAACACGTGGACTCCCTTGAATGTGCTGGAGACCGGAGAGAGGAGGAATTTCAGCACACGGCAGAGAGTTCCTGGAATTGAGACACAAAAATTAGGACCTTTTGCTTCGACATGAGGACCTGGAAAACCATTCACGTCACTCTAATATACACACTAGAGGTGCACCGCTACAAGTGGATGCGGGCAAACTGGAGAACTACGTGCTGCAGCTTTTTTGCCAGGTAGTGCCAGACTTGGCAGAGGAATCTATCATCCTGGACCGCAAGCACAAAGCAGGAAGAGCATCCAGAACACAGAGTGTGCCTCAGGAGATCCTCACTTGCCCTCACACCTATCAGAAAAAGTACCTCATTATGTCAGGGATAAAGCTTTTATCCCTTTTGAGGGTACCAAACTGAGAATCTTCCAGGACCTGTCCTCGATCACCCTGCACAGACGCCACACCCTCTGGCCAGCCACAGCTTTTCTTCTTGAGCAGGGAGTGCGGTACAGATGGGGCCAAACTTTCTACCTCGTCTTCAGGTGACGGAACAAGACCCATGTGGTTCGTACCCTACAGAAACAGCAGAACATCATGTGCTTCGATATACCAACCCTAGAGGAAGGCTCCTCCGCCAGGTCACAGACATCGGCAGCAGAGGCTAGCAATAAAAAATGACAATGCCGCGATAGAAAGGAAGTTCTCCATGAAGCCATCAGTGAATGGTAGTGTTAAGGAACAGACGGCACTGCTGGATCAACTACGACAGCAGGGTAGTGCCTCTGAAACAGAGAATGATTGATTCGATCCCTAGATTCATGGGTGGTGGCTCCACTGGGGCTCCCACCAGTGGTTCTACCGCTTATTGCTGTGCCTCACTATCTATCACCTGGCAGGTGCTGCCATTTCAACATTGTTCCATTTATAGATGCAGGTAAGCTTCCCCCCCTCTCCTGCAATATGAACATGGACTGGACTGGCTACCAGCAACACGGACCCCTACCATATAGTGTTTTCTGCGTGCAGCAGAAGGAATTGGTTTGGTTTTATGTTAATTTTGTTTGTTGTTCCCCTGTAGGTCTTTAATATGATGCACGCCACGCTCTACAGCAGGGTGGTAACTTAGTGGAAGGGAGGCAGAATGTGTGTATCTTTTGAGACCAGAGCCAGATAACACTTGCCCTTTGATTATCTTTGGTGCCCCACTGGTTTAATGTTTAAATACTTATCCACGATGTTAGAGGCCTTAATTCTCAAGCAACAATGATTGGCCTTGCTGTCCATGTTGAGAGTGTCCAAATGTCATATATGTCTCCTACAAGAGATGTATCTCCTCAAAAAGGACTGGCCCCGACTCAGGTCTCACTGGTTTGACTGGCAATTCTTCTCCTAGCCCATCCAGAAGCAAGCAGGGATGGCCATAGTCTTGGCCACACATTTCCAGGCCGCGTGGTCCAGACTCAAGCAGAAATCCAAGGTAGAATGTTGTCACTCCACATTGCCCTCCACACTTATACCTTTACTCTAGTCACGATTTATGGCCCAAACGACCAACAGGAAACATTTCTCAGAGAGGCGGTAGGACTGGTAATGGCATCTACTGACCAGGATGTGCTGGTGGGGAGGCGACTTCAATTTAGTTCCTGGTGCAATCATGGACCATTCAGCCCAATGGACGGGGCAGACTGGGGCATTCACAGAAGCAGGCTCAAGGTGGCTTACAGACATAAGCCTGGTACATATATGGTGTGCATGACACCAGCATGTTAGAGGGTATACCTTCTACTCACTAGCATACCAAACATATGCACGACTGGACTTATTCCACACCTTACACACCTCTTCACACCTGACGGCGGCAACCACCACAGTAGACATAATGCTGACAGCCCTGTTGGATCACTCTCCTATAACCATTACACTGCACCTTAATTGCCTCCCATCTACAGCACACAGCTGGTGTCTCAATACTAAGCTCTTACAACATGAAGCGGTGATCACAGAAATCACAAACTCAATTCATACTTACTTAGCTAATAACGACTTTCCTGACACCCCTATTGCCCTCCTTTGGGATAAGCTGAAGGCAGTGCTATGAGGGGTGCCCATAGCAATATCGGCCCGATAAAACAAAGAACACAGGGACAAAACAGTACTCTTAGAAGGCTGCGTGCAGGAACTGGAAGCACAGTGCAGTCAATCTGGTGCGCATAGACTGCGCCATCAACTTATGGCAGCCAGGGCAGAGCTCCTGGCGTTGGACATGGACAAGGCAGAGAATGCCCTATTATGACTGAAACACAAATACTACACAGGTGGCAATAGGGCTGGTTGATTGTTAGTACACTGTTTACACACACAGGTGGCCCGACAAAGAATAGCGGTAATTGAGGGGGATGAGAGAGAGGAGCTTTACCAAGACGATCTCATTGCTCAGGCATTCAAGCGCTTCTATGGCAGCCTCTATAACACTGAGGCATTGCACAACACAGATAGACCCAACTACCTAGACTCTATTCAGCTGGGCTCCATACCTGCTAGCGACGCCACACACTTAGATAGAAACATACAGGAAGACGAAGTTATGGCAGCAATGAAAAAAAGAGTCCCTGGTAAAGGGCCAAGGCAGGGCAGCTTCCCCACAGATTTCTATAAATGCTTTGCATCTCTGCTCGTCCCTATATTGGCTCGCCTCTATAATTCATTTAGCAAAACGGAACTCTCACTGAAACCAGGCGCTAGGTCACCATAGCCGTGATTCCCAAACCTGAGAAGAACCCAGAACACTATGCCTCGTATAGGCCCATTTCACTACTCAATGTGGATGCCAAGATCTTCATGAGTATCTTGGTGACACGGCTGGCCCCCTATATGTAATGGCCCATAGATCCAGATCAAACTGGATTCCTCTCTGAATGTGGGTGTGGTGATAATACTAAATGCTTGTGTCACCCTAAAGACAAAGTACATCGCTCGCACACACTGGCCCTCTTGATGATGGTTGACACCGAAAAGGCATTTGACAGAGTACACTGGCCATTCCTCCAAGCGGTACTCACGAAGTTTGGTTTGGGGCCCTCTTCTGTAGATGGATATGGTGTAACTATGAGAATCCACGGGCACAAGTCCAGGAGAATGGAGTGCTAGCCCAACCCTTTGAGATAACACGCCGTACAAGGCAGGGGTGCCCCTTATCTCCTTTGTATTTTGCACTCTATATGGAGCCCGTAGCAAAGAGAATTAGGCAACATCTCCAAATAAGAGGTATCCTTATGGGGGAACACAAATTGACAATGTATGCAGACGATGTAATGATCTCCCTCACGCAACCACACACCTCCCTCCCATCACTGGAAGTTGAACTGTGGGAGTTTGGAGCACTTTCGGGGTTCAAGGTAAATCTCCAGACGACACAACTATTGAGCTTAACCATCCCACATGCGGACCAGCACAACATTGCTCATCAATTCCTGTTCACCTGGGCAACTCAGGAGATCCGCTATGTGGACCTATAGATTAGTACTGATAAAAATGACACTGCTCCCTAAACTCTTGCATGTGATGCAGATGCTACCCCTACTTCCCTATCCACAAAGTTTAGTGAAAATGCAAACAATGCTGGAAACATACATGTGGGGGAGGAGAAAGCCAGCATCTCACGGAAACAGGCCTATTGGCCGATGAATGAGGGTGGATTGGGGATCCCGCATTTACTATATTACTATCAAGCTGCCCAGATTAGATATATGGTGGAGTGGTGTAGGTCTATGACTGAGAAGAACCTGTGCTTTATAGATCAGGAGATAGCCGGGATTCATACTTGGAAGATCCCATGGCTTCCTAAGCTGTCCAGACCGGTGGGGGTATGTTTGTCACCATTGCATCTAACTACAGTGAGTACGTGGGACAGGGTACAGATCACAAAATGGTTATCAACGCGGCTGTCAGAGTCACCAGATCCTCGGGGTCTGCGCACGTTCCCAACACGTCCACCACTGAACAGCTCCAAGACTCTGATAGATAAATCACAGAGGCTAAGAGAGTTCAAGAGGGGGTTAGGAAGGGAAACAGCTGGGAAGGAGACCTGTAGTAAGACAAAGGTTAAA
This sequence comes from Pleurodeles waltl, assembly GCF_031143425.1. Classification (NCBI taxonomy): domain Eukaryota; kingdom Metazoa; phylum Chordata; class Amphibia; order Caudata; family Salamandridae; genus Pleurodeles; species Pleurodeles waltl. Next base: position 203,476,321 of record NC_090438.1, on the reverse strand, counting down.
ACACACAAGATGAAAATTATATCTCCTGAAATCAATACTAGACTATGATTCTAAGCATAGTCATTCTGAAAACATGAACAATCTAAGAATTAAGTTTAAAATGACTAAGTTTCAAGATGGTCGAATACCTGTAAGGGAATCATGATGGATTAAATGAAAACTTTCTTATTCAAGTACTTTCCTTTACATGAGAATCAGAAAAACATTCTGACTAAATTTGAAACCAGTCATATAAATCCTTTTTTGAGAATGCATACTAGGACCATACAATTTTGCATTTAGAAACTCTGATCTTCTGTGTTCTCTTAAAATGTTTCAACACAAATTGCGCATATTGTAGATTTATATTTATATATATATATATATATATAGTAAACACCATAAAAGGATTGTGCACCATGAATAACACAATATGGATTCAGGAAAAACAAATCACATAACTTGTCAACTCGAATATTACATGATAAATATCTTAGAATAGTGGCATACAATAAACAACATGAATTCAACTCGAGGAGAGAATCGTGCGCCTTGCCGATTCGAGTGTCACCATGTAAAAAGCCAAGAAATGATAGTACGCAATGAATATCAAAGTCAAATCATCATTAAACGAATCGCGCGTCTTGCCGATTCGTAAACCACGATGTAAATGGCAAGTAATAACAGCTCACAATGAATAACAAGATCAAAGTACAATAAAACGAATTGCGCGTCTTTTGCCGATTCTTAAGCCACCATGTAAATGTCAAGAAATGGTAGCGCGCAATGAACAACAAAGTTAAAACACCATAAAACGAATTGCATGTCTTGCCAATTCTTAAGCCACCATGCAACTGTCAAGAAATGGTAGCGTGCAATGAATAACAAGATTAAATTATCATGAAACGAATCACGCATCTTGCCGATTCGCAAATCACCCTGCAAATGTCACAATCACTCAAGCGCATATTTCACAGGCGCAAAGTACTCTGTCAAATCATAAAAGAATTAGGCCCAAGAACATGAGAGTTCTCGATAACGGCGTCGGGAGGCCAGCCCAACCACCGTCTTACTGCCCAGAACAAGGATCTCAAAATGAAGAATAAAAGTCAGGTGTCTGGAAGATCAAATAGGCCACCGGGACAGGAGCTCAGGAAGTAGCTGCTGCTCTGCACCAGGACCTCTGAATAGTAAGCACATGGAGCTGGGCTGGTTCCTTTTTATAGAGTCTTGGCCCAGCCCACAACCACACTCAGGCATGTTGCAGGGAAAGTCTCTAGAAGGCCCTGGAAAGGGACCACACCCTAACACACTCTGAAAGCCTGCAGCAATACATTGCAAATGAACAGCATTTGTAAGCACATTAAAAATAAGTCTTCAGGATTGAACTCTGCAATGCAAAAGGTTAAACAACAACATATCAGCACAATGCATAAATTATGTTGTTTTGAGAGTGCTGGGTTTTTGCATTCTAGTCACCAATAGAGCGCGCACTGCCCTGGTGTTGACAGCGGCTTTCCCCACTGACACCACTGATGCGCAACCCAGAATTCCCTCCGGCAATGAAAGAGTCCTCCTTTAAACACTGAGAAGCTTCAGATTGCAAAAGAGCAGGGGACTTTTTTGACAAAGCTGGGCTCTGGGAATTCGCACAATTACAACCAGAATTCAGCCTTCCTTCCAGTACTCATTGGCAGTATCTAGTGATATGTCACTGGCTCATGCAGCCTTGTGTGCGGCCACGTGTGAACCACTTAGTCACACCATTCGAACAGTGGTTGCTCTCTGGAGACACAGATAGATGCCTACTATCGGACATTCACACGTTCCTCAATACACCTACATGAAAGACAGCATCACCAGCGCAGAGAAGATGGGAAAAAGAATGCGAGTGACCCTTCATGCCTAAAGAATTGTCTGATATATTGCAGTGGGCCTGGATGACAGTGCATAGCACTGACAGTCTGGAACACTTTCCAAAGATTGTGCATTACTGGCACTACACCCCAGCTAGATTAGCAGAGTGGAAACCTGGGCAAGTGACGTATGCTGACAACAGTGCAGGCAGCAAGAGACTCTTACACACATACTTTGGCAATGCCCTAACCTGGAAAAAGTTTGGCAAGACGTTTTGTTAGACATTGACAAAATGTACGATGCAGACATACCACATTTCCCAAGGTACAACATACCAGGACTGCCCAACACCTTGACACACCCACTGCAGTTGGCACGAGGTCGAGCTATATCCTTAGCACTGGGTGACGTCCATCAAGTTATATTGGCACGGTGTGGCACTGACGATGTCCCAACACTCGTGGATTGGCAGTATAAACTGTGGCGTATACTGGGAATGGAGAAAAGAACTGTGGCTGTAGACCGTGATCTCCCGCACTTCAATAACACATGGGGACCATGTATTAGGTACTTGTTTCAGGAGCTTTCAGAGCTTACATGCCCGCAGTACCAGTGGGTTCCGCATCTCCCACAGAGAGACCAATGTTCACACACACCCTCTTCCCCTTTTTATGCATACATAGGAAATACATCCTTGCTTTGAGCCTTAATGTTAAGATAAGTGCATGGTGGACCTCCCTGAGTGTTAACCCTGTTGTTTGTACCCTGTCCCTTACCCCCACCTTTGCAGCTCTCTGACCAAATGCTTGTTGATTGTATATACCTGCTGGCCGGTGAATGAAGGCAGAGATGATGTAAATTATTCTTTACATTGAAAGATTTAATAAACAGAATTAAACCATAAACATTGCTGTTTGAAGACAATTGTATTCTCATGAGATGACGATTAAATGTTCCTGTTCCCATGAAGACACTGCCTGGTGATTGGCTGACAAGAGGAAAAAGAAACGTGTCGCAAAAATCTAGATATGGTGTTTTATAATAGTGCGTGTTCTTAGAGAAGGTTAGGACACTTTTCCCAGACTCTTCCTGAAGGATTTTCCCACTCAGACTCTCTCCGCTCGAATCTATGCTGCTCTGAGACTCTACTGAGTTTCATGAACTTTTCTATATTGGAAGTTTTGCTTTGACTTCTGATTAATATTGTTTCTGAAGCTTTATGTTATATTCTAGTAGGAGCTCATTATGGGTTCTGACTGACATTTTTTTCTCATTCGCCCATTCCTAATTTTAGATTAGGGACTTTTTCCTTCATGGAACACGTTTAATGCATTTATTCTATAATGATTGATTATCCTGATTTGTTACTTATTGATTGATATTGATTACATTCTATCCTGAGTTCGATAAAAACTAAGCAATTAAAATGAGTGACAAATAAAGCTTTTGAACTCACACCAACTCTCGTCGTCGTTGACTGAAAATAATAATTAAAATTGTGATGACTGTTTCTTTGTGTGCAGCTCCTGGTTAATCTAATCTACGTCCAAGGTCTATTGGCCTGTAAGGAACCAGTGATTTCTACCCTGGTGAGGTGGTAAGCCAAAATCTCTAACATATTTAACCCCCGATCCCTGCTTCAGCACAGACATCTAGTCGCGCAAGACCGGGTAAAAGTTGAATGTTAAGGCCGACCGCGATGGAGCGCCGTTCAGATACAAGAACGGGATCAGCCCAGTCAACTCTTTCCTTCGGACTTTGAAAACTTTGTAAAGAAAAATGTCTGCAGAAGGTGTCCAAGGAAGGAGCGTAGTCAGATGGCCGTGGGTTATAGCCATGGTGAAGATTTCTACGTTTCGACTTAGTCAAAAACTGAAGTGAGATGAAGCAGAGGACTGTAGACACAGACAGTGTCTTTGTCCCTTTGGCAAAGGACCACTGAAATGGACTTCCTGCTGCAGAGAAGAGTGTCACAGGAGAAGCCACGTAGTAAATTTGACCAGCGATGGACCTCAGGAGGATAGCCTAGCAGATTGGTTGCAATCTCTTCCAGGTTGTCAGAGCACTTTTTGGTCAAATTTTGTCTACGCCCTCAGTTTAGAAAATGGTCATCTGAGCACCTTTAGCACTACAACCAATGGTCCAGGACTAGAGGGACACCTCTTGTGGGTTAAAGGCTCACTCAGGCTGGTTCCAGATGCGGCTTCAAGATGGTGGGAGCCTTTAATGTCCCTGTAACTCTGAACATGAGGCCAGCAAACTAGCCCTTGGAGTCTCTTTTTGTATCCCTGGGTCTAGGCAGAGTGCACAGCAGGTGATAGCCGCAGGCTCTGTACTTCCGCAGGTCCACTAGTGAACAAAGAGTGGGTCGGAAAGTCCTATTTTTATACCCTGGTGCCCTTCTTCTTGACGGTGGGAGAACCTTCTGGAAAGGTTCTTTGAAGTGCATGGATGTTCCTACCTTTCCTGGCTCCAAGCTGGCTGAAGTGACAACACACAATTGTTAGACCCTTTGTGTGAAGGTACAGCACAGGCTATACAGTTGGAAGTGGGGCTGTGATCAGCTCTGACCCCCATCCAGCCAGCAGATAGCCCACTGAGGAACACATGAACCCTCTACTGTGTGACTCCATGGGAGGAATTCACAAAGTCAAAGTGCCAACTACACCCAGTCATGTGACCCAAGACAGGCTGCAGGCACAAAAGGGTTACGGGAAGGAAAATACCAACTTTCTAAAATTGCCATTTTCAAAATTGTAATAACAAATCCGACTTTGCCATTAAAGGGGGTGTGTCATCACAATAATTTATAGGTACCAAACATGACATATCTACCTGCTCCCAATTAGGGATTACAGTGTATTAAATTTAATAAGGAATCCCCAATGTTATCCTATGGGAGAGGTAGGCCTCATACTAGTGAAATATGAATTTTTGAGTTTTTCAGTACCAGGACATGTAAAACCTAAAAGTATATGTCTAACCTTTTAATTACACAGCACCATGCCTAACTTAGGGATGACATATATAATAAAAGGGTAGTTTAAGGCTTGGCAAGGGGGGTTGAATGTCAATTCGACATGGCTGTTTAAAACTGCATTCAGGCTGCAATGGCAGACATGGGACATGTTTTAAGGTGCTACTTAGGTGAGTGGCACAATACGTGCTGTAGGCCCACTTGTTTTATTTCATTTACGGACTTTGGGTATGTGGTATACCATTCTACAAGGGACCTACAGGCAAATGAAATATGCCAATTGGGTATAAGCCAATGTAACCATGTTTTAGGGAGACAGCACAAGCACTTTAGCACTGGCTAGTGGTTGTAAAGATGCAGAGAGTTCTATGGCCAAAATAAACAAATTCATCTAAAAGTGGACGAAAAAGGCAAAAGATTGCGGGGTGACCCTGAAGAGAATAGAGGACCAGGTCCAAAAGAGTTTAATATTTTTTATACATTAATACTGTTGTTGATATATGTACTGTGTTTGAAATGAAGTACTACCCTCTATTATAGCGTAGACTGGAGTAACAAGACTAAAGTTCAACGTTTTCCCTGCTGTTACGCTGTCTGAAGTAGGAATAGTAAATTTACCCACTTCAAAGTCCAAAACTTTCCCTAATATTAAGTTGCTTGTCGTGGGAATAGTTAATGTAAACCCTCCAAATTCCAACATTTTCCCTACTGTTGCAATGACTTGAGTAGGAATAGTAAATCCAGCCCCTCTGAAGCATTTTGCTTTCCCTACTGTTGCGCTGACTGGAGTGGGAGTAGTAAATTTAATCCCTCTGAAGCCCTACGCTTTCTCTACTGTTGCTTAGACTGGAGTAGGAATAGTAAATCTAACCCCTCCAAAGTCCAATGCTTTCTCTACTGTTGCGCTGACTAGAGTAGGAATAGTAAATTTAACTTATCTGTGGCCAATCCACCTGGAGGGAGTCAACACCTCTGTAGGCAGCCAACCTCACATTGCTCACGGTTTTTCGGCACAGGCTGCGTGAGGTTAGCCCCAGGGCCTAACTTGCCAGTGCAAATGGGATCCTTAGTATTGACCCTAGTAACCAATATTTTGAGTTGGCTTATATATTGCAACTCTTTATTTTTTATTTTTGTCTTCTTCTGCTAATTTAATACATTGACTTCAGCAAATTTATGAAGCCCAGGCACCTTTGCTTTGAATTTACACAAGCATTCTTTGGCTTCCTGTACTAATTGCTTTCAAGACTGATGATAGCTGTAGAGTAATATATTTAAAGTACAGAGCTGCACGGTGGGGGAGGTGAATACACAGGAGTTCCTCCACTGCCAGGACCAGTAAACTGTCACAACTCAAACCATAGGATTCTAAATTACAACATCGTAACATTCCTGCATTGGAATCCTATGCTGTCAAGATTCCAATGCCTGCTTAACCATGCTGAGAAACTTAACTTAACTAAGATATAACACTTCTCAAGCATTAACAAGTCTTCATTGGTTATCAATATCTAAATGGACTGAAGTGCCTGTATTAAAAGCTATCGATCAAATGGGCCCCCAAAATCTTCAGGATAAGTTTCACCACTATCTTCCTACGACATCCCTGAGACCTGTTGACACCTGCATTCTGGTGGTTCCCAGGATTTGATCAACTTGGATGAGAGGTCGAGCTTTTTTGGTGGCAGCACCTAAATCCTGGAATTCACTGACTATATTTTTAAGGCACTGGACACTCTCCCTGGGTTTTGCAAAGCTGTGAAGACCTAACTGTTTCCTAAATTAGCGTTTACCCTGTATGCATTTTTGTCAGGCCCTAGCTTGAGGAGGCCATGTCTGTGCTAGTTTTCTGCATCACCCACCAAAAATAATGAAATACCAGTGACCTCTGAAGTAAAACAGGAAAGATTGTGAGACACCATGATATACACCTGGTGGCTGAATTTCTAAATGTGGAACCTGATAACCTGAAATACCAGCTTTCCTATTTGTGTGATCCTAGGCAAACATTTTATTTCACGGAGCCTCCTTTTTCTTTTTTAGCACACATGAAAGACTTTTAATTACTTGAGTTCAGGATGTGAGCTGTAAAAGCACCTCTTAGGTGTGAATTAATAGACTACAATGTTGCTCCCTCTAGAAAAAGAATCTAGGACAAATTTAGGGTTTACATGCCTACTGACTTGCCTCTTAGCTCACTAATAGCATTGTCTTTGAGGGCGAACCATTAATATTTCCAGTTCATGTCTAAAAACGGTTAGTAAATGTCTATGGAGTGATATAATCTGATGTACTAAAGTGAAATGCTTCCACATGTTAAAGCAATACACTTTTTTGAATTTCGAAGAGACTATATCATATCTTTACATTATATTCATTGCAAGATACACAAGGCAAATGATTTCATGGATAGGCTTATGCATGCACACTTAGAGTCAAGCCAAACCCTTGGCTTGGCTCTGACTGACTTGCCCTATTAATTTTCTGGTGTGACCACCTCTCTTTGCAACTTGAGCTTCGTACAATGGGCCCTCAGTCACTTGATAAAATCATTTGTTAAAGGCAAGAAACGGAAAAATGAAATCCTACCTATGTGCTCTGATTTGTTAAAGGCAAGAAATGGAAAAATTAAATGTGCAACAGACAACTCTACCACCAATGTTTTTCGTAGCAGAGACTAAGAAGAGTGATAAAAGTGAAAATGCATTAAATATAAGTAATCCGAGGTACGGGACTCCTGGCCATTGTGTTGTATGTGACCGTAGTCGTAATTTCTCAGGGAAATGATCCCCAGGTGGGACAGGTAGGGGCATAACTTCATTGTGGTGTTTGAGGTGTGAAACCCCCAAAATGCATATTGGCCTGGTAGTTGGATCTGGTGGCCCTGAGTCAGGTCTGCTATGTTTGTGGCAGTTGTCATTGTTCTCAATTCACTAAGAGCTTTTAGCTAGTTTTTATTGATGCAGAAACTTAAATATACAGTGATTGATTTACCAAAAACATAATATATCCGCACACATACAAATAGTCTTTGAATTGGTGCAAATTTGTTACTTTTTTGAATTCACAAACATTGGCTATTGTAGACTTGGAAATTTGTACTAGTCTTAGGTCTCCAGGCATACTACTGGCAATCAAACACCAAAAACGTGATGAGATGAATGCTTACAAACAGTCTAGCCAGTAGTAATCTCTTTAGTAGTTTTCCATGCCTTCATTTCTTGCCCACTGTGGCACTTTAGACAAAGGCCCACTTGCCACAAACCAGTCCTGCCTCTGTTCCTCTTGAGAACAGTCCATCCTAAACATTGGCCATTTCACCATTCTACTCTGCAGCCCACTGTTTTTATTTAGTTGGGAAATGTGAGATTCACTTCCCCCAGATCTCTGGGAATAGGCTAGACCCCTGACTGTTGTTTTAAGGTTAAGCAGTGCCAGCCACCTTTTATTATTTGTGGGCTTTATAAATAACCATTACATTTAGTGGGCTATATAATTTGATCATGAAAGGCAGTGTCATGGGTAACTGCAGTATCTAGGGACTTCAAAATGACTTATTCAAGAAAGCTTGGGAGCACAGCTGATGTGTGAGTGTTCAGGAGGGTGTCCAATAAGTTCTAAAGAGGAGACTCCAAGAAAGGGGGAGTCAAGCTCTCAACAGGGAAATGAAGAGATCAACAAGGATAAACAGAAGACGTTCTCTAAAGAGCCCCAAAAGACTGAAAAGAGGGAATAGATGCAAACTGCTTCTGGGAAACAGTGAACTTTGTACAAGGAGAAGAAGCTGTTTGATCCCTCTTGGGAAAGGGTGTGCTATCCCTGCAAGCACCCATGACACATAAAAAGAGGCTATGGACCTGATTTAGAGTTTGGCGGATGGAATAGTAATACGGAGGATGTGGTATCTGTCATGTTTGTGATGGAGCAACCCTATCCTCCAAACTCTAACTCAGGCACTCGATCTGTACCAAGGAGCTCCCCACTGGTAGCAGTCTTAAAAGATTTATATAGTAGCAACTAGGGGGGGGACATTGGCTCAGAAGAAAACCAGGGTTGGACTGAAGCCATAATAATCTAGTGAATGATGTGGATTTTGAAACCATACACACCTTGTGTCCCTATATAGTAAAGAAAGGGCAACAGGACCAATGTTGCGGCTATGAGGACACAGGAGCCACAACGACAACAGTGATGGCAAAGCTGGTGTCCCCAGAGCAGATTATTCCAGATTCCCAATATAGGGTTGTTAATCCTGGCAATGAGATGAGGTACCATCCTGTGGTGAAGATCATCTTTGAGTGGAGTCAGGTTACAAGTCCAAAGAGGGTATCTGTGTGCCCTATCATTCAAGTGGGGTAAGCATAAGCAATGATCTTGAAGCTTGAGCAGAGCTGGGGAACAGGACACATGCTGAAATGTTGTGTCTGCCAGAGTGGACGTGTGTGGCAGCAAAGGCCCAGGGAGCTAGTCGGGTATACCTTGAATGTGAAACAATGGCCAAGGTTTCCGCAGTTGAGAGGAAAAGCAGGGTGCATGGAAACCAGCCCTAAAAGTTCCCAGGGTGCCGAAGGATTCTGGCCCAGAGAGTGAGATGTGGAACGTAAAAGGGAAGGAGAAACTGTCCTGAGAGACCTACTGAACTCTAAGAACTCTAAGAGTTGCAAGGTGCAGGAGTATCCTCTCAGGCACAATTCTGCAAGATACAGAAAGAGACCCCAACTCATGAAAGGCTGAAGCACAAGTGAAAGGAGATACAACTGGGACCCACAGCATCTTCTGGGAGGAAAGTCTCCTGTGCAGTGAATCTAGGAACTCTAAACCTGGGGCAGCCAGGAGACTATTAGTTCACAGCACTATAGGACCTTGTTACTGGATCTGACCCATGCCATTTCCTTAGCTTGACGTCTGGAGCAAATGAAGACTAAGGAGCGGTTAGTCAACCACTTCTACTGTCCCTAGATTTAAACAAAATTATATTGTGTTCAATTAAAAACATAAAGCAATCGCTATTTTGTAACCTATTTATAAATTATAAGTATTTGCTTGCTTGCTCATTTTTTTATCTATTTGCTATGTACTGTCGTAATGCATTATTTATTATTTGTAACTGCTTTGTGCAACAGGAATTAGCCTCCTGGTATACCGAATTCTTTAGCAAAGTCTTCAAACAAGAACAATACTCCATACCGGTACAAATTCGCTACATGATAACCCCATAGTTAGCCCATCCCTCTGCCCTCCAACGTGAGACACTATTTTCAACACAAATCAGGCGAATAAGGCACCTGAACACGAGGCTGCTGTAGACAACGTCACCAGCACTGCTGTGTTACTCTCAAGAGACCGCAGGTAAATGTCACCATGAAACCAAGAGGACCTGCAATAAGTCCCCCAAGTCAGGAGGCAAACCAATGTTACCCTTTTGTTCTGGATTCATTCTGTAGTAAACCCACTGGTTTAACCATTGCAGTGGGCTGCTAAGTAATAAGACTCTGGGTCAGGTGATGCCAGATCTCTTTCTGCCACAGGGTGCTGCATTTTGGTAGTGCCACCCTATGCCTACCTGTTCCTGAGATCAGTTCTAAAATTAAGTATTCCACATCCCAGAACAGCTGATGAGGCAGCAGCAATGGCATTGTGGTGAAGAAATAAAGCAATCTTGGGAGTGCCACCATCTTAGTCCCCGCTATTCTGCCAGCCACGGATATTGGCAAAGTCATCCAAAAGTGTATGAAAAAGTCAAGGAGTCCTGCTGCCCCTGCCTACCCTGTTAAGCCTGTGGAAAGACAGGGTGCAGCCTGAGGCTCCTCGTATTCTACTGCCAGTGGTAGGGATGCCTTTTCAGAAGGTGGGGACGCATAGAACCAAACACATATGTACTGTACGCAAATATCAAGTGCGAGTCATTCATAGGTTGACATCTGCAGATTGTACCTATATGTGCTAGTATCATCTGTCTAGATATTTACTATGAATTTTATATCAAAACTGGAGGCTCCTATTATGTTTTTCTTTTCTTGCTAAAATTTAATAGCAGCAATCAAGAATAAATAAATAAACTACAAATCCCATGTGGTAAAGGTTACAAGCCAATGGGAAACAAATAATAGTACCTATTTAACAACCAATCAGAATAACAAATACAGTATAATGACGTCACTTGACTGTGAACAGCCCTCTTTTCTTGCTGCTCGCAGTCAAGTTAGGTACTACATAGTTTTACTATTATACAATATTTGCCTTTTGGTAATGTTTATCGGTGTTACAGTAGATTACAGATTATAATAGTTGAGCACTAGTATCATTTTGTTGCATTTTTCTTAGTCGCACATTGCCGCACTGCTCATGAGCACCGTCGCCCTTACGCTCAGTTCCATAAAGCGTTCCTCAGATATCAGTAGCCATTTTCTGCCGCTTCTGAGGAACGTCATGCTGCACTCACCGCTTCGTTCAGGTTTCATTCCAGATACTTATGCTTTTTCTCAGGGAAGCGGATTCCATTACCGCTTCACTCGAGCCTCGTCTGCTTCTATATTTATCTACAAGGGCTCGAAAGACCACGCCTTGTACACACCCCTTGGCCTAATTTTACTGCATACAGGTGGAGTTTAGTCTCTACAGTCCACTGCTTTAAGAATTAACCCCTTCCTTTCTGATTTCTTTCTCCATTCCTGCATAATTTATTTATTTTCATTGTTTTTTATGGAGATTGACAGCTCTCCTTTGCTGTAATATGTTACTGATGAGGAACATGCAGTAATAGAGGATTTAATTGACTTTATTCTAGCCTCCGTGCAACAGGCAGTCTCTGTCTCTATTGAAAATTGTCAAAGAATCTGGAAAATTCTGTTTTTAATATAATGTTAAAGACAATTTTGGCCCAATCTGCAGGGGGAAGCAGAAAGTGCCCTTTAGTCAATATTCAGTCTAAAAAACAACATACATCGGCACTATTGGTCAGTGAGGTTCCCTCACACAAGGCGGAAGACGTGGCTCCTCACAGGCCTCCTTCCAAGGAGGGTAATATTCATGAGAAGAAAAAAAATTGCCGACAAAATGCAAATCAAAGGCCAAACATATTTCATCCCATATTATAATTTCCACTGTTACAGTTACAAATGATGATTTGGCTGACATGGACTCAGATAATGACAAATCTGACAATCATAACGGAGAGCTTTTGTCGGCTCCCCCTACCAAGAAACCCCAAATCACGCCACAAGATCTTGCAAAGCCTAAGACTGTCATAGATTCAGATGGAGTTCCTATGTTTGATCCCAGTCACATTCACCACCCAAATTCCACAGAGTGGGTTCCTGCGGATCATGTTGGGGAGTATGTGGAATCCAGGTTATGTTTTTCTCTGGATAAACAAACAAGAGCCAAGCTGAGATCAGAATGCCCCCGTCCTACTCTCCCTCAAAAAATCACTATTACCCCTATTATTGATCCAGCACTCCTTATCTTCTTTTCTAAATTTGTGAAGGATCCACACTAGGGTGTAGATAAGGCATGGTCTTCATGTCAGGATAAGCTATTGGATGTGGCTGACCCACTTATCCATATTTTCAGCTTGGCAGAGGCGGCCAGGTTAGAAGACACTACGATTGATCCTGAGGAACTATCTCTTTGCGTCCGAGGAGCTTTTTGCTTACTCAGCGAAGCCAATTCAGCTTTAACTCATGAATGCAGGAAAGACCTCTTGCTTAAATTAGATCCAAAATTAGTAAATTTAGCAGTAGTGGATCCTGGTATCAAGGCGGAAGGCCTCCTCTTTAGGGATTCTTTTGTGAAAGAGTTAAGCAAATATGTTTCCACATTTGCTTCATTAGACAAAGCTCAACAGTCTTTTAAAGAAGATGTTTTCTCCACAGGTTTTTGCCAGGGCTGGAAGAGGCAGGAACTGCTTTGCCGGCCGTGGTTACAACAACCAAGGTTCCAGAGGATCCTAAAACACCTCCTATCAGGAATTTAAGCCTCAATTTTACCCCCAAAGAGGCAGAGGTTTTTGAAGCAGAGGATTTAGAGGTTCCAGATACACTAACAAAGCAGGTGAACCTACATTCTGGCCTTCTTCCCATAGGGGGCCATCTTCGCTTTTTTCTTCCAAAATGGTTATCCATCACCACAGACCCTTGGGTGTTAAACCCAGTATAGGGTTATGTTATTAAGCTATACTCAAAACCTTTTCAGTCTGCCCTTACACATTCTCCCTAGTTTTCAACAGAAATGTCCAACCTCATTTCCATAGAAGTACATTCCCTTCTACAGAAACAAGCAATCGTCCCTTGCCATCCCGACCACTTAGGTTTCATCAGATCCATTTTTCCAGTTCAAAAATATAAGGCCAGTCATCAACCTCAAGTACTTCAACCATTTTGTAGTCTATGGACATTTCAAAATGGAAACGATTCTTCATCTCAGAGATGTGTTGCTCCAGAATGATTGGATGGTTCATTTGGACTTACACTGTTCCTATACATCTAGATTTCAGGAAATGTGTACAGTTTCAGTGGTTAGATCAATGCTTCCATTTTTCCTCTCTTCCTTTCGGTGCCTTAGCACATGGTGCTTTACCAAGCTCATGAAACCAGTGGAAACTCTCCTCAGAGCTCAAGGGGTCAGACTCATAATTGATCCAGACAACATTCTTATAATGAACAAGAGCCTTCTCTCTCTTCAATCTCACATCATCTAACATGTTTTCTTTTGTCATACCTATGTTTTATAATCAACAAAAGGAAATATTGTCTGTCTCCTTCCTAACAAATATAATTTTTAGGTTTCCTGATAAATTCTATATCCGCCACTCTCCATCTTCCGTTGGGAAAGGCAAAATCCATAACATTGGAAATCCTTCAGATTCTACGGAGTTCCTTAATTTCTCTCAAATCTCCAGCGTGAATAGTAGGCATCTTTTCCTCCTCTATCCAAGCCATTTTCCCAGGCTCTCTACATTACTTGGCACTTCAAAGATTAAAAATTCAACACTTATGAAAGGGTCTAGCGTACTCAGACGTCATCTCTTTAGATCAAGACTCCTGCATACAACTTCAATGGTGGCTAGACCATTTAGATTCCTGGAACGACAGGACTATCTTTGCATCATCCCCAGATCTTGTATTAGAATCAGATGCAAGCCGAATGGGTTGGGGCACCCGCTGTAGACTAAAATCGAATGGAGGTACATAGTCATTAGAGGAGTCCAGATTGCATGTCAATTGTTTAGAGATGCTTGCCGGCTCCTTTGCAATCAGAAGCCTTGCAAAAAACAGAGTTTGTTGTGCTATTCTTCTCGGGAATGGACAACATTTTGGCAGTAAAGTGCATAAACCATTTAGAGGGAACCAAATCCAACCCATAGCAGAATTAGCAAAAGGTTTTTGGGAATTTTTCCTTTCAAACTAAATTTCAGTTCATGCAGAATATCTACCAGGCAATCTCAATTCTGTAACAGATTGGCATTTGCGGCATCTTTGATACACGAGCATTTGGAACTTCTTCCCTCTGTAGTCCAGTCAACTAAGAACAAATGGGGTCCCTTGATAGTAGGTCTTTTCGCCTCTCATCTCAAATCCCACCCTCCTCAATTTCACAGCTGGCGCCCAAATTCATTAGCGTTAGCTGCAGATGTTTTTTCGCAGAATTGGTCAGCTTCTCTGAACTACGCCTTCTCTCCCTTTCTCATGATCAGCAAGTTACTAAGGCAGGTAAGATGACAAAAAGGCTGTTCTGGTGCTCATAGTTCTGTTCTGGCAATCCCAGGTATGGTTCCCAACCCTTCTGGAATTGTCCATGGCTTTTCCCATTCTTCTCCCTTCTTTTCCAAACCTGCTGTTGGATTCCCTAAATCGTCCTCACAACCTTTTCATAGACAATCTTCTTACTCTTTTAGCTTGGAAAATTTCAAGAATTCGCAATCTTTCCCACTCATTTTGTCAGAAGCTTCAGACTATATAAAGCAAACCTGGGCTCCAGGCACTACAAAGGCTTAAAAGTCAGCTTGGTCTTTATGGCACAGCTGGTGTATGGGAAAAGACATTGATCCCTTTTCAGCAAATGTAACTTTCATTATTAATTTTCTAGCGGCAGAGGCTTGAAAAGGAAAAATCTATTGCACAATCAATTTGTATAGGTCAGCAATTTCTTCTAACCATCCTTACATCAATGGAAAACCAGTGTGAGAACATCCTCTCATGTGCTGGCTATTGAAGGGAGTAAAATGTACTAATCCCTGTCTTCCTAAATACAGTACATTATGGGATGTGAATGTTGTTTTATATCTATTTCTGTCACAGCCTGATAATTCTCTTCTTTCTCTAAAAATGTTTTCTGCAAAACTGCCTCATTTCTATTAAAAGATGTTAGAGCATTATACATTTCTTCTCGTCAATTTACTCCAACAGGTGTCTTGTTCGCAGTGGTTCGACGTACCAAAAATAATCTCACAGCTCCGTTTTACCCTTATTTTCCTGACCATCCCGAACTTTGTGTTGAACAATGTCTAAAGGTTTATGAACAGAAAAATGTTGATCTAAGAACGTCCTCCGCATCACAACTCCTTATTTCCTTTAAAAAACCTTATAAACCAGTATCATCTTCCCCTACACTTGCCCACTGGGTTAAATGGATCATGTCCTTAGCAAGTATTGATACCATCTTTGGTGCCCATTCTTGCAGGAGAGATATGGTTCTAAGGCATTTTGGCCTGGTTCCCATTTGGAGGACATTCTCAGATCAGCTGATTGGTCAAGTGACAATGTGTTTTGAGTATTTTATTGCAAACCTGTTTACAATGTTTCTTCACCTGTGATTAATTTGCTTTCAACAAGCATAATAGGAGCCTCCGGTCTTGATATAAAATGTAGATTTTCCTAGTAATTTATGAAGGAAAGTCTTAATTTTATTAAAGACATGGAGGTGAGTATTATCCCACCACAATGTTTTTAACTTCTTGTTTTTTTCCCCACTCTGACAGTGGCTCCGACTCCATCACAACCTTTTTCATAATTCTGCTGTCAGTCCTTCTGGATTCAGACATGTTAACGTTCCTTCTCCAAACCTACTTTGGAATCTAGTCGCTTCCATTCTTCCCTACAAGTTACCATTTCCTGGATTTATGAACTTTTGTCATGAGCTTCTTTCATTTATCATGGCTCTGATTCTTATGTTGTCTATTTTGCCTTGTTTTCATACTTATTAACTTCTCGAGCAGGAAAAGAGGGCTGTTTGCAGTCAAGTGACAACATTATACTGTATATGTTATTCTGATTGTTTTTTAAATAGGTAATTTGTTTCCCATTGGCTTGTAACCTTCGCCACACGGAATTTGTAGTTTATTGATTTATTCTTGACTGCTGCTATTCAATTCTAGCAAGAAAAGAGAAGCATAATACTCACCTTTATGTCTTTAAAAAAATTAAGACATTCCTTCATAAGTTACTTGGAAAATCTACATTACATGCCATATCATAGCCAATAATTACACATGGCCAATTAAATCAGTTCGTATTCAGAGTATTGACGCATACATAAATAAAGTGCAGTCAGCTCAGTGCTCTTTGCAGTTAAACTTTTTATATATTGCTATAAAAGCACATAAGAATTGTCCAATGTACATTTAGGTAAGTACAGGGGAAACACAGTATGATCCCAGAATTATCCAAGTGTGAAACTGATCACAATACAACCTAAGACATGCTCCGATGTTTCAACGCAATCCTCACTACATGGGTCTAATCAGAATGATTGAAGCAAACTGCTACAACAAAAGTGTCCTGGGGCTAAGGCAAAAGGAAAAGGGTAATCTACCACCTTATAGTTTGAACAGATGGGTTTTTAGCTGTTTTTGGAAGATGGATTCATCAGAGATACATCTAGGTTGGAGGGGGAGCTTGTTGCAACAGTCCAATACAATGCTGCATCGAGACTAAGCCATCTGTCTTTGTGCTCTTGTAATATGACTCCAGGTTCTTCCTCAGATGAATATGAGTTCATGCACCCCTCATAGAGCATGCTTTGAGAGTGCTGTGTGTTTATATTACCAACGAAGCAGGGACACAATGGCTGGGAGCACAATATGCTAATGCTTTTTACTCCGTACCAAATATCCATTTTGCTGGTGAAAAATCAATGGCTGTGAAAGGTCTCCCTTGTATCAACGTTTATTGATCTCAATACAGGGGCACAGTACCAGAACACCCCTTTATAATGCTTGCTCTGTATCAAATTAAGGAGCATCTGTATATGTCAGGTATCGAAATCAATCACCATGTTAGTTAGTGAGAGAGGGTGCTTTCATGCAGAGTTTTGTCAGTTAGAGAGATCTGCAAAATTGTACCCTTGTAACGATTTTAATAAGACTATTTTTCTATTGGGGTGGATTCTAGGGCATTGCTCAATGAAGGGGGAATTTCTGCTTTAGAAATTCCCAAAAGATGATTAAAATGTCTTCTCCCCGAGGTCTTGAAAAAGATCATTTAATGCACAACAGGGGCCAATGCCTTAATACTTATTTGATTAAAGTGGTGGTTAATATTTACATCTTGAGAAAAAGTACTATGGAGCTAAGTGTACATTTTGCCATCTCTAATGTATCATCACCTAAGACACAGGTAAATGGTTTACATTGTTTCCTGCCCTTAAACAAGACTACCTTTGTTCTAGAGATATTCATTTTAAGGAAGTGTTTTTCAAATTATTCTTGGAGTGCTTTTATGTTGCTTTGCAGGCCGATCGAGGTTAGTTTGAAAATAACCACATCATCCGCATACATCAGCAGATGTAGTGCATGAGGGCCCAATCGAGGGGGGGAATTATTACCCTGGGAGAATTGACATGGTAAATCAAATAGAAACAGGGAGAACAGAAAAGGAGCTTGTTTCAAGACATTCCCTATTTTATTTTGATCGCGCACAGCCATGTTCATGTGTGCCAGTTGTATTTGTCATTCTATAGTGCACAATGCTGAAACCCCCTTTAGCAAGTGAAGAAGGTGACATGCCTAGAACAAGGTGAATGGGTCGCAGTGAAGAAGTACGTTCGTAAGAGCTGACTGGAGCCATGGTGTTGTAGATCCCATCAAGTCATACTAGTGATAAATATTGCTGTGGAGTGTGTAGGCTTGCCACTGTTGATCCATGTATCTCACATAAACATAATGAATACTGTATATGAAGAAGTGGCAAACACCAAGCACTGATTCACACTGTCAAACTTGATTCACTGTGTGCATTTAGAGGCTTTAAAGATTAAATTGAAGAAGAACAAACTTGAACGCAAGAACATCAGAAAGTAAAAATGTGACTTTCAAAACAGCCCCAGAGCAAATCAAGCTGTTCTAGTAGAGAGCTGAACAGATCAGGTGCCAATTGAGGAACTATTGGAGAAGAGAAAGAACCAGAACAAACAGAAACATATTTGTGGGGCAGAGAGACAGAAAAACCCTTGGTCAGAAGATCCACAAGAATAAGAGCACCAAACAAGAAGTATACTGCACTGGAATAGGCATAATTGACTAAGATTGAGCCAGATCAAAGAGACATAAACTTGGAAGACTATTGGGTTGTTTTTAAAGCACCTCAATGAACCTGTTATGAATTGAAACTGGAGATAATCAATGTCGAGTCGTTTTTTCATGGAGTGCTGAAGATCAACTTAGTTTTTGAATAAAATGTAAAATAATGTAAAAGTGTATACATTGTTTTCCTTAGTGAAAATTTTGATTCCTTACTTTCAAAGAAGACTAATCTTTGTACTGTAGATGTCCAGTTGAAGATATTAAGTTTCTTGTGAACGTTTCTCCTGAACCGAACTTCTTATTAGTGACATATTAGTGTTCGAAGACTTTTGAAGACTTTGAGGATTTGATTTTTGTACCATATTTTAATAGTTTAGATTTTTGTTTTTGATAGGTTGTTTAGAAAAAGTATAGCCAAAATTAAGAAGAACTGGTATTTAACATTAAAAGACGTTTTTTATGGTTTTCTTATTAATAATATTGATAGATATCTTAGTTAACCTTCACACTTGAGTTCAATAGGTTTCTCCTAAACCTGAAATTGAACTGCATACTAATGACAATATTTTATGGGATAAAAGGTTAGATCATAGAGCTATTTCTAGGGACGATCTTGGTGAGAATGACTACTCTAGTGTGTTTGATGAGTATTTTAATATAACAAATGTCATAAAGTGTTATGTCTGTACATATTTGCCGACTTCTTTTTCAGAGGGGGCAACCTACAATCAACTTGTATAGCATCTTTGAATTCTTTGCGGCAAATATTTCTTCTAGATAAACGGCCTAAATATTAATCATCCATTAGAGAAATTAGAGAATCTTCTTAATATTAGGGAGTAAGACACTAACAAAGAATAGAAACAAGATCAAACTGGAAGATATGAAATCAGAATGTTTCAATGAATTGAAAGCTTTGGAATAAATCAGAAAAAAAGATGATGTGTGAAGTTGTGTAGTGTTTTGTGATGATTTATATCATCAGAGGGAGGAGTGATTTTAAAATGAATGCATCTTTTGTGTTTAGTTAACATAGAAGGGTTGCAAATAACCGTACTGTATTTTTCAAAATAAAGTTTTTTGAGTTGACATAACTAGGCCTCAAATCTATGTGCACGTCTTGTACCATGCTCATTTGTAACATGACTTCTTGTTTCTCTGTCTGTGCAGCTTGTGGTAAAATGTGTCCTTCAATATTATACAAAATGTCTTTAGTTCAACTAGTTATACAGCCCTGTTCAGCTGTACTTTAAATGTATTTCTTTTTGTGTTTCTGATGTTCCTGGAGGGATGAGCAGAGCACGACTGTATCTTCACAAGGTAATTTTCAATTCTAGTAGTGGTTAAGAATATAGTTTTAGGAGGCGGAGCCAAGCGCCGTGGAAGATGGCGGCTCTTCTTTAGAGCCGGAACGAACGGAGACAGGGGAACGAGCCAAAAGACATTTCTCCGATATCAATATCTCAAGAAAAAGGGAGAGTACTTGTCAGAAACCTGCAAGATGGCGTAGGATCTAAGACTCGTGAACAACTCTCTCTGCAATTAACGCTGTAAGTTACATCGATCGGCGAGGCCAAAACGGCGGCGTGCACTTTGTTTCAAAGTCTGACTGGTACGGAACGTTTCCTTATGCATCTCAAAACTTAGGAATGCGTGCGCTTCTTACCTTGTTATACCGTGAAACCTGGAAATGCCACATGCTGCTTCTGAACGATCTCCAATGTGTCTGATCATTAAGTAGTGCAGCACGACGTGGAATTCGACAAGAGACCAGGCCTGCGGCCTAGAGGTAACTGATAAATGCGTATGCTTCTTCTCGCCTTAATACATCAAGCATTGAACTCGTCATGCGCTACCTCTGGATGCTTTATTTACCTGAATGATTATATCATGGTGTAACGCACTACGCAAGACGGCGAGGTCACATACGCTTAGCTCAGAGAAAATAGGAAAACGCATTCGCTCCTTATCTCATTGCGCTGAGTAACACTGAATCTGTTGTATGATACATTGAGTATTGTCTGATCTGAATGATTCTACCATAACATGGCACATTCTGGAAGACGCAAGGTTAACATAAACACGGCTTAACAGAATCAATATCACTTTGGCAAAAACTGACTACAAACTATACGGCGGATGTCACAATCGCATAGGGAGATGGAATTTGAAGCACTTTATTTCTTTCTCCATATTTTAGTGTTATTCTGCATGCGTATAACAAGTTGGAAACGATGGAAAGTGTATTTAAATAGAAATGGAATGTATGCTGCAATGTACGTATTATAATCATGAATAAAATCAAGTAATCATTATAAACAGAACTTTGAAAGATAACTGATACTCCCTATGTCAGATCCTAAAGTTGTAGGGCAGCTGTCATATAGTGCAGCCTTATTATCAAAACCTGACG
The DNA here is from genome assembly GCF_031143425.1 of Pleurodeles waltl. Classification (NCBI taxonomy): domain Eukaryota; kingdom Metazoa; phylum Chordata; class Amphibia; order Caudata; family Salamandridae; genus Pleurodeles; species Pleurodeles waltl. The sequence goes on along the minus strand of NC_090438.1, from coordinate 203,455,576 downwards.
CCAGTGACTCCAAACGTGAAATGGCTGATTCTATTGAACTACCCTTAGCAGCTGTGGATACCATTTTGAAAGAACTACTAGACATAAAATCCTCCATTGCGTCCCTGGACAATACAGTCTCTACCAATACTACGGAAGTTCAAGGTTTAAGGAATGATGTTATCAAGTTTCAATCCCGCATGCAGTCAATGGACAATCGAAATTACAAATATTGAATTCCGCCTCGATAAGACACCTGATACTGGTCAAGATATTTGGTAGATACAGCAAAAAATGATTGATTTAAAGGACGGGAGTAGAAGGAGTAGAAGGAATAATCTCAGAATTATAGGTCTTCCCGAACAAATAGAGAAAGATAATATTTTAGACTTTTTGACCACTTTAATCCTAACCTTGACGAATGTCACATTCACACTGCCTTTTGAATTTCAGAGAGCTTGTTGTGTTCGATCATGTGGAACGGACCACTCTACAAGACCTCAACATATTCTAGCCTGCTGTCTACGACATCAACAAACCTGTCAAATTATCATGGCACCTAAAAAACATGGTCCTTATGAGTATGAAAAATATCAGGTAATCATTATAGCAGACTTTTCAGCACCTATTAATCTCAAAAGGAAACAATTTTTAAATCTACGTACTAGACTAAAGAAAAGAGATATAAAATATGGTCTTCTGGAGCTGGCCACTATGATTGTAACTTTTCAAGAGCAAACCAAGGAACACTCAGATCCTCATGACTTGGAATCTTTTTTGAATGACTTAGATGAAAAGCACTCAGAGATGGAACATAAGTCTTCTTCTTCACTAACAAAATAATCTTCTCCATCTAACACTCCAGATGATGCGGATCAAGGTGAATGGGAGACTGTTCAACGTCATTGGACACATGGTGGTAAACTTAAACCCTGAAAAAATATCAACCAAAAGATAAATCTAGATCACCCTTGAAACCTTGATCAAAGTTGAAATATTAATCATAGACGATGATGCTTTACCAATTTCCTCCCTAACATATATTTCATTACATGATCATATTTGTTTATGATGTTGGATATTTTATTTTACACTTGAAATGGCATTGACATCCTCTTCTCTGCTCACCTCTTCACGACACATTGGTTTATCTCCCCATATTAAAGTTTTTGTGGTTAAGTGCACATAATTGTCTTATCACTTATGCTGGACAATTTACTTCGTATTGATAGTTCTGGTAAATGATCATTTCTTATTTTGATTTATTATAAAAGTTTAACTGATTTGAGAACTCACTCCTAACATTCATTAATACTGACACTTTTGGAACTTTATAATCTCTTATTATTTTTCTTATCTTTATTTTATATTCTTTCTTATCATTAGGACTTGGATTGATATTGTTCTTCTAGTCTAAATATGTCAGTTTATAAGTTGAAACCCTTGAATGTTATATCCTTGAATATAATGGTTTGACGCATTTTATTAAGAGAAAGAAGATAGTTAATTTCTTGGACAACAAAAAACAGATATTGCCTTATTGCAAGAAACACATTTTAGTGAATCAGAAAGCGAAAAACTGAAAAGAGATTGGGTTGGTCAAGTTATACATGCTAGCATAGCCCAGAATAACTCTAATAATGATGATACACCTTTTCAAAGTGTGGAGTAGCTATTATTTTTCATAAAAACTTACCATATAAAATTATTCAAACATGGTTAGATGATGATGGCAGATATGCATTTGTTAAAATCCGTGTTAGAAATTATTTTATGATCATAGGCACGATATATGCACCCAATGATTCCAAAACGATAATTATTTCTAAGATTAGTAGGTTATTGTCTTCTTTTGGATCTACACAAGTAATAATCGGGGGAGACTGGAATGTTAACATCGACCCATTCATTGATAGATCGGGCAAACCAGACATTTATCATACAAGTGACAGACATATCTTATAAGATCTTATCGAAGATTTTGCATTGCAGGAACCATGGCGTTTGTTACATCCAGATGATAGAGATTATGCGTTCACATCTTGTCAACATTTAGTCCATTCTAGAATGGATTATTTTTTAACTTCATCCGCAATGTTACAATCAATAACACATGCAGGAATTATTCCTTGCAGCCTGTCAGATCATGATTTAATAGCTATACATATTAATATTGGATTAAAACAGATTCATAAACCTAATTGGAGATTTAATATCTCTTTATATAAAACAAATTAAATGTATGTCGGCATGTTGAACTATTCCTTGATGAGAATAAGGACTCAGTCACAGATGCTGGTATACTATGGGGAGCTGGCAAAGCAGTCATTAGAGGAATGATTATGGGAGATTCATATATTCTTAAAAAACAACTGAATAGTGAAAGGATTTTACTGGAAAAGGAGGTTATATCACTCTCAAAAGATTACAGTAAAACTGAATTTCCTGAGATTTAAAAAAATCTACTTTCAGCCAAATTCAGACTTAATAATTTGTATACTTCACATGCCAAAAAATGTCTGTTTTTAATTTGCCAACGTAATTATGAAAGGGGGGAGAAAGCTGGAAGACTTTTAGCATATCAATTACGCCAATAGGAATCCTCCAGAATGATACTTGCTATTAAACATTCTTCAAATGATTACTTACACTACCAATTTCAGACCTATTATGAAACACTATATACATTACTGAACTATGAAGATACTAAGGAGGAAGATGACTTTTTCACTAATTTAAAGATCCCAAAATTAACCCAAGAACAGAAATTAGGATTAGAGGGGCACATAACAATGGAAGAAATTGCAAAAGCTATTGACTGTCTAGCCACAATTAAAGCTCCCGGGGAGGATGGTTTTCCCATCGAATTTTATAAGATCACAAAAGCTCAAAAAATCCCATTATTACAAACTTTTTTTTAACAAAGCTTTAAAAAAGGGTCATTTTTCCCCAGAATTTTTACGAGCACGTACTACTGTAATTCTTAAACCTGACAAAGACCCATTAGAATGCTCTAGCTATAGACCTATCTCACTAATAAATTCTGATATTAAAATTCTGGCTAAAATACTTGCGATTTGCTTAAATTCAGTCATCATATCACTTATCCATTCATCTCAAGTCGGTTTTGTTCCTTCACTATCCTCTTCAAATCATCTTCGAACAATTCTATATTTATTATGGCAATAAATCGGAGGAAAATGTTATACTGTCCCTGAATGCAGAAAAAGCTTTTGATAGAGTAGAATGGGGATACCTATTTCAAACCTTGAATAGAATGGGTATTGGTACTGACTTTATTACTCTAACTAAGGGAATGTATCAATCCCCAACTGCCACGATCACTTGTAACGGTTTCACATCTTCTTATTTTAAAATTCTTTGTGGTACCAGACAAGGATGCACACTTTCTCCATTGCTGCTTCTTATTGCTCTGGAACCACTAGCTATTGCGATTAGACAAAATATTAATATGCAAGGTATACTACCCCATTTGGAGAGGTAAAAGCTTTTTATTGTGCAGATGATATTTTACTAACAATATCTAACCTGGACTCTTCAGTTAAAACCTTGATTACCCTTTTAAATCAATTCTCGATATTTTCTGGATATAAGATTAATTGGTCTAAATGTGGAGCTCTACCAATGAACAATAATACTACACCAGCCTCACTAGGTAACTTCCCATTTAAATGGAAATCTTCACATCTTAAATATCTTGGGATTCTACTTAATACTGGGTTGAAGAATACTATAACGGCCAATTTGAATCCTATCATAGATAAACTTAAAAGAGATTTCATAAGATAGTCTCAATTAAATCTATCATTGGGGGTAGTGTACAGATTATTAAAATGAATACAATTCCAAAATTCAATTACGTGTTCAGTATGCTATCACTCCCAATTACTTCTAACTTTTTCAAAAGTACTACATCTTTGATAACCCGCTTTATTTGGGGAGGAGAAAACCCTCGTATAAGTATTCAAAATTATATTCATCTTCTTTAAAAGGATGTCTAAGGTTCCCACATTTAGAAAATTATTGGATAGCACAACAGTTATCGCATCAAACATATATGATATCCATAAATGATAATACACCCTTATGGGTGAAATTGGAACCATTTTTATTGAAAACTACTATTTCCATGGCTATTTTTTATACCAAATGTCCAAAATATTCACAATTATCAAATCCAATCATGTACTCATCTCAATTAGCATAGCAAAAAGCCCATAAAATTATAAAATGTAATATCTATATTCACTTAAACGCTCTAATTTGGAATAATTCTGCAATTCAATCAATCAATCAATAGTTTATTCGGTCCAAATTTGGGCCGTTTAAAAGATTTAAAAAATATATACATACGTACAGTAAGATAAAAACCATAAACCAGTACACAATAAAAGGAACAATAGTAAAAAAAAGTAGGGGTCCAGTAGCTGCCTGAGAAAGATTACATAAATAGGAGGGGTGAAAGAGGTGCTCGGAATAGTCTCTGGATCTTACCCTGTACATAACCCTGAACAGTAGAATAATGATAACGTAAAAGCTGTGGTGTGGCACATCTCTATATAAAATTAGGCATTGAAACTCCAGACAGTAAAACTGGTTAAAAAATTTAAGAAGTCAGTCAGTGGTGGCTGATGCTCTAGGTTAATTAGTTTTTTGGGTTAATTAATCCAATAAATTGCATCTTGACAATTATAAAATTAAGTATAATTTTAAATTTATAAAACACTTTAGTTAAAATAACTCAATATAGCACTTATTCAGAGATACGTTTTTTTTTTGTGCTCAATAAGTCGCGGTTTACAATTAGAGCCCAAGGCTGATATGACAGGATGCTGATTTACTGTTTTCAAGACAGCTCTTCAAACAGTGAGTTAAAATCTAGAATAGTCCTATTACGAATTTTCCATGCTGCTGCCAGATATTTAGAAACAGCGCTGATTATCAGTATGGAAGTGTCGTATTTACATATTCTGAATAGACTGTTGCGGGATAGTGGTTGGAGTGTTCTGCACAAGGGAATAATCCACTTCCCTCGGGGACCTTTGTACAGAGGGCAGAAAAATAGGATGTGTTCAGCTGTTTCCTTGCATAAATGACAATTTATGCATTTGTCCGATGGGGAACTGTTAGTCGACCAACCAGCCGTGTAGCTATTAACCGCCAATGTCCCGTACCTGAACTGCAGTAGTAGCGAGCGAGCACGGGCTGGTATGGGTAGATCCAGGGAGCTTTCAGGGAAGGGAACGTGTTTGACCAGCAGGAATTCAGCTGTCAGCCGACCTGACACATGTGAACCGAGAGATTCCTCGTTGATTTTTGCCCAATAATGTTCTTTGATCAGGCGTTTAGCACTGCCAGGAATCATCTCGGGGTTCTCCCAGTACTGGGATAGTCTCAGTTTGGTCCATGCCACTTTCATCTCCCTGAGCCACCGTACCTTTTCCCATCCGTGATGAGGTGGTAATAGTTCTTTAACTGCTGCCCTGTAGGGTTCAAGTTCGTCTGTTTTCCATAGTCTGACCCAATACAGGAGTGGTCTTAGATAGGCTATATCTTTGATACTATTTAAGCCCAGGTCCAGTCTGAGGGGGAGCATTGGCGTGCCCCTCCCCAGTCTAGATATGTGTCTGAGGAAGTTGTTTTCTTTGGTTTGGAGAGTATCCATCTGTCTATGTAATCCCCAAAGTTCTGCTCCATATAGGGCCGCAGCACGGATTTGTGCTTTATATATTTCAGAGATAAGGATCAGAGGGGGGCTTGTGGCAGTGCTAGCTTTGCGTCCTATTACTCCACATCTTTGGCTAATTGTTAGTGCCCCTTTCCTTATGGCTGGCTCCCAGCTGCCCTTGTCGGATAGTCTAATGCCCAAGTAGTCATATTCCATTACTCTCTCCAGGGGAGTTAAATCCATCTTTATGTTTGCGCTGAGCTTCTTGTTCGGGGCGCTGTATATCATAAGTTTGGTTTTCTTATGGTTTATGTCTAATCCATAATTTCTGCAGTAAACACCAAACTGATTTACCAAGTTTTGAATTCCCATGGGTGATTTAGACAAAAGAATAGTGTCATCTGCGTAGAGTAGGCAGGGGACTTTGGTTCCAGCCTGCTTGGGAGAATCATTTGTGCAGTTTGCTAAGTACTTGATGCAGTTGTTTATGTATAATAGGAAGAGAGTTGGGGCCAGGACGCACCCCTGTCTAACTCCCCTCTCAATAGCCACTGGTTCTGTGAGATCACCCTTCTTGCCGTTCCTGATTTGGGCGTAGGTATTTTCATGTAGGCGGATAATAAGTTTCAGAAGGCCATGCGGGACACCCATATTGGCTAGCGTCAGCCATAACTGGTTTCTGGGGACCAAGTCGAACGCGGCTCTGAGATCAATAAAAACTACATAAAGGTTACCCCTTCCTATTTCTACAGTTTTCCATTTTATTGTTAAAAATCTTAGTACCTGATCTATAGTACTGACTGCTGGTCTGAACCCTGCTTGTAGATCAGAGATGGCGTTTGTTTCTAAAATCCAGTCTTCTAGACAGGACAAAATTTGCTTTGCAAAGATTTTTTGGAAGTTGTCGAGTAAGGAGATTGGGCGATAGTTGGCAGGGTTAGAGGGGTCGCCTTTCTTAAAAATGGGGACTATCTCTGCTCCCAACCAGGAGCTCGGAACAGGTGCTCCAGCAGCAATCTCATTTGAGATGAGGTTTAGGTATGGGGCCCAAACATCTGGATTTGTCTTGTAAAGGTCTCCTGGTATTTTATCAAGGCCGGGGGCCTTTCCCCATTTCATTGAGGCAATCGCAGCCTTGGTATCTGCCAAAGTGAATTCAATTTTGGGGGTTTCGGGGGTCATGATATGGATCAGATCCCGGGAAGCAGCATCAGTGGTCCCCAGGTATAATTGGGAAAAATGGTCGGACCATTCTGCAGGGAGTATTGAGGCACCAGGCGAACGGTGTGGTTCATTGCTGGCATCAGCTACCAATTTCCAAAATTTCGTGGTGTCGTTTGTTTTAGCGGATTCCAGGAGGAGGACCCATCTTGATTCATCCCATTCCCTACGGGCTCTGCCTTGTTCCTTTTTGTAGTCTTTTCTAGCTTCCCTTATATAATCCATCTGGCCACCTCTTAGGGCTCTCAGCAACTTATGCTGTGCTTCTCTGCATGCAGTGTTGAACCATCTTGCGTTAGAATTCTGTTTAGGCTCTGTTGCCGACTCTTTAGTAAGTAGAGTTTTTAAAGAGTTAAAAAACAGTGTATGGGCTGCTATAAGCCCACCACTATCTTTCGTGGGTTGAAGTATATATTCCATATGATCCGCCAGCTGCCAGTACACTTTTGCCAAAGTGGTTATGTCAGTGTTCAGGGATTTCCATTTAAACATTTCGCCTGTTGTTGGTCAGTGCGAGCTGCTGACTATAGGACTTGGGGCAGGAGGCCTCAAGTAGGGGTAGTAGGTTCCTGAGTGATAAAGTCAATGGTTCATGGTCGCTTTCCTCATGTTCTGTGATGTTCATATCGACCATGTGACCCCAAAGGCGGATGTCGAGCAAGATGTAATCAATCTGGCTCTTCTGCAACCCACGTTTAAATGTGGGGTGAAGGTTAAGATCCGAACGGGAACGGCCATTGCAAGCCCGGAGACCGTGTGCCAATGTAATGTCCATGAGCTGGTATGATAGTCTGTTGATTTTAGGTCTTTTGCTTGACACCAGCTGGGGGATGCCCCAATGAGCATCTTCATCTTTATATAGTTCCTGGGCCAGTGAGTAGGGTTCAAAAGTGGTGTTAAAATCTCCGGCAATGAGAATAAAATGAGAGGGAGATTTATCGGTGAGAAAATTGTCTAAAATAGTCAGTGCGTTGGACTCATATTTATTGCCCAGGCTCCTATTATAGATGTTAATTATTAAAAGTGGTTTCTCTATAAGGGATGGTATTGATAGACCCATTAGATCAGGGCAGCCCAAGTCAATCGGTTCAATTTGGCATTTGAGAGAACAGCTGAGCCATATTAGCAGGCCACCTGAGGGTCTCCCTGAATTCACCTTATTTGCTGGAACCCAGTAGCTTTTGTAACCGATTCTATATTTAGGCTCCAGCGCCCATGTTTCTTGGAAGAGACATACTTTATGTTTGTCTATGAATTTTCCCCATTCAGGGTTGTTCATTTTACTCTCCAACCCGGCAATGTTCCAACTGAGGATGGTATCTAAGCCATCTGGTTTGTTATGGGGAGCTTCAGCCACGGGATTCTCTCTCGGGGCTAGGGTACCGTGGGGAAGCAATATGCCCTTCTCGGTCGTGTCTAGGGTGCTTCCAGCCCCATCTAGGACAGGGGGTGGTCTAAGCCAATCAGATACCTGGAGTAGAGGTGGGTTTGCGGATTTGCTGTGATCTAGTGGGTCTGTAGCTAAATTAATCTCAATCACCCAGCGCTCCTTATCTGTTCCCCCGATATGGATTTCAGAGCTTTTAAGATAGTCTGACTGGGCGAGAGCGGGGGTTAGAGTAGACTCACTAGTGTTGCTAATGGGAGTATATTCGGCCTCACAATTGATTTGCCCTGTTTTATGAGTTTCATTTTTCCCAGCTATTGGGTCGTTTTTGTTCCAGTTGCTTGAGCCTCGGGAATTAAGAAAAGTCATGTGTGATAGTCAATCGTTTTCGGAGAGTGTGGGCGAGGCAGGATTGCAACTTGGCTGGAAATCAGTTGGCATCTGAGCCCTAGGAAAATCTCTGGATGTCATTGTCACCCCCTTGAAGCCTGGTGCAGCTTTATGGGGGTAAAAGGCCTGAAGCCTGCAAAGTGAAGTGGCCCCCCCTAGGGGGTTGAGATGGCATGCATTTAGGGAAAGCTGATCGACGAGGGAGGGCGCATTAAAATTAATAACAATACAGTCCCCAGTGCCAGGATTTTTGAGTGGGCCCACCCAACCCACCCTCCTCACCATTAATATTGAGGGTATCATATGGAATGCGAATCTAGCATGTTTATGCAACCAGTGAATAACCTTGTTTTTCAGTTCTGTGAATGATTCAGGGATGATGGACTTGAGCTTAGGGACATTCGTAATAACAAGCACGTAGGGGCAGGCTTCTGGAGGTAGATGTAAAGTTCCCATGTTGATTCCTGAGTCCCTGCGCATCCGATCTACTTGGATATTTGGGTGGGTTCTATGGGGTTTGGCGCCCGTGTTTGTGGAAGGGGCAATTTCACCAGTCCGCCTTAAGTAAGAGGAATCGCTCTTTGTGTACCACGTTTTAGGGAGATTAGCCAGACTAGGTGTAGAAAGCTTCGCTAGTTGATGTAGTGTGTCAGAGCAAGGTGGTTTTGACTTGTGGACCGTAGGTGGTGGGAGAAGGGGACTACTGGCATCATTGACAGGGGGGCCAAGGATAGGGTGTTGTCGCAAGCAGTGCAAGCCCGATGGGGAAAGGGGGATTGGCTGGCTGGGTTTAATGAGGGCATCGAGTTTCTCCTCGATGGCTAATAGACGGATTGTTATAGGATGTAGTTGTTTTAGAAGCTCATCTTTAATAAAGTCTGTGATAGAAGTAATATCCAGATTGCCATAGTTGGTAGTTTGGGCAGGTATATGATCCTTAGGTCTGGTAGATACGGTATGGACAGAGGGGTCCAGGACACGGGCCCGTTTGTTCTTTAGATTCGTCTCCCCCCGTTTCCTTTTGCCCTTTGTGCCATGATTTGGGGAGGGTGTGGGCCTGATTGGCATAGGCTGGGTAGATCCCGAAGAATGTATGGTTCTGTCCAAGGGTTCTGCGTTGAGCGTTTGAATTGTGAGGGTGGTTGGTGCTGGTGGTTCTGCAGAGGGGGGCTGTGAAGCTGGTGAAAAGAAGGATGGGGGAGCAGTTAGACGGCGCTCGACCAGTTCAATTTCTTTTTCTAGTGCCCCTACCGCTTTTTGGAGGAAGCCGTCTAAGGTCTTATTATTGCCTGCCTCTTCCAAAGGTATCCCTCCCTTCCGTCTTCCCATCTTGTTTTAGTAGGACACTCAGATCCTGCTCAAAAGTTTTGCAATCTTTTCCCTGTGAGCACTCTCCCTCTCTTTTCCTCACCCTGTTTAGCTCTGCTGAGGTTTGTGTTAGGGAGTGCTGAGATATCTAAGGGGCACGAAGGGCTGATCACCTCTGTTTGAGAAGGTGTCCGGGTGGGTAGATAGTTGTCAGCCACTGCCCAAGTCCTGCATCTGTGGAACCTGTTTAGGGCGTTAAAGTTCCGAACTGATGAAGATTTTTCTGGGAGCCTCGCTCCACCCACAGCACCATATGGTGCTTCCTTCAGGCAGCCTTTACCTATTACAAAATGTCAGGGGGGTGGCCCTGCCCTGACTCTTCCTGGCAATGACGGGCAAGGACGGGCCCGCCCTTGGCCCGGGCTTCGCCCGGGCGCCGCCCGCGCGCGTCCCGCGCGGCTGGAGCGCGATGAGAATTTAAAGGGCTCCTGCCCTTCCAATTGGACGCTGGGTTTTGGGCTCCTGCCCCCTCCGGATTGCCTTGTTTGTTCGCGCTTTCCCGCGACGGCGGGAGCGCGATGAGAATTTAAAGGGCTCCTGCCCTTCCAATTGGACGCTGGGTTTTGGGCTCCTGCCCCCTCCGGATTGCCTTGTTTGTTCGCGCTTTCCCGCGACGGCGGGAGCGCGATGAGAATTTAAAGGGCTCCTGCCCTTCCAATTGGACGCTGGGTTTTGGGCTCCTGCCCCCTCCGGATTGCCTTGTTTGTTCGCGCTTTCCCGCGACGGCGGGAGCGCGATGAGAATTTAAAGGGCTCCTGCCCTTCCAATTGGACGCTGGGTTTTGGGCTCCTGCCCCCTCCGGATTGCCTTGTTTGTTCGCGCTTTCCCGCGACGGCGGGAGCGCGATGAGAATTTAAAGGGCTCCTGCCCTTCCAATTGGACGCTGGGTTTTGGGCTCCTGCCCCCTCCGGATTGCCTTGTTTGTTCGCGCTTTCCCGCGACGGCAGGAGCGCGATGAGAATTTAAAGGGCTCCTGCCCTTCCAATTGGACGCTGGGTTTTGGGCTCCTGCCCCCTTCCGGATTGCCTTGTTTGTTCGCGCTTTCCCGAATTAGTGGTAAAAATGGACTTTTGCCTTTGTATGCTGTGCGCTGTGTCACGCTCTGCTGCCCTTCTCGTGCACTGGGTCGCTCCCTACTGCAGCTCTTGTGCGCGCCTGCCACGACGCATGAATCTTCTGCTTTACGGCTGGTGGTGACACAATTATTTATAAGGGTAAAGAACTTAATTGGTTTGTCTGGAGAAATCATAGAATTAATACTCTATCGGACTTATACACACGGAATAACTCCTTGAAATCATTCTCACAATTGCAAGAGATGTATAAACTTCTGAAATCACAGTTTAATAATTATGTTCTGATATCGTCCATTCTAAACTCTAAAACAAACTTGAAAATAGATTCTATAATACAATCATCTATTGCTCGTTATATTTATATATGGAAAAATGTCAAAGGCTCAGTATCTGGTTTATATTCTTTATTAATCGATAGATCTTTTTCAGACGATACATCTGAAACTTTAAAAACACGGTGGTCTACACAACTTAATATTACATATTCAGATAAAGACTGGGCTAAAGTTCTGGAGAATTATAATCAGGGCCTTTGTGATGTAAGGTTAAAATGTAATTACTTTAAAATACTGCATTGGTGGCATTGGTCACCTTTTAAACTTTACTCTGCTAAACTTAGTCCAAACTCTGATTGTTGGAGATGTCATCAACCTAATTGCTATATCGTACATATTTTATGGGAATGTCCCGAGATTCAGCAATTTTGGACACAAATAACAAACCATTTAGGGAAAATGGTACCTAATATCTTGTCTCAATCACCCGATTGTTTTTATTACATGATACTTGTGGAATGGGTAGAATTTCTCCACAAATGTTCAGATGGTTATCTACGGCAATTAGTCTGGCAAAAGTTACTATATTACGTTTTTGGAAATCTAATGTTTTACCAACGGTCCAATCCTGCTTGGAGGGATGGCTTTTGGTCTGAGGTGCCCAGCCTCCGAAAAGAGAAGCAGGTCCAAGCCGTCACTCTCCTCATGTGCTAAAGTGATAAACTGCTATAACTGCCCCAGACCCATTCCCTCAGGGGATTTACCTGCCCCAACTCTCAAGGAGAGATGCGCACTCCCTGCCTCTCACCTCACGAAGGAGAAGAGGCTGCAACTTGCCCTCCACCATCAAAGGGCGCCTCTCCCTGGGGAGAACTGGCAGCCAGTTCTGTTTATAGGGTAGGTGCTTGGAATAGCTGTCCATATAACTTCCCAGTTAGCCCCTTGCGCGCCTAGTCCCCCCTTTATGTTTGCCCCGGCCTCCTGCCCATTCAACTGCAGCAGCAGAAAAGAGGCTTGCCCTGACCTAGTGTCCCCAGGGTCAGAAAGGCAGCTTCTAGCAAAAACCCCTTCTATTTGTTGTTTTACACTGCGGATGGGGGCAGTTATAAATGCCCAAAGCATTATAGTGATGAAGAGCTTTACGTGGAAAGTACATGTCGATGGCTGTTCAGCCAATGCCTCCCAAGACCCCTTTCAGTCTTCCCCTTCTATTTTTTTGTATTTCCGCCTAGCAGTGCTCATGTCCTAAGTGAAAAATTTAACAAACAAACAAAAACAAGACTGTTCCCATGGTGAACTGAGCCTGCGTCCGCCCCAAAGCGTTGCTCATTTAACAAACGTTCTTAGGCTGGTGCCAGGAGACTGTAGTTACCTTGAGTGCCCTCTGTGCTTCTGGTGACCCCCGTACCCATGTCCTGTGGTGTGGTAGGTTGGGCACAACTGGCCCACATGTGCTCATAGCAGAATTGTCAGTGCCAGTGTTGAAGGATATGTTTGAAATTGCACAGTTTGAAAGAGTGATATATAAACTGAACGATAACTTAAAACAATTTGATAGTATCTAGGGCTCTTTCCTAGAATAATTGTGTTCTTCTTTTTATTTTTATGATGGTTCAATGAGAAATACTTTATTGTTAGACTTTATTCATCAAACTATTGTATACGTTTCTTGTAATCTAAACGGTTGTCAATTATTTTTCTTTTTCTTTTTAGTATGTTCTGGGAAAGTATATTGAAACAGAAAATCGCTTAAATGTTTCTTAATAGTATGTTGTGTATTTTCTTTCTCTTCTTATTATTATTTAATATGGAATGATTATGGAAAGTCTTTATTGGTGCACTTGGTCTTTTTGACTATTTATTGTACATTTTATACAGTCAATTAACAATTTATGTTTATATCTGTTTATAAAATTAATAAAGAATTGAAACACAAAAAAACATATAGTTTTAATACATAATACAGTATTAGTCATGGATAGCTGAGTAAAAGTAATTTGTCATGCGATGTGTTTTCTGCTTTACCTAATATTGGATGTTGTGAATGTATCATTAGTTAAACACCACAGTGACAGTAAAAGTTCTGTTTGAAAAGCTATGTAACCTTCAGTTTCTGGGAAGTGAGCTTGGTCTTTCCCTTTTTCTCCTTGAAGGCAGACTCCATGTCAGTCTTCTTATTGAGCATATGCTTAGCGATTTTTCTTGATTCTCTCTTGCCTTTAAACTTGAGCAGTCCCTATTATAATCTGCTCTTTGACTCATAGTTGCCTTGTGCTACACCTATTTGATTTCTTGCTCTTAACTAGACTAGGACTCAGCTTCTATTACTTATGCTTTTCGTGTATTTTAAATTGACTAACCATTTGCCTTTTGTAACGATTTCTTAATTTTAAATAAACCTCCAGGGTTTGTAGTTGTCCGCGTGTGGATTTTCCAGTGTGGCTTTTCCAGTGTGGATTTTCTTATGTGGGTTCCATGGGCCATGGTGCTTCGAGACTCATGCAATCAGCCCTTTTAATGGCAAAAAGCGCTAGTCAGAAATATGATGATATTTTGACGTCACTTCCTATGACGTCAGCCCGTGCGGTGTTAATGAGAATTGCCTGTGGTAATTAAAGCGACTCTCCCCCCCTCCCCGTTTTAGGACTGGTGCCGTGGCCGTTTTTTTTTAACTACAAGTTAATGTTTTAACAGAGGAATATTTTTTTCCCCATGTGCGAAACTACATTTAAAAGCATTAAGTGAAAAGCCTATTTATATCAACAGTGAAAGTGCGCTACTCAGATCGGATTCGCACCCAAACAGTGAGGCAGACTTCAGATGTATGTTTTTCCTGCAACCCAAACAAAACTCTTCCTTTTAAAGATGCACTTTTTGGTTAACTACACGTTTACAAGCTGGTCTTTCTGGATCTGTGCGAGACTGGCATCTTTTGGGCTTCCTGCGAAGCCTCCCAGCTCCTGCACTAGAACTTGTTCTGAATACACATTCACGTCAGCAGACAGTAATTCCTCGAATCGGCTCAGTGTAATTTTCTTGTAACCAGAAGCGTGTTTCCCCTTTAAGGTCGGATTAGCTCCTGACTGTCCCTCCTCTCCGGGTGACAAGGCGGCTGTAAATGTCCTATCACTAAATTAAAGCCGAGAGGCTCCACCTTCCAGCCGGGGAAGCAGAGGGCTGATGGAAATGTAGCGAGCAGATTGAGACAGACAGTGAATCATTAGCGAACTGCGAGGCCAGGATGAACTTGTCTGGAACCTGAAAAACGAAGGAAAAAAGCGCACACACCTCTCTGCGCTTTGTTTATTTTTTTTCTGGGTTTTGCGACGACGCCAAAGTGGATGTAAAAGCGGGTTGACCCCCGGACCAAGATGCTGCTGGTATCCCAGCGGGTTGACGCACCACGCATGGAGGCGCATATTTCGGTAAGTGCCCTTCGCGGTTTGTCTTCTGTTACCGGCAAACGCCATGTGTTTTACAGCACTCTTCGGAGACTTGCAATATGATGTGCAACTAACTGAAGGCATCTGTCGTTAATAAAATGATGAACTTTCCTGCAAGTGTCTCTTGGGAAAATCTCTATTTCTCAAATAAATGTGATTTGGGTTTGTGACCGATGCCCGGACTGCACGGGAGCAGCTGGGAGCGATAGGTTCTGGAGTATCTGAGAGAACATGAGAAGTGAAGAGACAATAGATGTGTTTGCACGTCTGAGGTTTTGCTGTCGAGACCGGCAGGGGTGTTTGTAAATATAGCCGGCTGAGCGAGGTGCCGAAGGACTGCGGCGGGGACAAGTGGAGTAAAACAATAGCTGATTTAAAATGGATCCGGGCAAGCCAGGGAGAAATGCGAGGAGAGTTTAAAAGTCTCGAGTGGAGAAATCAGGTACTGGCAGAAAGGAGAGGGTGGCAAAGTCCGCCGAGCGGCTGTGCCCTTCTAGTTTGTTGTTTTCAGAAGGGTTCCTGTTTAAGTGAGGAATTTGTGGGGCAGCCTTTATGAGATCTTATCGCGTCCTCGGAGCTGAGCCGCAGCTCTGCCCCCTGCGCTCGCGTGTCCTCGCTGCGATGGACGGGCATGTGGTGGTGTGTGTGAGGGAGAGGTGGTTGGCATCAGTTTTAGGGACTCCTCCCGGGTGAAATGCTGCCCGGGCGGGGGCTAATGGGATCAGAGAGGCTGCCAGGATACCCTGCTGCTGGAGCGGCCGCCTCTCTGCGTAAACACGGGGCGCGGGCAGCCTCGTTCGGCCTCATTACGGGGGCGGAGGGTTTAAACGAGGCGTGGTGGGAGAGTGCGCCCCATCATGTTCGCGGCCGGCTCTGGCTGGTGTGGGGGTGGGGGCGAGGGGCGGGCAGGGATTCCGAGCCCTCCATCCTGCCCGCTAGACTAGCTGTCTCTGTCTGTAGACATGCTGCTCACAGCGAGGAACAAAAGGATGTGTGTGTGCCTGCTTGTCTTGTGAGAGGTGTGCGCTGCCCTTTCTGCGGAGCCGTGCACCCACCGGTGGAACTGAGGCTGTACTCCGCCTCTGCTGTGTGTGCGATGCTGCTTTTGTTTAATCACCCGTGTCACTGTGCATTTGTACCGTGTGTCGCTCCGTTTGTTTTATACCCTGGCTATGATTATGCATGTGTCGCGCAGTGTGTGATTGTCACTGGATTTCTCTCACTTTCCGAATGTGATTGTGCATTTGTCTTGTGCTCTGTCACTGCATTGGTGCCGTGCGAGCCGCGGTCGCCGGTGTTGCGTAATGTTTCTGCATTAAGATTCTGCTCGTAGTTGATTTATTAATTGTGCATTTGTTACACGTGGCGTGATTGCCCAGTGTGTGCCTTTCTTCGCCTTCTGTGTGTGCTACTTACGTATCTCCATTGTCTGTTTCTTTCAATTGCTTTATGTTTCTGAGCTTCCTCAATGTACCTGATGGTACATTTCCCTCTTGCTTTGTACTATTTTGCGGGGGAGGTGGGGTTCACATTCCTTGGAGAGGTGGTCTCTGCATGTTTGGCGGGTTGTGTATTTGTATCTTGGGTCGTGCCCTTATCTGTGCTCCCGTCTGGTGGGTTGCACAGTGCATCGGACGAGCGTCGCAGCCAGAGTCATGTGGCGGGAGGTGGGCAGGTCTCCTGCTGCCGCCGGTAGACTGGCTTCGTGCGGTGAAAATGCCCCTCTTGCTGAGGCATCGTGCAACGCAGGCCGATCGCTTACTCATCTTTTTCAAGTGTCCTCCCTTTCCCAGCCGGTGATTACGAGATGGTTTAGTCAGTTCTCTTGTTTACTTGACTCGATGCACCCATTTTAACCTGCTCAGAGCAGCTTTTCATTCTCCCAATTAGTAAACAAATGGGGTTTATTAGCTGTTGACGCGTGTTTGGCGTGTCTGCCCTGAGCCGCGCGCCATGCCATGTCTGCGCCGGCTTGCTTTGGCAGGGGGCGCCCGGGGTGTCTCTCTGCGGGGAGGATGCACACAGTTTGGTTTGTGCTCCGGTTGAATGGGCGCCCGTGGCACTCCTCCCTGGCGGTGCCAGGCTCGGAGCAGCACAAGCCGTGCTTTGTTAGGATGTTAACCTGCGGCCAGGCGCTCACCCCCCAGCCGCGTTGGGCAGAAGCGCCGAGCTACCTGCGGGGGGGAGAGGGGACGGTGGCTTTTGGTCTGAGATGCCCAGCCCCGCTTCTAAAAGAGAAGCAGGTCCTAGCCGTCGCCCTCCTCACGTGCTAAAGTGATAAACTGCTATAAATGCCCCAGACCCAGTCCCTCAGGTGTAACACGTCTCTACCTGCCCCAACTCTCCAGGCTAGATGCGCGCTCCCTGCCTCCCACCTAACGAAGGAGAAGAGGCTGCAACTTGCCCTCCACCATCAAAGGGCGCCCCTCCCTGGGAAGAACTGGCAGCCAGTTCCGTTTATAGGGTAGGTGCTTGGTATAGCCGTCCATATAACCCCCCCCTTTATGTTCGCCCCGGCCTCCTGCCCATCCAGCCGCAGCAGAAAAGAGGCTTGCCGTGACCTAGTGTCCCCGGGGCCAGAAAGGCGGCTTCTAGCAAAACCCCTTCTATTTGTTGTTTATTTATTTCCGCGGATGGGGGCAGTTGTAAATGCCCAAAGCATTATAATGATGAAGAGCTTTACGTGGAAAGTGCATGTCGGTGGCCGTTCAGCCAATGCCTCCCAAGACCCCTTTCAGTCTTCCCCTACTATTTTTTTGTATTTCCACCTAGCAGTGCTCATGTCCTAAGCGAAAAATTAAACAAACAAAAACAAGGCTGTTCCCATGGTGAACTGAGTCTGCGTCCGCCCCAAAGCGTCCCACATTTAACAAACGTTCTTAGGCTGGTGCCAGGAGACTGTAGTTACCTCGAGTGCCCTCTGTGCTTCCGGTGACCCCGTACCCTCCTCCTGTCGTGTGGTAGGGTGGGCACAACTGGCCCACGTGTGCTCATAGCAGAATTGTCAGTGCCAGTGTGCGGATGTAAATAGTACATAAATGAATCCCTGTGCCTTCATATTTGAAAGTAGTTACTGGGGACAGACCGAGCTCCTCTATCACGTGGTGTGAACAGGTTCATATTTGTGTCTCTGTCAGCCTCTGTGCGCAGGGCCTGAGGTGTGCTTAGCGCCTGTGTGTCTCTAACAGCCTGTCTGCACGCCCCCTGGTTTGCTTAGGTCCTATACTCCTGCACAGTTTCTATGCACAGAGTCCATAGTTTGCTTAGCGCCTATGTTTCTTGAAGCATCTATGCACATGGTCTCCTGGTTTTCTTAGCTCCTATATAGTTCTGGCAGCCTCTCTGTACATGTCCCCTGGTTTGCTTAGCTCCTATATGTCTCTGGCAGTCTCTATGCAGAGCCCCATGATATGCATAGCTCCAATATGTCACTGGCAGTCTCTATGCACAGGGCCATGGTTTGTTGGGCTCCTATATGTCTCTGGCAGCCTCTATGCACTTAGCCCATAGTTTGCTCAGCTCCTGTGTCTCTTGCAGCATCTATGTCTCTGGCAGGTTCCATGCACAGAAGCCATAGTTTGCTTAGCTCCTATATATCTCTGGCAGCATCTATGCATATGGTCCCCTTTTTTGCTTAGCTCCTATGTGTCTCTGGCAGCCTCCATGCACAGGGCCCATAGTTTGCTTTGCTTCTATATGTCTCTGGCAGCCTCTATGCACAGGGTCAATGATTTGCTTAGCTCCTATATGTTTGTGGAAGCCTCTATACACAGGGTCCATGGTTTGCTTAGCTCCCACATGTCTCTGGCAGCCTCTGCAGTTTTCTTAGCCTCTATTCACAGGACCTCAGGTTTGTTTAACTTAACTGGCAGACATTGCAGGCACCCACAGACTCAACATCATCTCCTATGCCGATGACACCAAGCTCCTCTTCTGCCTCTCAGACGGTACCTCCACCACACAAACCAACTTCCAAAAGACTATGACCGACATCGCCATCCGTATGAGGATTTACTGCCTCAAAGCTAAATTCAGACAAAACTGAGATCCTCATCTTCAGGAACAAGCCCACATCCCTCGGTCCCCCACCCACTAACCATGCATTCAACCTCAGGATTATCCTAGACACCCAACTGACCATGAAGCAACAGATCCACACCGTCTCTTCTGCCTGCTTCCACATCCTCTGCATGCTCCGCAAGATCTTCCAATGGATCCCCATCTCCAACAGGAAAACAGTCACTAGGACCTCATCTCCAGCCTACTTGGCTACAGCAACGCTCTCCATGCCGGAACCACTAAACAGCTCATGAACTGCCTCCAGACCATCCAGAACGCTGCAGCAAGACTCCGTCTTCACCTCCCCAGAACAACCAGCATCACCCCCACCTCAGGGCCCTCCACTGGCTCCCCGTCCAGCAAAGATGTCTCTTTAAGCTCCTCACACACACATACAAGGCCCTCCAGAATGCCGGCCCCATCTACATCAACAACTGCCTCACTTTCCACCAAACAACCAGAGACTTCCACTAAGCCTCCCTCGCCCAAGCCCATGTTCCCTGCATCAGCTGTGAACTCTACGGAGGTCGCTCCTTCTCCCACCTCGCTGCCAGATCTGGAATGGCCTCCACCTGCACACCTCCCTTTCCCTGAAGGATTTCAGAAAGCAGCTCAAAACGTGGCTCTTCAACCACCAGCAACAGCCTTACAAGGTCTGCAGCACTCTACCCCAGCACCTGGAGACCCCCTGGGGTGAGAAGCTCACTCTATATAGGACCACGTTGATTGATTGATTTGTGTCTCTAGCAGCCTCTATACACTGTTCACCAGGTGTGCCTAGCTCCTCTCAGTCTCTCCAAGCACATGTTCTCCAGTGTGCTTATCTCCTGTGTGTCACTGACAGCCACTATACACAGGTCCTCAGATGTGGCTAGATCCTGCCAGCCGCTATCAGCCTTTCTGCACATGTCTAATGGCAGGCCTCTCTTCACAG
This sequence comes from Pleurodeles waltl, assembly GCF_031143425.1. Taxonomy (NCBI): domain Eukaryota; kingdom Metazoa; phylum Chordata; class Amphibia; order Caudata; family Salamandridae; genus Pleurodeles; species Pleurodeles waltl. Next base: position 203,435,755 of record NC_090438.1, on the reverse strand, counting down.
ATTTCTGTGGCTCTGGCAGCCTCTCAGCACAGGTTGTGTGCTGTGTGTGGCTCACGTATCTGGCTGAACCGATCCTGTGCTGCATGGAGCCCACCTGCGTCTCTGGCTGCACAGATCTAGGGCTGTACGTGGTTCGCCTGTGCTGTACACAACTTGTCTGTCTCTCTGGCTACACAGATCCTGTGCTGTTCAAGGCACGCCAGTGTCTCTGGCTGCACAGAACCTGTGGTGTATGCATCACACCTGCTTCTCTGGCTGCACAGACCATGTGTTGTATGAGGCTTGCCTGTGTCTCTGGCCACATAGATCATGTGCTGTAGGCAGCTTGCCTGTGTCTGTTGACTGCACAGACCCTGTGCTGCAGGCTGGCTCGTCTCTGACTGAACAGATCATGTGCTGTATGTGGCTCGTCTGTGTCTCTGGCTGCAGGGGTCCTGGGCTGTACTCGGCTCTCCTGCTTTCTGCCTGCACAGATCATGCGCTTTAAACGGCTCGCCTGTGTCTCTTGACTGCACAGATCCTCTGCTGTATGTGGCTCACCCATGTCTCTGCCTGCACAGATCCTGTGCCTTATCTGTAGCTCGTCTATGGTTGCACATAAACTGTGCTGTATGTGGCTTGCATGTCCTGTATGCCACTCACCAGTCTCTGGCTGCTACAATCCTGTGCTGTACGCAGACCACCTGTGCTTCATGTGCCTACACGCTGTGTTGTATGCTGCTCGCCTGTGTCTCTGGCTCCACCGGTCTTCTGCTGCACACTGCTCTCCTGTGTCTCTGGCAGGACAGATCCTGTAAGGTGCACGGCTTGCCTGGCTGCACATATTTTGCACTGTATGCGGCTCCTCTGTGTCTATGGATGCACAGATCCTGTGCTCTACGCAGATCCACTGTGTTTCTGGCTGCACAGATCCTGTGTTTTATGCATGGCTCAACTGTTTCTCCAGTTGCACAGAGCCTGTGCTGTGTGTGCCTCCTCTGTCTCAGGCTGCACAGATAATGTGCTGTGCATGGCTTCCCTGTGTCTCTGACTAAACAGATCTTGTGCTGTACGTGGCTTGCCTGTGTCTCTAGATGCACATATCCATTGCTGTGCGTGGTTCTCCTGTGACTGTAGCTGCACAGATCCTGTCCTGTGCATGGTTCACCTGTGTCTGGCTGCACAGATCCTGTGCTGTAAGTGGCTCCCTAGTGTCTCCGGCTGCACAGAGCCTGTGCTGTGTGTGCCTCCTCTGTCTCAGGCTGCACAGATAATGTGCTGTGCATGGCTCCCCTGTGTCTCTGGCTGCATAGTCTCTGTGCTGTGCATGGCTCCCATGTGTCTCTGGCTGCATAGTCTCTGTGCTGTACATGGCTCCCCTGTGTCTCTGATTGCATAGTCTCTGTGCTGTGCATGGCTCCTCTGTGTCTCTGATTGCATAGTCTCTGTGCTGTGCATGGCTCCCCTGTGTCTCTGATTGCATAGTCTATGTGCTGTGCATGGCTCCCCTGTGTCTCTGGCTGCCTAGTCTCTGTGCAGTGCATGGCTCCCCTGTGCCTCTGATTGCATAGTCTCTGTGCTGTGCATGGCTCCCCTGTGTCTCTGACTGCCAGGTCCTGTGGTAAGCCGTTCCTGTGAGCTCGGCTAGGTGGCATGAGGTGCCGGTGCTCCACTCTAAAGGGGGCGGTCGCACACTGCTTTCTCTCATCTCATTCCCTTTCCGGTTGCCAGGCTCGTGTTGACTTCTTGTTTTCTGCTCTTGCAACACTCCGCTTGCGGGGGCCGGCTCGGGGGAGCTGAGAGGGGGTGGGGGGCAGGGCCAACCTCGGGAGAGCCGAGGGAGGCGAGAGCCTGAACAACTGTTATTGTGCGCGGTGCAGTGCTCTCAGATTACCACCCCGAGAGAAAATGAGGGTTACAATTACCAACTCCGACACAATATTTGCAGTAGGCGAGTGTTTCTAAACTCGGGCTGCTCCAGGTGAATTCACCTCGAAGGCTTGTTCCGTCGGGAGCATGGGCTTTATTGGGGTGTTTACGTATGTTGTTAAATGAAACCGTGGCAGCATGTGTGTCGGGTTTTTACATTTAGATTAACTACACTCAGTGCTACGAAGTTGCAAAATCTATGGCAGTGAGCGTTGCATGAAATCGAGCAATTGGTATTAAGAGAGGGGCTGTTGGGGGGGACATTTGAAGCCATTAAATAACGAGAAATTATGAACACGCGTTGTGTATTTTCATTGTTCCAAATATGTCGTAAGTGTCATGCTTAAACATTTATACATGACCTTCAAAGCGGTGTATATTAGCGCTTATATTTTAATGAAATCACAGGTTACTTTGAATATTGTTTTTCTTCGAACAAACTCTATGATCAGTGATTCATATGGTAAACGTGTGTTTGTGTATGAGAGCGAGTGTGCATATTCTCGCGTGTCGGCGTGTGAGAACATGTTTGAGCGCGTGCGTGTGGGTGAATGCGTGAATAAGTTGGTAAAAGTGTGTTTGTGTAGGTACTTGTGAGTGTAGATCACGTGTCTGCTCCCTTTCCCGGGCCTGCATTCCCCCTCACGAACAAGATTATGATAGCATGCAGCGGCTGAGGGAGGGATCTGGCATATGGTGAGTCCCAGAGAGACAGGCAGGCATGGCCTTGAACCCTCTCCACAGACCAGCTGTTTCCTGCCACCCAGACCCAGCAATCAGCTTCTCACCCTCAAGGAAACATCTTTTTCTCTGCGCGTTCTAAAATTTGCATATTTATAGGCGTGTTTTATCAGGAGGCGGAAGTGGTAGCTTTGGGTAGGCCTGCTCTCGCTGAGGACTGCACTCTCCCTGTTTGCTCTTGCTTTTTATTACACCTGCACTTGGACAGTTCTTTCTAAGCCCGATAACAATGTAATGACAACCTGAAAGTGGCCTCAACTCGCTTCACTCCTTGGTCTGTGTAGGCACTCAAAACGGGAGTGGATAGCCTGTCCGGAGGTTAAACATAAGACATGCTTTTAGGCGCTTCAGACCCCAAGCTGGAGCAGGCACGTGGCTCGTCACTGAGGCGTACATTGCCAGATGTACAGTGGAAATTATTTCCCAGGCTAGAGAAAACAAGTACCAATATTGATTCAGGTAATTAGACCCCGCTTTTTGCTGTTAGGTCTTGGTGGTAAATGCTATTTAAAACCCATCGTCAGTATTATGAGGCCCAATCGGTAGTATTAGTGTGGAAATCTTTCCGATGTATAGATGGCTAATATAGCCTCTTCCGTTTATGTATCCTTTTTTTTTAATGACTGCAAATGGGGTTAAATTACACCTCGGAGACGACTGTTTGCATTAGGCCACAAGCATATTGCATTGTGAATTATTAAGGATCACATGTGACCCCTTTGAACTAACTAGGTTCCCTCCAGGGAGACTCATTGGTAGGGGTCATCACAAGGCCAGTTAAGCGAGGCTCACAGCTCGGGATTACCAAATGAGTACGTCTTTCTTTGATGACGGGTGTACCGCTGAAGCCCACGTCAGCAGTGTTTGGCACAGGGTCTAGATTTCCAAATCCAACCCTCAGAATCTGAACTCTTGTTAGAGTGAATGTTTGGTAAGCTTACTCTCTGTCTCTGCATCACTAAGGCTGCAGAGCTCCAATGCACGCCTTGCAGGTGTAATCAAACACTGTTTCCTAGTAGTTTAGTCCAGCTGGGTACATTAATGGAAATGAACAGTGCTCTGAGTGAGCCAGGGCTCTAAGTGGGCTTGGGCCTACCAGGGCTGACCCTGACAAAGCAAAAAAAAAAAATTAGATTAAACCAGGATCCTATCTATTTCTGTCCTTCACTGGTTAAAGAAATAGTAACTGTACCTCTCTCCAGTTTACAAGGCGGAACTGCAGCACACTCACCCGAAGTCTCCTTTGTAACAAAGTGACAACTCGCCTGGAAGATACAGCAGGGGCAGCTCCTCCATATGGGTGTCCGGAGCATCACCCATATGGAGCAGCATCCGCTGCAAATTATTTCACAAGGAAGGGATAATAAACTGTGTTTATTATCCCTTCCTTGTGAAAGGGGCGGGGCATTGGGGGTGACGAGCAGAGGGGAGTCCTCGGAGGGTGTGTTTGGCCGGCTGTCTCGGGCCACATGTGCACAGGACTCTCTGCAGCAGTTGCTGGGTTGGAGTGAGAGCCTGCACAGGCTCCCAGTCTGTCTGGGAGTGCCCTGGCTTTGAGCAGCGTCAGGATTGGCCGTAGGGCAGGCTGGGAGCCTGTGCCTGCAGCCTGAGGTGTGGCGCAGGAGCGGAGGTAAGTTTATTTTTTATTTTTTGGGATGTTATTAATTCCTCCCCCACTGCGTGCCGCCCCGCCCCTAGGAATCCCCACGAGTTGCGACTGGGATAGAGTCATTTACCATTGGTGTCCCTGAGTCTAAAATACTGTTTCATTTCAAATGAAAAGCAGTTATGTCCTCATACTTTTAAAGTCACCTTGACAAGTGATAACACCGCTGCACAAACCATTAAATAAATGTCTTGTTCCCCGCTGATATCAGTTATTTTTTGTCCAGCATGAGTACTTATGAAAACGTCTAGCACATGTGATAGGCCATAGCCTCAGTTACATAGGCCGTGCCTCTTGTGGCAGCTTCTTAGATGTTTCTTAGTCTCCTCTGGCTCCCCCTGGTCTAATCCTTTTCGTCTCAGTTTAGGCAAAGGAAATAAAGAATGCGGATTCAAGCATGTATTATGTTGATCAATTAAATTATTGGGATTTGGCGTTGATGGTGAGGTGGAGTCATCTGATTATCTTAATATTTGTATTGAATGTGGTGTGTCCGCAAGAATCAGCTAGGCGCATGAAAACTGTTTCAAAAAGAGCATCACTTCTGTGTTGTATTTTATCTGTGAAGAAGGCAATGCTTCAGGCTGATGGTGTGCCAAGATGGTGGTGGCATAGGACTCAGCGCATAGCCAGGGCATGTATTTTCAGTACCTTTGTGTGAGTGCAGATATTAGGTTTCAGATGCGGGCAGAGTGACTGCCTCATGTCATGTCAGCAGGGACACTGCATCCAGCCCTACCTGGAGTTTTATTCTACAAATCATTGCTATCAGATGTGCTAGTTTGATTAGTTCAGTGGAAGAAAATGTTGACTACAATGCCCAGAATGCAATAGTGGGTCACATAAAAGGTCAGGACTGGAAGCAGTCTGTGTGATGACACCACAAGTGACCACCCTAGATGTGGAGAGGAAAGCTTTGGAATGAAGCACAGATCTGGGGTCTTTTTGCAGCCACCCTGAATGGGTGGTCAGGTATCACTGAGAAACTGGTGATGAGTTCCTAGTATGAAGACTACACAGCACCAGGTGCTTTGGAACCCATGTGGGAAATTGTAGCTCACTCGTACAGGTGCACAGATTGCACTGCCAGGAAGCATGGTGCATGCATTGGATAGAGCCTTATTTTTCAGGGGTGAGACTGGCAAAAGTCCAGATTGCTCTGCTCTTACCAGGTCTACTTCATTAAAGACCAACAGGCTTCAAAACAAGGAGTCAGCTCCTAGCTTGTACTCAAAAGAGGAATATACAGTACTTCCAGGCCATGGGTTGACTCTGGAGTCTAGTGTGAGCTGAAAGGGTTACCAAAACTCTGTAATAACGTGCTCATATCTAGGATGCTCCTTGACAAAGAGTATATCAACAAGGTCAAGCAGAATATCGAGTGCTACCCTTGAAAGTAACGATGCATACTGCTTTTCTTGTTAAAGAGTATTGTTCTAATAACCAGAGCAGACCTGGTGGTGGAAGTTATACATTCACCACTGTACCACTGCAGTTTGTTGTTTGTGGTCTCTTAGGCATCTCAGGGGCCTAAGATCACCCAAGATGCAGAAGGCTAGCTGATCTGAGGGTAAAACATGTCTCAGAGGGCGGAAGCTCCTGCTCTGGGAGCCTGTGATGTGAAGATACAGCTTGCCTTACTTGCAAGCTCAACTAGTGTATGCGAGCTGCTTTTATGATGTGACTGTGGCCCATTTCCCCTGCACATCTAAATAGGGTGGTGGCTCACAAACAGGTGGTGAGTGGAACCGGCTTCTTTTACCAGCGTGGAAGTAGTTTACAAGACCCAATTTAGTAGCAGACGCATGGCAACTAGTTGGAATTCTGTACACTGGGAGCGCATGTCCAGAAGACGTGTCATATAAAGTTTTTTTTTTTTGTATTAGGTCTTTCCTTTCTATATTCAATGGAGCCGTTTTTTAGTATCCTTCCTCGTAAAAGGCTATCAGTGCCTCAGCATTAATGCTGGTTGGGCAAAGGTTTCGCCTCGTTAGTACCAATTTAGCAACTTAATACGTTAATCAGCAAATTAAACTAAACGGCTCCTATGTAATCTTTGAACGGCCCTTAGCACCATATGTGGCGCTTTTTTAAAGTAACTTTTGACATTATTGTGCTAGAAACGTTTGTATGAGAGCTGCAAAAGCTTAACAAAGAGAATACATTAACTTTCTAATAATCAGTCCAGTTCTGCCTCTCAAAACTATGTTTCTGTTTACTTGCTAGATACACAGAGCCCATTGTCCTCTCCAGTAACGTGCTCGGAAAAAATATAACTTGGAAAAGGCAGCGCTGGATGGAACGAGGGTTGGGGGCTGAGGGGAGGAGGCAGAAAAGCAAAGAAATTCCATGTTAGGAAAGCATTAGCAAGGGCGACTTCTAATGTTTTCCTGCGACTGACGTAGGGAGTGACAAACATGAGTGGGTTGAGGTTGGAACGTCAGCGAGGTTTCGCTCTGGCCGGAAGCAGGCTGTTTGCTCACGGACAGGGGTCTGGAGTGGCCACCGCGGCCTCCGTACTCTGAGCGAAGGCACCCTAAATGTTTGCAGGTGTAGCCCTGGGACAGGCGCCTGGCTCGGATGTCCCTACATCAAGGAGCGCGGCAAGCAGCAAACCACCCAAACCTTCCTTTTGAAAATGAACTCGATGCAAATGATACGGGTCTGCGACAAATTAATGGCCTCATTGCCAGAGCAAATAAGTGCCGTTCTTGAGTTCTGTGCTTAAGATGTGGCAACGGAGACGCTCCTGCGGTGTCCTGGAAACAGGGCGGGGTGTATTTATAATGTGCGTTCACCCCTATTGGACGTTCACTTTGTGGGCCTGGAATAGCTGATGAGAAGCCCGATGTCTTTTAATTTACTTGTGATTTTAAAGGCTCAAACAAGCACGGTGACACCTCCATACTGTTTTTGTAAGTTTAAAATTCGCCTCTGCTCGGAATACCTCACTGGCAAAGCAGGCCAAACGTCTGGTTAAAGGTTAGACAGGAAGCAGAACTAACTATGATATTTGGATATCTACGCTTTATTGACTTTTTTTGGAAAGTACCCTTTGGCATTGTATGGCAAGGCAAGTCCCTGCAATATCAAGTCATCCATTGGCATCATGCCTGTTTAAATGAGGCAGACTGATGCCATGAAGGGGGGTCACACTGAAAGGCACATACCTGGTATTTGACACAAATGTTCATTCGTACTGCTACACATGGAGCCCGTGTGAGGAGGACCAAAAGTTTGGACTTTGTGATTAGGTTGAAGAGTGTCATTCTGAGAAAAACCTTGAGCGTGCCTCAGTCCCAGGGCAGGGGCCACTGCCAGGGCTGTGCTGGGAAGCCGAGCACCTTGTGGGAATCTTCCCACCGATGTGTTGTTTGCATATAAAACTGCCAATTAATTTTGATCTGGTCTGTCAGTGTCCAATAGATGTGCAAACTACTTCCATTAGAACTTTTAACTGCTGCCCCTCCCCCCAACTTCCCCTTTTCAGATGAGGACCTACAAAAAAACATATTGACGGAAGGAAAGGGGTGTGGTCAGTGAGTTTAATGTTACTTAATAGACTGGGATGTTTCTTTGCAATCTAGGAAATCTGGCAGTCATGCAGTGATGATGCATCCCACGGTATCTATGTGGCCTGAATGATGCAGACTTTTATAAAATATTATGTCATGGAAAATATTAATTTGTCATAGTACTCTCTTTATGAAGTTGAGGTTTCTGTATTTTGAAAAAACTGGTATGAGCCTTGTGGGAAATGTATACTTTCTTATAGGATAACTCTTTCATCAAAACTGTGCCTTGCTTACTCTTATTGTGCCCAGTGCGGTAGCAGCCAAAGTCTCACTGGTTAACTCTCATGTGTGGGGGATTCTTATCGATGCTCAGTCAAGAATAATGAATATTTCCTGCTCTTGGGTCAGTTATTACCTTCTACCTTTGCGATTACACTATGAACAAAGCCAGCACTCAAAGTGAAAGCGGGATGAACTCAACCAGTCAATCTCAGGTTAAGGAACGTCGGCCACCAAATCCATTTGAGAAACACGCTTTCATTAGCATTGGTATTATGTTATTCACATTTATTATGGTGTCGTAGCACAGTCTCTATCTGCGCACCCTCGTGTGCAGATCTGAGAAGGTCTTCAATTGGATTAGAGGAACCATCATTTGATGGTGTCTGTTTTTCGTTGGTGTTTGCTTGTGTGTAAACAGTAGTGAGATTCAGTGCTGTTAAGATTCAAAATAGTTTGTGTCAATTAGTGTAACATTAAAACAAGCTTGATGTTTATGAACCGATGGCTGTGGCCTGCCTCAAAGACACAGCCTTAAAGACACTTAACTTGTAGGAGCCCTATCATTTTACAGGTGACACCCATAGGGAGCTAAGACGTAAAGGCTGATGACGGAAAAGGTTTCACAGGGTACAACAACTTCTTACCAGTGTGGGATCCTCAGTGCATAGAAGTTGTAGTTACAAAGGTTACAACATCACATGTCGTTAAAACTGTGCTCCAGGCTCCTTGTCTATTCAAATAATCTGGCCGATGTTTGCTGCCAGTCTTGAGGGAAAGTATTGGAAATTCAGAAATTGGCATGGAGAATGGCAATGCTGGATAATCCATACCACAGCAAAGCCGGGAGCTACACCATGTTTGTAAATATCACGAGGAGTTTCCCTCCTCATGAGTCTTTCCTCGTGTTTTTTGTACTTTCTTCCCCTTCATGTTTTTCCTCCATGCTCACTGTGGTTTACTCCTACATGTTTTTCCTCATTGTACTGTCTGATAGTTTACAGATCTTGCCTGCCAGACAGCACCAGCTCTCTGTTTGTGATAAAACCTATTGTCACCTTACAGTAGCCTTAGAGCCTGCCCATTACTTACCATTGGTTGGCTGTATTGTCACTTTGATTTGCTTTCTTACTTGTTAGCTTGTGTGGCCTTTCCTTCCTCTGGAGCACAGCCTCATTACTTGTGTCATTCCACTGATTCATTTTCAGGCACTACTTTTTTCTTTTTGGTTAGGCATTCCACGAGAGTGCATATGTTTTCTATTTGTCACCTGTGTACATCTCTTCCCTCCTCCACGTTGCCTTATTGCCCATGTATGTCTCCCCATGTCTCTCCTGTTGAGCTCACCCTCGCGTGTTTCTGCCTCCCCATGTTGTTTTCTCTCCCATGTGTTTCTCCCACCCACAGACTGCTTCTAGTCAGTGAATCCGCACAGCATCACTAAAAACCATTGGCAAAGACAGTATGACCCTAAAGGGGAGATCAATAGGCTTTGCCAATGCTTGTTTCTCCTTGCGCTATACCGCCTCTTGCTTGCCCTCCGTGCTTTTCTTCCTGATGGTTCTATAACTGTATTTTCCCCCTTATGCTCTTCCTTCTTCCTCCTCACACAGTCCCTCCGCGCTTTCCTCCTCATGAAGTACCTTCTCACGTTTTTTTCTGCACTTGCTTTTTCTCCTCATGACGTATCACAGCTGGCTTTTCCAACTTGTGCTTTTCCTCCCCCTGAAGTGCCTTCTTGTGCTTTTTCCTCCTCTTGCTTTTCCTCCTCCTGCTTTTCCCATCATGCTTTACTGTGGAGTGATTGTCCTCCTCACGCGTTTCCTCCTTGTGATGTGCCTGCTCGTGCTTTCCCTACGCGCCCAGGTGGGCGGCGCTTTTCATCAAAATGGTCCCACTGGGCCCTTTCTTTCTCATACTCACTTCTCCTTGGGTTTCCTGTAGGCCATGTACGAGGAGCATCTGCTGTGCCCAGATGTCACATTCAGGGCCACTGGAATTATGCGATAAGAAAGGTCTAGACTATGCTTCAGGGTTTACTAAATTATGTGGCAAGAAAATGCAAGTTACGCGGCTTAATGCAGCACATTCGTGATACTATCAGTTCATTGTTTTGTCATTTTGTTTTACACATTAACACTGTCTAAACAAACGTTTCACTTTATTAATACTAGTTTATCACCCAAATACAGCTACCTAAAAGTGAAAGGTGAACAGTCAACATTTACAAAGTGTCTCTCGCTGCACAGTAACACGTGTGCCGCATTTTTAGTAACTTTTGATCTGTTCGAGCTAGAAAAAAAAAATATGTTCAAATCTGTAGATGATGGATTATGTGGCAAATCCATAACCTTGCGGAAAACGCAGCAGACGCAGAATCGCACAATTCCAGTGGCACTGGTGCAGTTCATTTGGGTCACATTGATTGCTTTGTGTTTCTTCTTCTTTAAGGGGGCTTATGTTACAGAGGGGAAACTTTCCTCCCCTTGAGCCCCCGAGTAATCATCTCGCTGCCATAAATGTTGATACACACATAATGGATGTAACTAAAAGAAATCTCCTTATCCAAGCAAAAACGGGTGAGTGTTTGTTGGAGCAGATAGAATGCTGAGAGTGTGAATAGACAGACCCATATGTCTCCGCGAAGGAGATAAATGATGGACGAACCGGAGCCGGTTACTGCGGCTCAGCACAATGCGCGAATTCCCGTCATGCACCTCGCTTAATAATGCACCAGCCTCCGCGGCATTCAGGGGTAACCTAGGCAGCCCCAGTCATCTGCGATCTTTTCCACTCCTCCTTTATCTCCGCGAAAGACCAGTTGGAACTTTTTTCTCTATGTATTTTTTTTTTCAGTCAACCCCTCCACCCCCAAACAAAAAAAAGAACTCCTTGGGTTTAATCAAGAAAAGATCACAAGTGAATGGAAAACCTGTTTGGAAAACTGCACGAGCCTCTGTCAGCCAGGGCCAGTATTGGATTTCCGCAGATCCTATTGAAAGGTGTTTGCGGGTTTCCTTACATTTCCTTCCACGTTCTCGCCACTGGCCGGAGAGATGCCGCCTGCCAAGGGCCATCTTGCTTTGCAGGTTAAACTTTTTACGGGTTAATGCTTGTCCACTGTTATTTATTAAGGGCTTCGGGGTCCTCTCGCTCGGCAGGCAGGTAGATATGTCTGGCAGATTTGTTCAGTTTGAAATGCGCGAGCATGAGTGTGTGTTCACAAGCGCACAGGTCTGCATTACATCAGTAGGGTATGTCTAAGCTTTTTTTTAGGCTTGTTCCTGATTTGTTTCTCTTCTTTGCTTTATTGTTTCTGTTTTTGTTTCTTATTCTTTCTTGCAGCTCAAGTTCTTTTTTAATATTGATAACGTTTTCGCTGAGCATGCATCATTCAGAAATTCAGAATGCAACACAGATACATGTACAGCAGACCATGAGTTCTCAGCCTTAAAACTAACACGTTCTCCATCATCCATAAACAGACTTTTACACCCTCGTGTAAATATCCCGCAACCACCAAACACCAGCTTTACACCTTAAGGAACACAACACCTACAATTGCAGCAGTAGGCGCGTGTACATATGTTCTTTGTGGGTGAAACTCCGAGACTGAGTTGAAATATCCACTGATATGTAAAACGTTTGTGACGACCGTGATTTCACTATTTAGTTATTTATCTGTTGTTCTAAAGTTGCGTCATGAGCATTTTTACGCCACCCCTGTGCTTCCAGAGGCTGGGCATCCTGTCTGTCGTCTCCTTGTATTTGGTTGTGTTTGACTGTGCTTGTTTAGGCAAAACTGATATACCGATGTATTAAAACATGATAATGATAACGTGCATGGTTTTTTGTGTGCCGCTATGAACAGATGTTGCGAGAGGTGGTCAAGGGGGGAGCTGTATAGGTGTGAAAGATGTGATGGTTGGAAAAGGATCATCTATATGGCACTCTGCCAGGATTGAAGACTACTTCCTTGGTTGGCTGAGGTGATCCCACTGTGCTCTAGGACTCAAGGCTGGTCTTAGGCAAAATGGAATACTAGAGACATAGCAAGGCATCACTCGCTATCGACAGATGACGATAGTGTCCACGTGTAGAGCACACCTGCAGTAACACGACTAAAGACAATTAAAGGCCTTGGAAATGAGCCTATTCTGAATATAAAATGGTCATATAGTTGAGGTTCAATCTTAAAATGTCATTCAAGAAGATGTAAAAGAGCACACGAGGAATTACCGGTTTGGTTGCATTTTGCTTAAATACCCGTTCCCAAACGTGTGTACAGTATAGTGTACCTCAAGCTGGCCGTTCAGGGTACACGAACACGGTTAGCACCTCGGAAAATGCAAGTGTTCAGCAAAGAGAAAACACGAGGAGAAGGTGGGACGAGAGTGAGAACTGAAATTAAGAGGCGCCTGAGGAAACAGGCCTTTCCTGAGATGCTTCAGTCTTTCCCAAGTGGGTGTTGGACTTTGCTGACACCAGTGTTGCATGTGTCTAGCTGAGTGGCTAGAACACTGCGGCCTACACATGTCACTGTGCCATCACCAGACCATCTTGTTCACACAATTGTACTAATTATCTCTGCTGTTATTAGATGTTCAACAAATTGCCTTGTTCTTTGAATGCCTCTCCTGTTGGGCAGTGGAGCTTCAGTATACAGAGTGGGTTTCGGCTCCACCCATAACTGTAACCTGTCTACTCTATCGCCATATGCCATTGGCTGTTAGCTGCATCGTTTTGCTTCCTATAGAGTGCTTGCATGACAGTGAAATAAGGACTGTTTCACATTTGAAAAATAACGAATCGCCACACATCCACACATTTATTTTATAGATGCATTGTATACTGAAAGCAATTTTTTTTTTTCCTGCAGCAGGCTTTTGATAATATTTTAGTAAGCGCTGAAAATGCAAACCAGTCTTGGATTTGCCAGACTTTTACTGTTTCTATAGCAGTGTATTATGTTTCCCGTTGCAAACTGCTAGCACTTCGCCTCAGTCTAAGATGGTTTTGTGCATGCATTAGTTGGATGCGGTGGGTTGGTGGACTACTGCATCCATTACAGGAATCTGTGTTAGACTTTATGGCCACAAGTCCGAATCCCATTATGTTCATTCGTTTTCTCTTCCTTTCAAGGCCAGTAAAGTGAGTAACACTCAGCTGGATAACAATGAACATCAGTTATTTTTCAGCTGCACTGTGATAACCCGAGTGGTGACCCTCCACTCTACGAATATGTGTTATATTTTATGTTATCACATTGTGGGAAAACTTAGGCAAAACATATGTTTACACAGATACTACTTAAACAGAGATCTGTGAGGGACAGAGGTCATATTTACACATAACACTGATAAGGGTCATGGATGAGGGCGGGTGGCCATTAAGAACAGTTAATACATTATCAGTCTACATTCTGTGGTTATTACCACTCTGGTATTTCACAGTTTTGAAAAGTATGTCCATCTAAATAAGTCAGCCTTTCAAACCCGATGCAAGCCAAAAGAAGTGTTCTTTTCAGAGCACAGTGCTGAATGTAGGCCTCTGTTTGCTGAGCCACGTCGCTTGCCTACTTTTTAAGTATCCCTACTGACCAGTAAGTGATGTAGGGCAAGTATTTTCTGACTAACCACCAGATTTTAATGTTGTCTTCAAAAGATCCCCTGGTAAAATGCATCAGTTGGCCAGTATACTGACCAATCAGAGTGTCGTATTTTCAGTGGTGCTCTCGTGCCCCAACTGTATCGCCTCCCCACCGGAGAACAGTGCAGGCGAAAATCAATATGCTGCTCGCTCGCCAGGACGTGAGTTCGTCATCTTGCTTATGAGTGTCTTGCAGAAAAGACGAATTCGTTATCAATCATCTGCTTGAGTGGACTCTGCCAAATCATAGGATATTATTATACATGAAGGTAAAATAGCCATAAATTGACGTGATCCTATTCTGCGTTCATTTCAGCTGACTGTCAGGCTTTGCCTGGGGGCACAGGCCTGATGTTTGCCCTCCTTCTTTGTCCAGGAATGGAAGACGAAGAACTGGGAGAGCCTCACTTAAGAGGCCTTTGTTCAGGATATGATGCTGTTCTATCGCCAATGCTTTGGATTTAAAGTGTTTTGCAAGTTCCGCATTGTACCCCGGGGAGGCGTGGTTTGCCACGCACCCTTGGCCAGGCCTCCAGGTTTCTCTTGCTCGGTGTGTGTGACACACTCTCCCTCTCTCTCGGGGAGAATTATGTACCTGTAAAAATATCTGTGTGCATAGATTGGGGCAAGCAGCGTGACCCCATTCTTCATAAAGTGCCATCTCCTGCATTATGACTGATGAGGACTGCAGGTGGATGGGGCAACAAGGGTTTCCCACTGCCTCATGTGCACCACACACCTTCACTCAAGATGCAAAATATAATTCAGATACCACTGTAGAAAGAACTGTTGCACTGGGGCAATGTTTGGCCGTTTAGATCAGTCAGAGAAGCAGCAGCAGTTCCTTTATGATTCCTGTTCCACCATGAAATGGTGGTGCCCTAAAAGTGTGGCAGCCAGCGCAGGCAATCACATCCTGCCAGGAACCCCTTTCTTTCTGTCAGAGGGCAGCACCATGTCTTCCGCTTCCGGCACATGTAGGTGGTACAAGGCAGGGGAAGTTACTCCGCACTTCAGTCGCATTAAAGGAGCAGCAGCCCGTGCAATGCAAATGGCGGCTCCTCGCGTGCAGAATTAGCCTTTTTAGAGAGTGATAGTATGTGTGATTCATAGGCCCCTAGTGGTGTATAATAGATTCTTTATTTACAGCGTGTTGATCCCGAACGGCAATAAATCCAGAAACAATTGGCTGTGGTTCCAAGTCAATTTCCCAATGAAGAATTCGACGGTTCCTATGGGGCATGAACTGTCCAGTTTCTGCCCTGGAAAAGAACGCATTTGGCCTTTTGAAAATTAACTGGATGGCCACAAAGATGGTCTTTAAATGGGTAGAAGGCGGCAGATCATCTGTGACTGATCTCTTGCACCAACGTGCCCGCAAAAAGTGTCCCATCTATCGGTGTGCATTTTCGTAGCCAAAGACGTGCAAGTTGTTATTGTGTTACCTCTAGTAAATATTACATTTTTTGTAAGGTGTGATTACCTTTAATAAACCAACATGTTGCATTTAAGAGTGCTGATTTCTAACGTTGCCGTTATCCAGCGCCAAGTCATTATAGGTAGGCGTGGGGTCCTTCATGGTATCTTACATATTCACCCTACCTTGCGAATGCGTTTCACTTTCCGGGCAGTGCCCCCCTCTGCACTCAGACAATAACAGTGTTCTTCGTGTCCGAAGGTGTATGACTAGCTCTCAGATATTGTTTTGTGTGACCTCACCAACCAAATATCATTCCTGGTGTTAGATTATCATGCTAAATGCATGGTCAGTAAGATGTGTGTGTGGAGGGTCGAGGGGGGAGGACATGTGAGCTACCTGCGAGCTTTGGTTTAAACTACAAGCTAAAGCTGTGAAGAAGTGATGCCTGAACTGTTAAAGAAAAATTAATATGAAATGAAGAATGATTTGAAATGCCATAGTTTATGTTTCTACCTTTTGGTGTGCTTCATGATCTCTAATAACATATAAAATACTTTTGGGGTCCCTGCATTTTGGGAAGAGGGTGTGTCATGATTAGTGTCCAGACCTATTGGGGTATTTCCGCAACATGTGTCCGGTGCTCCCTGACCTCTTATGCCCCGGAAGGAGGCTTCTGATGCTCTTGATTAGGCTGCTTGTAGCACATCAACTGGTGAACCCCCATTCCTTATATGGTATTTTTTACCTTATGAAACAAACTACTCGTATAAGATGCCAAGTATCCATTCGCACAACTGCGTCTATTCTCACACTCTATGCATCACTTCATACTTATACTCACGGGTCATGGTCCATCTCCAGCGTCTAGTGTGCAGCAGGCCATCACCTAACCATCTTTACGTTGGTTTTTGCCACTTGGAGCTGTGGCCCTGGCAAACCCCTTCTCACATATGGAAAACCGCCACCCCATCGGAATTAAGTTGCACCCCCCACATGTAGCCCACCACCTAGTGTGCTCTGTTGTGCAGATAGCCGGAAGGTAGGCATCAGTCATGTAATGAGGACACAGCTATGGTGACTTAAAGGGATTCATTGAACATCTAATTACTGCATTTTCTTCACACCCTGCTGCACACCAGCATGTCTGCTGCAACAAAAGCACAGAGAGGCATGCGTTATTTTGTTTTGCATCCATTGCGGAGTTTAGTCCGGTCTGCGGAGTCAAATGTGAGCCGATTGGTTTTGTGGTAATTGTGCTGACATGAGAAGCAAAGGGCGTCATTGAAAACCACTTTTAGCGATACAGCAGTAGAGCGGTAACCTGGCTTCAAGCGCAGGTAACAGAAAATGCATCACAGGCATGCGGGCTGCACATCCTTTGTCTCATTTTGCAGAGGACAGCAAAATATGAAAATAGCTCCTTAAAGGTGCAGCACAGCCCAGCTTGAAAAAAATGCCACAAATTTAAAACGGTATAATACAGCGGACTAAATGCTGTGCATGGTGCAGTCCTTTGGTGGCTGGAAAAATTCCACACAGGCTTTCTCTTTCTATATGCATGCATTTGCTATTGCAGGTGTACAGTGCCTCATAACCCAGTGAGGTCCTGAGTGCCTCTGGGTGCTTGGAAAAGAGGCTACTCAATTTGTTGTGCATGGTTGGTGGAGTCTGGGTTTATAGAGCGGCACGTCTAGGATGAGTGGGATGAGTTTGGGTGCCCTGCAAGAGGTAAGGAGGGGTGCTCCACTCATGTAATGGAAACTTGTTTCAATCTTAGGGCCTGATTTAGAGTTTGGCCAAGGGGTTAGTCCGTCACAATGGTGACGAATATCCCGTCTGCCACAATACAAATCCTGTTATATCCTACAGGATTTATATTTCAGCGGACGAGATACCTGTCATCATTGCGATGGAGTAACCCCTTCATTAAACTCTAAATCAGGCCCTTAGATTAAAATGCGACTTAATTTGTTGCGCGTGGTTTATAACGTGTGTACATGACTATAGTCTACGTGGCACGGCTGTAGTATTTTTGATGGGGATGGCAGTTTGGTAATGCTTTAAATCTGGGTCAGTCTTTAGAGAAACTGCAGCCTTTGCTCTTTCCGAAGCATTTATGCACTGCTGAATGTAGGGTTCTTGTTTCCTTTTTGCCTAACATCTTCCATTTTTGAGTTGTGTTGTAACATTTATAGCCTAAACGATATTCGACATATTGTTCTGTGAAAAAAGCCATTGATACTTCATTTGTATTGCAGATTTATGGATTGTATACAACCGTTCCTATGTCCTACTTACTATCCCAGCTACAAGTCCTGTCCCAGACCCACACTTTGCACGGGTTTAAATATGAGCAGCACATCACAATAGGCTTATTAAATTCAATTGTGCATTCTGTGTAACTGGTCAAATTATTGTTCAGGATGCTGTAGATTCCCTGGTAAGAAATTCAGCTGCCATTTCCCATAATATTACTTGATTTTAAACATTATGTGATTAACAATTCAGTTCACACCAATAAGGAAAACTCAGTAAAATTGGTGGATCATGCCCAAGACAAGGATAACTATGTTAGAAAATGAATAGGTTGGTTTGTAGATTTTGAAAGTGACCGTTGCGCATGGCACTGGGTTCTTTAAGAAACCTATCCCGTTATTCCTTTGCTTGCATTGATATGGGGTCACTGGAGAGGCTTGGTGCTCTGGGAACAAAGTAGCCAGGGCCCTGGGGGAAGAAGCAAGGCAGGGGAGAAGGGGGGAAGGGGGTGCCAAAGCCATTCCGATCATTACAGCAATTGTAGACCAGCTGTGGGAAGAGATCTTAGACAACGGGAAGGATCCTAGAGAGCCAAGCCTTCAAATAAAGCACCTTCACCTCTTTCAACCCTTCATCTAAAGTTAAACTAATTTACCACATGAGCAGTTTAACAAATTTGCTACAATCTTGTTTTCCTTTGCAATGATAAAGCTGAACAGGCTAGATATGGTAAGTGCAGGTGATTTTTGAAGGGTATCAAGCTATGACTGTGGGTTTTGGCCCCATGAAATAATTGAAGAGCGCGCATGAGTTTTATTCTAACATGGGATCTGCCCTCTCCTATAATAGAGGGCGCGTGGTACGCGCGACTCCCAGCCTTCCAGATCCAACCCCTCAATACGCAGGACCCAGTGCCCAAAAGTGCTTTTTCCAGATTATTTTGCAGATGAGCAGCTGGTTAATAAAAAGGTAAAGAAAGAAGGTTGGAAATTGCTTTTTTGTGTTTAGCCGGCCCGGGGCCACTGCTCTGTGACAGAAGAAGCTAGAAAGGATGCTCGCTTTCTACTTCATGTTCTACTTCAGTCTTTCAAAATCATTTCATCACGTTCCAGAAGTGTCCCAGGAGGCTTTCTGTGCTCTTGTTTGCCAAAGGATTTTATCTAAATGTATTCATTGGCTCATTCTAAGCACAAGACAAGGGTGGGGTGCCACTGCAGGGCAAAGAGACCTGGCAGGATAGTGTGCCCGCTGCAAATGTGGTCAGTCAGTTCGCATGAGGCATTAATCCACAGTATGTTTACTGTGTCTTAACATGTAGTTGAAAGTTTAGAAACATGCACTGACAAAGTCAATAGGTTTTATTTTTCTAGTGATTAGCTATTAGGTATAGGGTGCTAAGATGTGCTTCTGTAGCTTTGATGGGATGGCGTGAGTGTGTGTTTAGCACCCTAATGGCCAGTGTGGGAAGCTAACAAAGTCTTCTGTCCTTTAATAGCACAGCGTCAGCGCCTCTATGCAGGGCTGCCATATCATCAACAGGACAGGACCGGCGTTTCACTAAGGAGCAATTACACTTTTCATGAGCACAAGCAGCCCTCAGATGGATGACTAAAGGTTTGACCATCAAACACAGAGACCAACCTGCTTCTCATTTTCATGCTATGTGGCTCTTTTCAGTGGGAAGGAGCGCAACATGTGGTTCTCCCACTACAATGGATAAGCAATCCTGGATAATGTTCATTTTATATGACTTGACCCTAAGAAACAGACCAAAGAGAGACTTACATCTGTTTCTCGAGCCTGCTTCAGGACACTTGATTTCCATTACTCAGTTTACCACTAACCAAAAGTTTTCAATAGGATTGGGCCACTCGTCAGACCGAAGCCTCGGTAAGGTTTTCGAAAGGATCACAGATATGCCATCCAGCTTTAATCATCTGTATATATTCATTGTGGATTTACCTATCTGGAGGGTTTTCAAAGGCAACTCTGTTATGTAAGGAAAATGCACAGAATAAACACAATTGAAAAAGAGTTCTGCAACAAGTAGCCCTGGTGCACCACATGGAGTATGTGTGCGCTGCATTTTATTCTATTTCCAAACATTTCATTATATTATTCCCATATATCCAAACTACGTCATTAAGTTCTGCTTTCTAGACCAGTCAGACCTAAAAAAAGGCATTTTACATAAAAAATGACATAATCTCATTTTTCTTATACATTTAGCACAAGAATGAATTTCAAGTGAGAAAAAGACTAGAAAACACAAAATGGTACATGTTATGTCTTGAAACGGAGACAGTCCCACCTTAAAAGGGAGATCTGTGCGACAAAGGCATCTTGTGATTTTAACGTGGCACCAGAGAAGACAACCTTGCCTTCTTCAAAAGGCTGGCATCCTTATGCCAGCCTGTAAAGTGTGTGCAGTCCAAGGATTCATTCACACATCTGCCTACGTTTCCCAGAAGCAGCACTGAATTAGGCGCATTGTTAACATAGAAAGCCTCAGTCTACTGTCAACCCACAAAATCTTGCCCTAGGGGTAAAGGAACTACGCTGGATCACAGATGCGGTTCGGACTTACAGATGCTGCTTTGTTAGAAAGGAATTGTCGTTCCTCTTCTCTGAAGGGTAAACCCACCATGCCTTCTAGTGTTAAAAATGTTAACTCAGAAGCCCCATGTCTGAAAGTCATGTTTTTTGGTGCATCCGCTCTTGACCTAAAACTTCAAGTTCATAAACAAATACACCTCTCTTAGTGCATATCTCAAGCTCAGTGAGTGTTCCCATGAGAATTATCCAGTCCCCACTTCCCGAAAACCACGTGCTCACTGTTGTAGGGGAGGGTCGTTAGTAGAACATGGCAAAGCCTATTCACTCAAAGCAGTGTTGGTTACTTATTCCTCTCCCACAACTTTAAAGTTAGGAACCCCTGCTGAAAATGATCCCATTCTGACACTAAGGAATTCTGAGATTAAGGAAAATCACAGCATGCACTATTTTTGTGTCAAAAAGAAATGTATGTAAAGGATAAACTACTCTGGCATAGATTATAAGGATATTGCAAGTCACTGAGGAGTTTCATAACCATATAGAGGAACGAGGACGAAGGCCAAGTTCTTTTATAAAGTGATGGAACTCGGGGGTGGCTTGCAATATCCTTATCATGTACGCCAGCGGGGTACTTTATCCCATATAATAAGTGGTCACACCATCAGCTTTCCCACAAACAACTTAAAACTTTGGTACATAGCTCTTTCATATGGAAGAGCAAGAGCATGTTTGCAAACACAAAAATAAAACCTCTCGTGCAAAATTCAACACATCAAAATTTGTTAGTTATTTGTTACAAAAAGGTATTAGAAACAGTTCTATACAAGTCAGTTTATTTTATGAAAAATAAGCTGCACTAACTCAGAATGTGTAGAAGCACGCAGAAAGATTCTTCTCTATCTAAAGCATGCAAAAAATAAACGTAATCTCGCTTGTCGTAATAAAATAGAGCAGAACAAAGAAAAGCAACATTCTGTTTTCATTGCTTTAAACAGCTGCTTCATTATGCTCCGTGACCTGACTTGTCTTTCTTCTCTGCTAGCTCTGGCAGCAGGCATTGTGGCATCATAATTCAACTGTAATAACCTATAATTGTCAAGTTATGACGTATTTTCCTTATAATCTGCGACTGCTTGTGTCACAAGCCTCCGGTTATATGTAAAATTATAGATGGGTAACAGTGTATTACGAGGATTTTTTTCATCAAGGGCTTCTGAGTGACATCAAATAAACAATGACAGCGAAGCTCAAGTTGTCTATGATGTCACTCAGAACCCTGAGGTGAAAACCATCCTTGTAATTCACTTTTTACCCATCTATAATTTTATGTTATGTGTGTCCCACAAAATCATCTGTCCCTGCTTTCAACTACTATTCAGTTGTAGAGGAGGAATGAGGAAGCCATGTACAACCAGGCTTTTGTTATGCATTACTGGACCAAAGTTTTTTTTTTTTTTTAAACCTTAGCTGACCTCCTTGACCAACCCAACCCAACCCAACCCCCACCTTCCAAGCCTTCCTTCCCCCTCCTTAAGCTGCAATTTCTACTTTGACTCAAAATAGAAGGCAGAGGTGCACTGTTAGGCTCTCAGAGAGCCCTCTCAGCCTGGCCTAGAAGGCTTTATGACATCACAACAGTGGATAACCAGTTTTGTTATTAAGTGTTGCTGTGTCTTGGCAGTAGGTTAGGACACATAGAAACTGAAATAAATGATTAAGGCTCTCTATGAGAGCCATACATATCAAAGAAATTAAAGGTAGGATTTTATACAGGGATTACCGAATCCCATGCATTATAATATTATCCTCTTCCCTCTGCCTGGACACAAAACTAAGCAGAACGGAACTAGGAGGAGAAAACTAAAAAACATGTGGATCAAATTGTGCATCAAGCTTGTCTATAGCAGCCTGTGTTAACATTTAGGGCCTCATTCTGACTTTGGCGGGCGGCGGAGGCCAAAGTCCCACCGTCAGAAGACCGCCGCGGTAATTCTGAGTTTCCCGCTGGGCTGGTGGGCGACCGCCAGAAGGCCGCCCGCCAGCCCAGCGGGAAACCCCCTTCCACGAGGATGCCGGCTCTGAATGGAGCCGGCGGAGTGGAAAGGGTGCGACGGGTGCAGTTGCACCCGTCGCGATTTTCAGTGTCTGCTATGCAGACACTGAAAATCTCAGTGGGGCCCTGTTAGGGGGCCCCTGCAGTGCCCATGCCAGTGGCATGGGCACTGCAGGGGCCCCCAGGGGCCCCACGACACCCGTTCCCGCCATCCTGTTCCTAGCAGTTTTTACCGCCAGGACCAGGATGGCGGGAAGGGGGTCGGAATCCCCATGGCGGCGCTGCCTGCAGCACCGCCATGGAGGATTCCTCAGGCCAGGGGAAAACCGGCGGGAAACCGCCGGTTTCCCTAAAGCCGCGGTCAGAATTGGCCTGGATGCACCGCCAGGCTGTTGGCGGTGCATCCGCGGTGGTCGGAATGACCCCCTTAGTCTCCATCACTGTAGTTGCAGCTTCATGTGAGGAACAAGAAATGACTGGTCTTTTTTTACTAAAGCTGTGTACAAAGGTGTGTATTGTCCTACTTGACGATGAGACGTTTACAGTTGTCCTCTTGTATTTCCACCAGGATGAACACTGGCATTTAATACATTTTATTGTGGCGCAGTACTTTATCTCAGGAGAGGCCACCTCCAGCGTGGTGGTGTGTACTGTTACCGTGACTCATCCTCCGCTTGAATCTTTACTCTGGTGTGTGTTAGCAGGCGTAAATAAGACTTTCAGGCAGAGGTAGAAAGGGGAATGGTCCTTGGTTATGTTTATAATTACCATATCTCTCAAGATCAGTTTTCCTTGTGTCCATGTGAGTTTCCCATAGCCCCGGCTTGCCCAGGATGCCCACTGTAAAAAGAGTTTCAGTCTGGACTACATCTATCCATTTTTGTTGACTGGCGAACAGTCTGTTGGCTTGTGACTCACAGTGAGTGTACTTCATAACCTGCAATTGGAATGAGGCATTCAAACGTTAAAAAAAATCTCTGAAAAGAATTTGACAGTTGTATAAAGTTTTTAGTGACCTTAAAGACCAATCTCAGTTTTATATTGTATCTCTTTGAATTAAACATTCTAGCTATTTCTGTTTGTTACATTTCTAACTTGAAAAACCATGAACTGATTCACGTTAAGGTGTGGAGGCAGCAGAACTGTTTCTCTCAGACCTTCAAGCGAAAGAGAAAGGCTTTGAGGCCTTACCATAGGCTTGAGATTGGATGATTGACTGCAGATATGTGAAGGCGCAGCATTCCAGAGCCTAGGGCCTAGCAGCGAAGCAACAGTCCCCTCTGCTTTTTCAGCAAGACAAGGAAACCAGCAGAGGACCCTCACTTGCTCTCTAACTGCTTGAGTCGGACTGTGTGACACAACCCTTTCAGCTTGGTAGCTTGAGCAAGATTGAAAGACATTTGGAAACTAGGTGAAGAAGATAGAAAGATAGAGGGGCTCTGCCTTAAAGCAGAGACAAGATCTTGTTTTTATTGAATCCAAAGATCACTTGGGCCGGAGCGTCCTGTGCCAACTGCATTGCTAAAGGTTTCAGGAATTCATTCCATCATAAAATGTGTTGCCATAGTCCAACCTGCAACTGATAAAAGCTCCTACTGCTATGGTAGAAAGAATTTTGAAGATAAACAGTAGGGCCTGGCTAAGTAGCTGATGTTTGACAAAAAAGCCCTGGTACACACCCGAGCCACTTAAGAGAAGTCAATCTGAGGACGAGGTCCCACCAACAGACAACCTTGCACTTATACGTTCTTTATAAATATAGTTTGGGGGGCAATCAGTGTGGCAGGAGAGGAGTTCAGACAGATCATTTGGCTGTTCAGCAAAAAACAGGCCCCACCCTCATGACCTAAGCATTGTTCGCATTATGCTTATACTCTCTACAAGTCAGCCAATCACCTCATCAACTTGTGATTGTGCAGCAGCGGATTGAAGTTGTTTTGTGGACCTGAGATATGCCACTAGGTTTGCTTGTCATCGCCATATGATTGAAATCTCTCTCTTCGTATGTATATGTATTTATTACAGTTTGGGGTGCTTTTATTGCACAAAATGGAGTGATATGTAAACCCAGATTTCACATGGAACTATGAAATGTAGAAAATATCTTACAGTTCCCTGTGTAATATGGATTTGATAATCATAATAGCCTCTAACGCACTCAGCATACCTTTACTATTGTCAGTGCTCCTAGGATTATGTGGAAGTGAGGGCCAAATTAGGTTACAAGGTTGTCTACATTATGCAGTACAAGGTGCAAATTATGCAGCGGTTTAACTTGCATTTATGCAGTGATGTGGTCTATGATATCACAACACCCTCATTGGAATTACTAGATAATACTGCAGGTACCCAATATCTATCTATCTATCTATCTATCTATCTATCTATCTATCTATCTATCTATCTATCTATCTATCTATCTATCTATCTTTCTAATCTGTCTGTCTGTCTATCTATTTTCTCTATCCTTCTAGGCATATGTACATAACAACAAGCAGTTGAAAGTGGAGAGAGGAGCCACAGGCTAGAGAAAGAGACAAAATCTGTAGGTTTTGAGGGGGTTTAGTACTTAGTTATCAGACTACACTGGATTGTGACATGCCGGTTATAAGAAGATGAATGAAGCTTGTGAATGCCCGCATAACATGCACAATAAAAATAAAAAACAAAACTACAGTTATACAGTCAGGGATTTGCTACTCTGAATGAACATCCACCTGCACATTTTGTTTGTATTTTGGGATGTCTAGTATCATAACTGTGGTAACTCTGATTGAGTGGTTTCCTTGGCTGTGCTACTTTGTTGACTTAGTAGGTAGGTGTTTGTATGTTGAGTGCCTTGGGAATAACTCAGTAATATTTGAATGTAATTCTGTAGTTAATGGGGAACAGGTGCTATGATGTGCTTCTGTGACTTCTGGTGATCACGTGTCATATCTTGACATCAACTTCAGTACAAGTCAGTGAAAAAGTCATCACAAACTCCCCATTATTTGGATCACAAATCTCTCAGTTCCATAGCAGTGAGTTACAATAGATGGACTGTGAAAGAGCTAGAGTTTAGGTGGCTCTTATAAGTGCTGTTTTCGAGCAGAGTGTGCGTAAAGGTTTGAATGCACTTGGGTGTCATTTAGTTCCCATGAGTCTTTTCTAATAAAATCACATTTGCTATTAAAGAAGCTTGTTACTATTGTCTATGTGCAATAGCTGACACAGAAATAGACGCCAGTCCCTGGCAAGTGAGATTTTGCATGAATACCGCTAGCGTACTCACCATGTATTTTCTGCCCACAGTTAAAACGTCTGCTGCGTGACTGTAGTCATTGCAGTCCTTGCTTGAGTGTAGATCAGTACTCAGTTACAGACTGGTCACGTCTCTGGTGAGACTCATACATTTTCATAAAAGCTATAGCATCATTTTTCAGTAAAAGCAAGTCCTTGCATGAATACAAGTCAATTCAATAGTTACAAAACTAGCATTTGCAACAAATGGTTTGTTGTCTTGCTTACATATCTTTGGCAGTGTGTTTGATACCTGGCTGCCTTATGCTGAGTGTTTTTGTGTGCTGGGGTTTCTCATCCTTAAGGTTAATCTTAGCTATAGCATTTGTCAGTGCTGGGCTCTTAGCATGGAGGGATGTCTGTATTATGTTTGTTTATGGGCGGAGCATCCCTCTTTTTGTTTGCTGTTCCTCATGTTCTGTCATAGTGTCGGTGTGCATACCTGTCTGTCTCGGTTTCTATATTTCTCTGTCCTGCAGAACCTGTACCCGTACTCCTGTTCTAGAATCCATCTCTCACTGTCCAACTGGCTGTCTCTCCTCCTTTTTTCTGACTGTCACCCCGTCCTAGTGTCTTTGTCTTTATGTTCTAGAGTTGCATTTCCTTGATGCAGTGTGCAATCATTGCAGCACTGTATCTCAGAGCCTGTAACTAATCATGTGATTGCAGATGGTACTTTGCACTGTTAAATGAAAAGAACCAGCAAGTGCATTGAAAAGTGTGACCAGTCTGGCAGGTAGACATATAGCGTAGTTTGAGCAGCCATCTCCTCTTTACTGCAGAACTCTTGTTGTTTCTGCAGCACGGGTACCTTTTGGCTTTCTCAGTGAGATTCCCCAAGTCTGATGGGCACGAACACATGTGGGTCAAGGCTGGCCGTTCCAGCTGCACTGCTCTTGCTGGAGATGGTACAAAGATAATTTGCATATAGTTAGCCCTAGTGACCATAAACCTAGACTGGAATTCCGGCCAAGAGAGTTACCTGTAGCTGGGATCAAGTTAAGCATTCCACCCACTAAGAAAAAAGTGTATGTTTTTTTGCAATGGTACTTTTGACATATTTTAGATTAAGTGTCACACACTCTACAGTGCCCTCCATAGAGGTTGTTTTCCATTTGAAGGGTGACAGTTACAAATCTTGGCGAAAAAACTCTATTAGGCTAATAATTTTACAAGTCAGGACATGGCATATACTTAGGCAGTGTTCGGCACGAGGCCATGCGTGTCCTTGGGGCGGGCATTCCCTTCTTAATTGAATTCCTTCAATGTGTGATGAAAGCTAGTGGTCACAGGAATGTTTAGGCCAGATGTGAAGCATCCCCAAGACACTGTCTGCTGCAGAATTATAGATACACAAAAGCTAATGATACAAATTATGCACACTAGACAGAGTGCAACCACACCTACCACTTAAAGGCCTTATCCGAGAATGATTATATTGCTGCTACGCATGTCTACATTGCATTGTTGCACTGAATTGGAAAATAAGAGCTTGATTACATGACAATGCTTGCTTTAGTGAGTTTTTATTTCTATATAAATTGAGGGCAGGGTTAAATAATTTAAGCGTGCCATGCCATAGATGTGCAATAAAATCCAGGTTTACATTTCTATCTATAGTGTATTAAAGAAAAATACTGAACATTCCATAAAGAGGTATTCATGCGTTTCCTACATGTGTAAGATGTTGGTTCCATGTGTGGTAGTTCCATAGAGAAAGCAAACCTTTACTGTATTTAGGGGGGGAGGGGCTTGCATCCGTTTGCTTTTAACTTCTACAGCAGTAGAGGCACTTCGTCTTGGCAGGCTGGAAGAGCTTCAAGTTTGATTGAAAAGTTTCTTGTGTTAGAACGTGCATCCAGTGTTTAGTGTCCTGTTTTAGGGTCGCCAAATGGAAGTCATTTCTCTGTGAAGTATGTGTTGGAGTAGATGGGAAGAGGACAGTGCTTTTAGATAGATTCTCATGTGGTTATCCATACCGTTAACCTCGTATGAAAAAGCAAGACACCATGTTACTCAATTTGTGTAAAGAATGATGATGTGACTACATATTATAAGGAATAAAATACCCTCTGAAATATGTTAGAAGGCTGTTTGTTGAACATCACCTCGGAGCTTCGTGACTTCATTAAAGAACTAGGCCTTCAGCCTTGTTCATCTGTATGGTCATGAAACTCCTCAGACACTATCCTTACAATGTACAGCAGGGATTACGTTTTGCCATATGTGTAGAATGCGGCCATACTTTTGTGTTCAGTTGTTAGCGATATAGAGGTCTTCAGATCGATATGGGCTGTGTTCATGGCCTAAAGGTTATAGATATTCAAGCACTGTGATGACTCCAAAGTCTTGAGGTTTTGCTACTTTGTAATATAAACATTTTAGGTATTTTTCAGAACTTTACGACATGGTGCTGTTGTTGAAGGTGGTCGATCACCCTACCAACAAGATAGGACCCAAAAGAATTATAGCAGTCACCACTGGCATTTGGCTGCAGACTGAGTTCCCGACTGCCAGAAGGTGCACACTGTGCTGGACTTGATATTAGTCATTTGAGATCATCTGTTTAGAAAAAGGAAAAATCTATCTCAGGAGCAAGTTCTGCTGGTTACATGCAGGTCTTGTAGTCTTTCACTTCTGAGCAAACTCTGCATCATATGATATGGGAAATGAATCTCTGATTCTTTGTGCTTCATTGAGGAGTGAAAGGGTGTGGAATAGTTTTTTATTTTTTTTATTTTAGTGCTTTGCAGTATCGAAATGCAGATACGAGTTGGGTGGTTTGGCAAATGTGTCATGATTGTGAATGCAAGTGAAGATTTCGGTTTATTACCATATTTTGTCTAACGTACACCCAATTTTGAAGGTGGAATTGATTCCTCAGTGCACTACCAAATTCAACAGTCCAAAACAATTATTGATTTATAAGAATAGCTCAGTTTCTAGTATGGTGTCGAGACCAGGGACTTTACCTTGGTGTTATTCTAGTTTTTCAGTTGTATTTAAAAACTTCACACAATCTTTAAACAGAGTTTAAAACGAATAAATATACATGAATATTACGTTTTCAATTATCGAGTGTAGTAATTTACAAAAGTCCTAAATAAATTAATAAACCCTCCCGACCATTCCAGTCAAGCCATCCGGTGCCTGATCTTAGTTACTGCTGGAATAGTATTAATTAAACCTAAAGGCCATCGCATTACAAGGTGCGATTAGACCACGTGGTTATCTAGAAAGAGCTACATAACTCCGCATCCTCTTTCATTGGGCTTCGATGCGTGTAAAGCTCTCCTGTCCAGGTGCTGTGGGCCTTCCAAAGTCCATGTCAGCAATCCTCCTTGTTAGCTGTGGGGGCGGCTCAGTGAGCTGAACACTCCTCGCTGTGCTGGATGAAATACTCATCCTTCCCAAGTGGGTCAGTTCAGTACCATAAATTGAATAATATGACCATCTGTTATTAACAGCGTATGAAATATGTTGTTATTCTTATGGTGTGAGGGTGCCCTGAGGACCCTCAGCTCTGGGTAATTGTATAGTCTTGGAGGTCAGAAATTATAGAGGTAGCCAACGTCAGCTCTAGCTCCGCCCAGCAATCACTTAAGCTTGAAAGTGCTGTTGGTTTCAAGTGAAGCAGAAAAGGGGAATACAGGCTGAGTGCTTCAGGTACTTGAGGGGACCGAGGTGTTGTCCCTGTGAGAATGCGAGTATTTCAAGGATCGAGAAAACTCACTGATGGCACAATCTTGGGGCACTTTGTACACTGGTGGGAAAATTAGGGCTAGCTAAGCCGGTCGCAGACCTCTATGCATGTTCCCTCACAAGGGGAGGCTACGTTATCCTTCCAGAGCAAATTTAAAGGCTCAATGGACGTGTGTTTCCACCAGGATTTCCAACTGTAGTTCATATTATGTGATCCCGTTTGCATCCTGCAGCCCACCGTTCTGAAAGTTGTTATACCATCTCAGCCTTTCATCCTCCTATGGTCAATACTGTTTTAAGATAACGGTTTAAAGGTAAAAAATACAGTCCTTGGTGTCTTCCACGCCACACACAAACGCCCGCCACTGACTCTCATGTTGTTCATCAAAGTAGGGACTCTCCGTTTCCTAGTCAGTCGCTCTCTTCGCAGTTAACTTCCCACAGTGACGTGCCTCGACGCGGCGGAACGGAGCCTCTTGCCGTCTTAGAAGGTGCCGCCCAGAGAAGTCCCAAGGCCTCGCCCGCCGGGCGGGTGCTGCGGGCCGGGGGAGGAGCCGACCTCTCCCGGAGGCGCAGGTCACAGCTGTGGAAGGAAGCGCCTTCCGTTGATGAAAGTCATGTGGTAAACTGAGCCTTCCTGGGCAGTTTCACCAGATACACTTGTGGATTTTCCGGAAAGTGACGTCTCCATCACTTTTGATCTCGCCTTGTTAACGCAGCGCATCGCGCGAGTCTTTCTTTGCCTTGTTACAGTCCTGCACTCTACAGTGCCTTTTCCCACAGCTTCCAGTCGGAGGGGAGCTCAGTTATTCTTAAATATATTTTTAAACCCGGCCTGCTCCTTTACTCTGGCACACAAAAGTTATGGAGCAGTGTTTCCTGAGCTCGAGATGTTTTGGAGGTAGGATTATTACCGCTGATAGTGAATGTGAACGGGGCGCGGCAGCCGACCCTGGCGTACACAGGGTAGTGGGGGCGACGCTACTGTAAGTACTGGTCGGGGCTTAATGGCCTGACTGGGCCGGGGCTGGTGTGAGAGAGCGGCGGGGAGATGCGTCTGAAGTCCGTCTGGAGCACAGTGTCCACGGATAGAGAACTCACTGTTGTGCAGGAGCTCGGGACTGCCACACACTGCCGAGGGTGGACCCCTGGGTAGCGTGACCTAATTTTGAGTTCCAGAAAACGGGACATTTAGCAACAAAATAAAGAAGGACTACAATTTTATATCAACCGAAGATAGCCCTCATCAGCCTAGAATTACAGAAGAGGCTCCCAAAAAATTAATAAAATGCATTTTTAAACCCACTAAGGGATATTTTGATTAAATTGCTTTCTTATAATATCTGCTAACTAGCTCTGCTTTGTAACACACAGAAACATGCCTGCCTCTGTTTTGAGTCGACTCACACCAAAAACCGTACACCAGCCAAATTTGCCTAAAAGTGCAGGGACAGCTGGTGAAAAAACAGGGACTGTCCCAACAAAACGGGATGACTGGTCACTCTACCCCTGGGGAGCCTGCAAAAGACCTCCCCGGGGTCTTAGAGTCCATGAGTAGTGTCTCGCATTGTACAAGGGACACCAGGCCCAGGGTGAGTCTGTCAAGGCATCCCTTATAGTGGCCTGGTCCATTTATCATAGCTGAAGATGAAATGACCCAAGAGTTGGCAACACAACACAAATTACTCAAGAGGAGAGTAGTAAGTGAGCGGGATCTACAAGTCACCATTAGGGCCACCAACCCACTGACTTGGTTAAACACGTCAGGCCACTATCTTTTGTGTAGAGTGGGCGCTGACCCCTTAGCTTGATGCTAGGCGAAGTGCTAGTCTAGACGCCCTTTAGATAGGTGTTAATAGTAGCCCGTTCTGTGCCCTGCAGAGGCAGTGTTTCCTCAACATGACGTACAGACTTGCACGGCTTCTCCACCAGCTGGTGGAGCCCAGAGTTAGGGATGCCGCAGGTACTAGGTGGCATGGGAGCCTGGAGCAAGAAATAATACTTAGGCCCAATAACAAGGTGGCCATATTTATGTGCAGAGATACCATGCGGCCGGAAAAAAGGTTTTCGGCGAGTATTCACATAAATATAGCTATCATGAGTATATATCCCCAGAATAGGGGACCAGGATTTACCAAGTCCATGTCCGCAGATGGTGTCCTCATTCTGGAGAGAAATAAGCTTACATTTACCACCTGCCCTAAGCATGCGCACATGCCCCACATTCACTGCTCTACGCAGGTCATAAATTGAAGCAGAGGGGCTGGTGCAGTGCGATATGTGGAAGTGAGGAGAGAGCATTGCACAGAGATGTGGTGGGCTGGCGGGTGGAGTACTCCATGCTCCCCCACACAATGGGATGGGGTCTTGGGGAGGCCAGTGGTCAAGGCCAGGCTGTCATTGCAGCAGAAGCTTCTGGTGATTTTATGGCCAGTAAAATCAAGTCAATTGTTCTCACACTTGGGAAATTCAAGGGGGGATCAAGATGCCAGTAAAAATTGGGTGGAGCAGCATGTCACCCAGGAATACCGCTCCACCCAGCTTATGTTGAAAGCCTAAGTGTTTAACTGTCGTCTCTTGACCCTCCTGTGCTGCAATAAGCGGCTGAGTAGTTGCTGCTATGTGGAGTAGGTCTGTCCGAATGAGCCACCGCCCTTAAATAAATATATCTCCGGTGTTAGATCAGTACCGGATTGCAGCCTGTACTTAAACTTTGTAATTTCCTGAATAAAGGAGTGTTTGTTTGCACAGTGAATTAGCATCGGTGATCCTTTTGGAGGGCAAATGCAGTTTATTGACAGGTGAATTTTCAGGTGGAGGACACTATGATCTCTTAAGTGTGGTTCGGTAGACCCTTCCAAAGGGTATGCTATGCTACAATCACCTATGCTAGCCCACTACTCTTCGCAAACCCAAAGGTTACATACCTGGATCCCTTTGTAGTGGGGAGAGATGCCACAGATGGATGTGCATTTACAGCAGGTTTCGGGGGCAGTTGTGCTAGTCGGGGGCATCTAGATGCTTCTGCACATGGCCGAATGCAGTGCACAGTCAATTATTACTTTCACCAGAAAACAACAAATGCTGACCGTATGGTTCTTTGCTCACAAAATATCACTTCGTGGATAGAGAGGTTGTACTTACATTGCTCATCGTAACTGTACAAGTTCAGTGATTTTTTTAAAGTTATGTTTTGAAAATATAACGCCTCATCAACTGAAGGTTTGTAGAACTTCTGTTTTTCTAACAATTATTTTCCTTTCTAAATAAAGATGAAAAACATAAATTTAACAGTGTTTGAGATAATATATAGTAACGCATTTGATAGCTGTACAGTAGTGGAGCATTTTGTATAAAATATATTATGTCACTATAAAGATCACACAGTCAGGTGTGAGTAAAACACCTGTAACTACTTTTTTCTTTGCATTCTGATACTTGTAATCCTCCATTCATGAACAGAAGGTATCATTATATAATGCATTTCTGCCACGATTGTTCTTTAAAGTGTTGTCACCTTCCTTTCAGGCATGCAGGAGCATGCACTTGTGGGTAAGAATGGTGTTGTTTGTTGTTGACTGTTTAGGGGACGGTCTTAGAGGCACGCAGGAGCACGCTTGTGTGGGTATTAAGGGTGTTGGTTCTTGTGGACAGTGTTTAGCGGATGGTCTCAGAGGCATGCAGGAGCATCCATGTGTGGGTAAGAAGGGTGTGGGTTTTTGTGGACTGTGTTTAGCGGACGTCTCAGAGGCATGCAGGAACATGCATGATGGCTGTTGGCTGTTTAGCAGACGTGTATGAGGCATGCAGGACCACACAGGTGTGGGTAAGAATGGTGTTGGTTGTTGTGGACAGTGTGTAGCGGACAGGCTCAGAAGCATGGAGGAGCACACGTGTGTGGAAAAGGTTGGCTGTGGATAGTGTTTAGCAGATGGTCTCAGAGGTGCCCAGGGGCACGCTCGTGTGGGTATGAAGGGTGTTGGTTGTTGTGGACAGTGTGTAGCGGGTGGTCTCAGCGATGCAGGAGCATGCATGTGTAAGTAAGAAGAGTGTTGCTTGTGGACTGTGTATAGCGGACAGTTTCAGAGTCATTCAGGAGCACACCTGTGGGAAAGAAGGGTGTTGGTTGTGGACTGTGTTTAGCGGATGGCCTCAGAGGTGTGCAGGAGCACGCGTGTGTGGGTATGAAGGGGGTTGGTTGTTGTGGACAGTGTGTAGCGGACAGTCTCAGAGGCATGGAGGTGCACGCATGTGTGGGGAAGAAGGGTGTTGGTTGTGGTCTGTGTTTAGCGGATGGCCTCAGAGGTGTGCAGGAGCACGCGTGTGTGGGTATGAAGGGGGTTGGTTGTTGTGGACAGTGTGTAGCGGACAGTCTCAGAGGCATGGAGGTGCACGCATGTGTGGGGAAGAAGGGTGTTGGTTGTGGTCTGTGTTTAGCGGATGGCCTCAGAGGTGTGCAGGAGCACGCGTGTGTGGGTATGAAGGGGGTTAGTTGTTGTGGACAGTGTGTAGCGGACAGTCTCAGAGGCATGGAGGTGCACGCATGTTTGGGGGAGAAGGGTGTTGGTTGCTGTGGACTGTTTAAAGGATGGTCTCAGGCATGCAGTAGCAACTGTGTGTGGGTAAGAAGGGTGCTGGCTGTTGACTGTTTAGCAGACGCCTCAGAGGCATGCAGGAGCAGGTGTGTGTGGGTATGAAGGGTGTAGATTGTTGTGAACTGTGTTTAGCAGACGGTCTCAGAGGCATGCAGGAGCATGAATGTGTCAGTAAGAAGGGTGATGGTTGTTGATGACGGTGTTCAGAGAGCTGCCCCTCAGCACTCCAGATGCATATCACTGAAATGGTCTTGAAAAGGCACTAGAAAAGTCTTAGCATTGCAGAGGGAGGCGGAAAGGGATTTCCACTGATCATAGTGCAGTGAGTGAATGTAGAAGTGAAGGCACAAATCACAGTTTTCAGAAAGCATTGGTGTAAGCACTGCTGTAGATACCAGAGTGCCAACAAAACAAACATGAGGGCATGAATTACTTGCACTGACACAGGATAAACTGACACCTCTAAGACTTAGAAAGTGATCAGAATGGATGCATGTATAGTGAGCAACAGATTTTCAAACAGTGCCTAAGCACTTACTGTTTCTCTTGCGTATTCATAATTATTGTGTCTAGAAGTTCAGTTCTTTCCCCTAAAATACGTGGGGTTCTTGTTACATTTAGGGCTTCTCTTATTTCAAATATTTTCATTACTTATGTTTCACAGTGTTATGAACTCATTGTGTTCATTTTCAGCATATGTGACTTGGTTTTGATGTATATACTTGCCAACCCTATCCATTTAGGAGACGGGCCACCTTTCTTTGGTAAATGTAAGGCCTCCTGATTTTGCTTTTGGTGAAACTCCAGAATTAGGCTAAGTGGGGACACCCATTTCCTTGAGCAGAAGAAGAATTTACAAGTCTCCATGTACAGTTCGGAAATCACTTTCTTGATGTCATTATCAGTCCAGTGGGTAGGTGAAGTAATTTCAGTGATGTGATCGTAATATCAGTAACTGATGTTAAAACTTGAAAAATGCTGCCTCTCTTTGTTTGGTCACGTAATTGTGGCAAATACGGATGTATCTGACCAGTTGTCCACATCCTAGACCCTGATTAAAGTCAACACGGAAAAAGGTGTAACATTAATTGCACCTGATATATTCCAAACCCATAGGGATCGGGATTTATCAGCTGTGATAAATACCATCCAATAACTATTAATGTCCTCGAAATGGGGCTTACCGCACCAAAACCTGCATGTTAATTGACGAGCAGTCATAGAACAAATCAGAATAAATGTGGACCTGGCTGCTAGAGGCCTTCTGAAATAGTATATAGGCTCGTTTTTCGTTGGCCCTAGGAAGGCTACTGCAGGCAGCTCATTCGCCCCTCTGGGGGTCGGCGCCCTGGGCATGGGCCCAGCTCGCACATACCAAAAGCCGGACCTGCTTGCTGTTGCAGTATGGGCAGTAACTCGTAGTCAATCGAGACAACCGTAAATGCAGCCTTAGTTTTCTGTTCTCCCCACTAAATGATGTTCTGATCCTTAGGTGCACAATGCCTTGCATTATGCAGAATGTGGGTGCTTGCATTCTATACTTTTGAGGTATCTGGCCAGGCGCTGCAGCCCCAGAAGGGGTGGGAAAATGAATGAATAAGAGCCAGTGACGTAACAAAACGTAAGTGCCCTCCGCCCTCTCCAAGCACAGTACACGGAGGCCCCCCCTCTCCGGACTCACTCAGGAGGTCTCTACTGTGCTGAGGGCCGCCCTGGACCTCGGGGCCGCACCGCACCGCGGAGGCTGCAGGGGCCTTTGTTACGCCACTGATAAGAGCAACGATTACTTAAACTCTCCAGCAACAGCAGGTTGGGTTTATTGCCAGTGAATTTTACTGCAGAACTGTAACTCTCAGCAAAGCGAGCACTGTCACTTAGCAGCACCGAGCGAGGCGGACTGCTGATGCAGAGGCGATCAGCAGAGAGTGCCCACCTCAGCAGTCTTCCCGCTGCAGGGACGTTCGCAGAACCCCAAGAAAAATGTCTGTACTTGTGAATAAATTAGCCCCTAAGGAATCTGGCAGTTGATGCCTTCCACACCTGTTCCATGCACGACGCCTCATTATTTTTAAGGGCAAACAACCAAGCAGTAAACAGAAACGGCACCTTTGAAGACATTTTGAAAAATGCTGCTGAAAATTTCCAGCATGCAAAATTGTGTGCTGGAAGATGGTTTGTGCACAAGCCAGTGTTTAATTTGTGCTGCTGGTTGCAGGCAGTGGGCACCTACACTCACTTTTAGGCAGTGCTTTAAATGGGCCGGTACTCTCCGGTACTGAGTACCGGCACTTTTTTATTTTGAGAGGGAGAGTACCGGCATATATGAAGAAAAACGTAATACTTTTAATTGGAGAGTACCAGCACTTCTCAGAAACAAGCAGGTACTCTATTACAGAGTACCTGCACTTCTATTTTTCCATTTAAAGCACTGCTTTTAGGAGTAGAATTATTTGTCATCATTAGACTCGACCTGGGACAAGAGGGTGAAAAGCAGAGAACGAGGAAAGAAAATGAAAAATAAAAACAGCAAAGTAGTATAAAGAAAAAGGAGAAATAGGCATAAAAAAGAACTGAAAGAGTGAAGTAAAAATATAGTTTGTAATTTGGCTGAAAAAAGAGACTTGAAGTGGAAACAAGACTGGGCAGTCTTGGGGTTCAGCAGCACCTGCACTCTGCAGTGCCAAAGGAAACTTAGGACTCGTGCAATTACTTTTTTTTTTTTTTGTTACAAGTGAAGCACTGTCACCAGTACTTTGTTTGTGGGGTAGAGGGGACTGTCTACAGTGATTTTATTTTTTGTTG
The DNA here is from genome assembly GCF_031143425.1 of Pleurodeles waltl. Classification (NCBI taxonomy): domain Eukaryota; kingdom Metazoa; phylum Chordata; class Amphibia; order Caudata; family Salamandridae; genus Pleurodeles; species Pleurodeles waltl. The sequence goes on along the minus strand of NC_090438.1, from coordinate 203,399,331 downwards.
GAGGCAGTAGTGACTCAAACACTGTCTTCCCCCCGCCCGTGTGCATCTATTTCCTGCATGTTTGGGCTTTGAAGGATATAGGCCGTCTATAGTTTATCGGTAAGGTGGCCAGGGAGTGTGGTTGGACCTGCACGCAGCCACTTGATTCTCTGGGGTGTGGGGTTTGGGAGCCCTGTCTTCCGTCCTCAGCCTCACTGTTTGTTGGAGGAGGTGCTGGGTATCATCTCCTAGAAGGTTCTCTATCTTTTCTTCTAAGGACGAAAGGTGAAAGACTATCTTGAGACAAAAAGAAGAGAAGATACTCCCTGAAACTTAATGTCTTTGTTAGGGGATGAAAGGAGAGAGGTTTTACCTCCTGTCCCTTGAAAGAATTCGGTGTGTGTGTGTGTTTGCAGCAGTTCGTCCACTCTGTAAACACTTCAGGATTTGGATTGTGTGTTTAAGTCAACAGGCTAAAACTCCTTGGCCTGTGTTTAGTGTAGGAAGAACAAATTGCTCGGTTTCAGAATCTCCTGTTATATAGCAGAATACCTTGGACAACCCTTGTGCTCCACCATTAATCTCATAGCCCCTCTAGCCAGATTTAAAATTCCTTCTTTTCTAAAACATCTTTACTTCTCTGTTTATGTTTTCTGTGTACTCCTCACCCCCATAAGATGTTTATTTTTAACTTGAGGATGTTGTCTTTACTACCATCCAAACCTTCGAATCGGAAGATCCAGTTTACGATTGGCAGAGCCTTGTTGGATAGCAGCTTTGTTGAGCAATGCCAGGGTGGGTTCTATTGCTGGGTAGCTAGAAGCACAATGTCTATGTATTTTTAAAATGACAACTGTGTTTCAAAACATCTGAGAGGCAAACAAAGAAAGATGTCTGTGTCGATAAAGAAGCAAGACATCTTATTTTCAGATAAGGGGAAATAGCTAGTATACATGACTCACTTGTAGAATAAAGTGTGCAGGGAGTTAAAATAAAATAGAACGATTCTGCAAGTCTTGAATTTTATAGCTTGTATATTTGCTGGTCATGATCCTGACGATTTCTTCCCTAATCCAGTCTTCCATGACTTCACAAAACCCTTCTTCCCCTATTCATGCAGTGAATGAGAGCACAGAGGATTTGCAGTAAAACTGAGTGCAGGCGTGTAATTCGTGTCCGCTTGCGTTTAGTTGGAAAACATGGCTTTCATCATACTTCTTTGTGTGAACGCACAAACCTTCACTGCCTCCAACCCCAATGAACCGGAAGAGAATCACTTCCCATGTCTCCCACCCCCTCCAGTTTCGCACATACAGACAAGTATCACACACTCTTTAATGCCTTTCCAGCCTTGACTACATTTCCTTGTACTCCATGGTTTAGTCCTTCCACGCTTTCTACTTGGTACCCCAGAAAGTAATTCGATTGCATATTTTTTCATGCTGATGCAGTTGAAGAAAATGTTGCATCATTATTAAGAGGAAGACACCTTAAGTGTAAGTCTTCCAGTGATGTAGGAGACTGGGCGTAAATGTACTTTCTTCCCATTTTTTTCTGACATCATTTTTAGTAACATCCCTGGGCCCTCCCCTTCCTGCTTTAGCCCCTTGTTTGGAACAAAACTAACTCTAGGCTTCTGTCTGCATTAATGGTTCTAGCCCTGCCCTATGATTGAGTCGTTTTGGTTCTAACATAATTGACTCATTTCTCTACCATTCCGAATCTGATCCTGTTTTTTGCTCATTTCCCCATTAAGTCCACCTCTGGGATTTTAATTATGTATTTTTTTGTCTCGTGGTTGCAGGGCCATTGTTGGTCCCAACCACTTCTCACCAATAACCAGTCTAGATTTCTGATCGGAATATCCAGTACCCTGCCAAAACAAGACAATTTCGTGTAAATAATATTAATGGATAAGCAAAGGCAGATTTATGAAAAAAATGCATTTGTGCTGTGGCTTTCCGCACAGAAGGGTAGCCGTGCCAGCCTTCGTCCTTCGAGCCTTTTTGCAATCAATTTCCCTCTCTAGTGCTGAGTTACTTGCTAATTGTATTGATTTTCATCAAAATGTGCACAAATCAATTTTATATTTCACTGCTTTTAAAAGCTTCCGCCCTGGCAGACCCCTCACTGCACACTTATGGTCTTGTTCCTAATATCTTTCCGTGGGTGCACAGCGTTGATTCGTGCCGAAATGATCCATTCACACTGTTCTTAAAGTACACAAAGCCTCCTATTGTGTAATGTGGAGGGAGGGATTAACTGCTAGGGACATTAATCCAGGTAATGGCCCGAACAACATTTTCAAATAGTTTAATTACTTGGCAGAGAAATCATATGCGGGCTTCCTCGCTCGCTTTGTCCAAAAATCATAAACAAACTGGAAGGAGCAAGCAATGGAGGAATCCACCTGGTTTTACCTTCACTGATCATGCACGTTCACTGAGTTTTATTTAGGCAAAGCTTCATGTTTTGGGTTGCGGCATTTTATAGTCATAGATTCACTGATCAGCTTGTTTGCTTTGTTTTCTTTGTTTACAGTTGTAGCTTCATTAATCATGCTCGTTCGCTGTGTCATTACAACTGTAGCTTCATTGATCATGCTTGTATGCTGGGCTTAATACACCTTTGTTTCACATATCATGTTTGTTTGCTGGGTTTTATACAGCTGTAGCTTTACTGATCATGGTTGTTTGCTGTTTTTTTTTTTACCGCTGTAGCTTTACTGATCATGGTTGTTTATTGGGTTTTTAACAGCCATAGCTTTACTGACCATGGTTGTTTGTTGTTTTTTTTTTTTTTTTTTTTTACAGCTGTAGCTTTACTGATCATGGTTGCTTGTTGGATTTTTACAACCATAGCTTTACTGCTCATGGTTGTTTGTTGTTGTTTTTTTTTTTACAGCCGTACCTTCACTGATCATGCTTATTGGTTGATACAACCTCAGCTTCGCTGATCATGTTTTTGGGGTTTTATACAGCCGTAGTTTTACTGGTCCTGATTGTTTGCCAAGTTGTGTGCAGTTGTAGCTTCACTAATCTTGTATGCCAAGTTTTACCTTCACCGCTCATACCTGTTTGGCAGATATTATCACGCTTCACTACGCTTGTTCGTTGAATTTTGTAGAGATGTAGCATCCCTGCTCATGCTGGATTTCTAGGTTCAAGAGAGTCGTAGCTTCAATGATCATGCTTGTTTCCTGGCATCTGTACAGTTGTAGCTTCGTTGATCGTGCTTGTTTGGCAGGCTTTCTGCGCTCACAGCTCTGTTGAAGGCAGACAGCTATGTTTAAACAGTCGTAGCTTCACTGATCGTCCTTCCTGCAATATTTAAAGCTTCACTGAACATCTTTCTTGTCTGGGGCTTTGTTAGTCGTAACTTCACCGATCAAGCATGTTTTGTAAGGTTTAATACAGCTGTAACTTCACCGATCAAGCTTGTTGAAGAGGATTTATATAGTGTTAGCTGCTGTGATTATGCTATTTTGCTAGGTTTTATAGAGTCATGATTTCACTGACCATCCATGCTTGTTTGCCTGTTTTATAAGGTGTTTCTTCGCTGATCATGCTTGTTTGGCAGGAAATGCATGTTTAATGAAGCTGTAGATTCACTATTGCCTATGGGCGCTGGATTTATAGAGCTGTGGGATGCAATGATAATGCTCTTTTGCTGTTATTATACACCTGTAATTTCACTGCTTATGCTTGTTTGCCAAATTTTCTACAGCCGTAGCCTTACTGATGCTGCATGTGCACCATGTTTTTGTACTGTCAATGCTGCACTGATCACACTTGTTTACCACCCTTTGTGCAGCCGTAGGTTTACTGATGGTGTTTGCTCACTGCTGGTGCTGTGTGTTAATGGGAAATCTACATTACAGGACATGTTTAGCGATGCGTTCTTGTTTACCTTGCCCCTAAGAAATGCAGTTAAGTAAATTGAAAGCTTTCTCAGACCAAACTTGACACAAAAAAGTGCAAATATGTTCATAATATGCACAATATTGCTCCTAAAAAGCACCTTGCTGAAGCTTTATATTAACACATGTATAAATTGATTGCAAAATACAGGGAGTGCAGAATTATTAGGCAAATGAGTATTTTGACCACATCATCCTCTTTATGCATGTTGTCTTACTCCAAGCTGTATAGGCTCGAAAGCCTACTACCAATTAAGCATATTAGGTGATGTGCATCTCTGTAATGAGAAGGGGTGTGGTCTAATGACATCAACACCCTATATCAGGTGTGCATAATTATTAGGCAACTTCCTTTCCTTTGGCAAAATGGGTCAAAAGAAGGACTTGACAGGCTCAGAAAAGTCAAAAATAGTGAGATATCTTGCAGAGGGATGCAGCACTCTTAAAATTGCAAAGCTTCTGAAGCGTGATCATCGAACAATCAAGCGTTTCATTCAAAATAGTCAACAGGGTCGCAGGAAGCGTGTGGAAAAACCAAGGCGCAAATTAACTGCCCATGAACTGAGAAAAGTCAAGCGTGCAGCTGCCACGATGCCACTTGCCACCAGTTTGGCCATATTTCAGAGCTGCAACATCACTGGAGTGCCCAAAAGCACAAGGTGTGCAATACTCAGAGACATGGCCAAGGTAAGAAAGGCTGAAAGACGACCACCACTGAACAAGACACACAAGCTGAAACGTCAAGACTGGGCCAAGAAATATCTCAAGACTGATTTTCCTAAGGTTTTATGGACTGATGAAATGAGAGTGAGTCTTGATGGGCCAGATGGATGGGCCCGTGGCTGGATTGGTAAAGGGCAGAGAGCTCCAGTCCGACTCAGACGCCAGCAAGGTGGAGGTGGAGTACTGGTTTGGGCTGGTATCATCAAAGATGAGCTTGTGGGGCCTTTTCGGGTTGAGGATGGAGTCAAGCTCAACTCCCAGTCCTACTGCCAGTTCCTGGAAGACACCTTCTTCAAGCAGTGGTACAGGAAGAAGTCTGCATCCTTCAAGAAAAACATGATTTTCATGCAGGACAATGCTCCATCACACGCGTCCAAGTACTCCACAGCGTGGCTGGCAAGAAAGGGTATAAAAGAAGGAAATCTAATGACATGGCCTCCTTGTTCACCTGATCTGAACCCCATTGAGAACCTGTGGTCCATCATCAAATGTGAGATTTACAAGGAGGGAAAACAGTACACCTCTCTGAACAGTGTCTGGGAGGCTGTGGTTGCTGCTGCACGCAATGTTGATGGTGAACAGATCAAAACACTGACAGAATCCATGGATGGCAGGCTTTTGAGTGTCCTTGCAAAGAAAGGTGGCTATATTGGTCACTGATTTGTTTTTGTTTTGTTTTTGAATGTCAGAAATGTATATTTGTGAATGTTGAGATGTTATATTGGTTTCACTGGTAATAATAAATAATTGAAATGGGTATATATTTTTTTTTGTTAAGTTGCCTAATAATTATGCACAGTAATAGTCACCTGCACACACAGATATCCCCCTAACATAGCTAAAACTAAAAACAAACTAAAAACTACTTCCAAAAATTTCAGCTTTGATATTAATGAGTTTTTTGGGTTCATTGAGAACATGGTTGTTGTTCAATAATAAAATTAATCCTCAAAAATACAACTTGCCTAATAATTCTGCACTCCCTGTATAAGTGAATGAAACAATTATAATTTGAACATTCCGGTATCAGCTCACCCCACAACGACACTGAGAAAATGGCACCAAAAACGAACTGCCTCAGGGGCACAGTGAGGAAACAAGGGCGCCACTATTTAAAGCGTTTGTGTTATAAATTTGATCACAAATTGAATGCATTTATAGATGTTCTTATTTTTTTCTTGACAACAATTCAAGAAGCCTTAAACAGAAAAAGCTGCTTTGACAGCAAGCGTGAACAAATAAAAGAGTGTAATTTTAAAATGTTTTATCCGCCTTTCAGATCCAGGTAAGATTCTTCTGTAATACAGCACCTCTGGAAACGTGTAACTGCCAGAGAAGGTATTTAAAAGGGCCGTTTTGGTGAATGATGTCACAATATCTCTTAAAACTTAAGCAGGCGCCATAAAAAAAAGTACAACGTCATCAAAAGTAGATTTCTTATTGTTGGTGATTGTTAATGCGGGGCTGGGTAAAGAGAAATGTTTTTTCTCTTCTCCTGATGGCCACTGTAGTAGGTTGCAGATGGTCTCCCTCAAGGACTTAAGAGTCCCAGTCACTGATTGGCTGATTCTTGGTCTCATTGCTATGGCTATGCCTTCAGTTTCTAATCCATTCAACTTTGTAAGGCAGCTAACATTAACGCTCACCTTGATCCAAATAAGGAATACCAAATACCATCCTGGAGCCAGTCTTACTAACATTTTTTCTAAGTGGACCACCAATGCAACCAACAACATACAAAAACCCATACATTTTTCTTTTACAAATGTTAATCGTGTCTTCAAGAATGATAAATGCAGGAAATGGTTTTAATATGTTATGGTAAGAAGTTTATTAAGCCCTCTGTCCTTATTACTACAGTCAAAAACCCTTTGCCGGTAAGTAAGTATGAAGTCAAATCGGATCATATAGTAGCAAGCTGTGTTTTATGACTGTTTTTCGTGCTAAGCTAGTAAGAGGTCTTGAATAGATCTTTGGAAAATGAGTTCTAGAGCATGGCTTCCTGAAATAAAAGACACTCATCTCCTATATTGTTGAGATGAAATGCAGTGGTTTCAAATGCTAGTCATGGAGTGAGCAAAGTGAGAAAACTGATGCTTTATTCATTTACTTCTCCAGTGTGATAGAACAGTCTTCGTACCGTGCTGTTGACAAACATGATTTTTATCTACAAAGCACTCAATCCCAAGATCCATACCAGGTCAAATGTGAGACCTAGATTTATTTTTCATGCCTGTCTTTCCACCATAGCACTCATGAAGCAATTCAGCAATGTCCCTCTTAACCTCATGGATACAACTAGCTTCTCGTACCTAAAGAATTCACCACTTTCCAAAGACAACTCTGATCAAATTATCTTAGCACTTTATATCCATGCCCCTCACACTGTAGCATTCTTCGTCTTGCTCAAACATTACTTTTTTTCAACTCTACATCTTCCTTCAGCTCAACTCCACTCTTGCTTTCTTTAGTCACTCTTGCCTAACTTGAGCTCAGTGATGCCACCAACCATTCCTCCAGAGCATGTCTTTTAACAAGCAACATACGCATATATTCAGCCATAATATCCAAATTTCCAGAAACAGCATGGCCTTACTTGTACCTTTTGTTGTAAAGAGCTCAATAAGTGGCTCATTTCCTGTATACGCTTCAAAATGGGTTCCCCAAATGAATATTTTCAAATAATCTTTGTCTCACCAACAAACTAGTGCCTCCTTCTCAATAAGTGTATAACAACTCTGCTGTTTCAGTGGGCTAGAAGTAAATGCAGCAACTCTTTCTCCTCTCTGCTCCCTTAAATCGTCTTGAAGCAGATGCAACAACACACTCCTGACCTTCTAGTTCTTAAATTAGAACCACACCTAAACCATGCATCCAAATGTCCATCATAGTAATAGTTTTTCAGATTAATCAAACATTTTAAAAGCCACAGCATTAGTAATGCTACATTTTATTTCTTGAGAAGCAGGTTAACACATCTCTGAACACTCACACCAGGCAGTCCTCTTTTTTTAATGCACTCAATCCTCGTGTGCGATCAGTGAAATGGTCTAAAAATTTCACATAGTACTCTCTCATACCAAAGAAGGAGAGGAGCTGGTCTTTGTTTCTTGGGTACCACCGAAAGTCAATTACACCCTCAACCCACTGCAGTTCACCCCTTCATTTGAAATGTGTGTCCTATGTACTTTACATCCTCAACTATACATTTTTTATTCCTCCAAGCTTAGTCAATCTGGCATCCAATAATCTTGCAGGAACTCTCTGCAAGCTCATATCTTGCACTTCCATTGACTCACCCTAAACCAGAATATCATCTTGAAATAAAATCACATAATTCAGATCACCTAAGAGCTTCTGCTTGGCTTGTGGATACGCCACTGAGGTGGATGCCAACCCAAACAACATTTTCAGAAATCTCTATGTGCCTCCAAATGGGATTAATAACATCATGTTGAGAATGTGGGAGAAGAGTGGTCCAATGATATACATTAGATAAATCGATTGTTGTAAAATAATTTGCATCAACTATCCTGGTTAAGATTTTATTTATATTGAGTAACAGAGGTGATCCACCCAGGTGCATTTGTTTAACTCTCTTAAGTCCACCCACATTCTTGCAGTACACTTGATTTTTTTAGCCAGAACCATAGGGCTTAACCAATCAGATGCTTAGTTAGCTCTATGATATTCCTATTACACAATCTTTTCAAATCAATCCATAAAGCATTTCTCATCATGAAAGGCATACCTTTCACTGTGCGCCCCTGGGCCACTGTTTTCTTATTTAGTGCCATCTAATGAGTAAATTCCTTCAGGCAGGCTAGATGACTCAATACCGCACTAGGAAGTTCCGTCCTGCATTTTTCTGCACATTCACCATCAGTTAATTCTTGACTAGGATGGTTAGGATAGAGCACCATACCCAATTCTTTCTGCTACCCCAACTTCAAAAATAGTTTATTGTATTACAATTGAGTTTTTATAGCGCTTACTACCACTGATGACCGCATAACAATTTTCTGTGACTTAACAGCCCTTAAGTTTTAAATTAGTTTTAAAACATCCCAAAATAAGATAATTTGACCCTGCAGTAATCTTTGGGACTAATATCAGTGCCATTTAATCCACTCTTACCTAACTTCTGAAAGATTTTATAAACAATTCGGGTATAAGGCGTACAAGAATAAACCCATTTTCCTATTTTGATGCCCCTCAACCCACTTTCCTATTTTGATGCCCCTCAACTGTGGATGTTAAGTACCACCTACAATTTGCACTTGATTCAAATCAATTCCCTGATTCCACCCATCTCTATCAATACATTCTCATCATGAGTACTGTCCATTTCCACAGTATTGTTTATGCTTTTCTCAACTTTTCTTGTCATCTCTTTCATTAATTATACCTTTGAAGAAAATTATCCAAATGTCTTGCTCCTGTACCGTCTTGGCTTTAAATACACAAAAGGTGATGGGAAGATTGTTTACAATAAGTCTAACCACTGGAAATCCCTTGGGCTTGCATTCCAACCCATCATTCTTTTGCCCACCATGCCACCTTAGTTTAGGCTCAGTCATATAGAGATCAGTTTTGATGCCGTTCCAATCAGTACAGTCCCATCCAAACTGCCAGGCCAGGTACTGCCTGAAGCAGAGCACAGGAGACCCAAAGCTGGTGTCGCCCTGATCGAGGCTGTTCAGTGGAGTGTAGCTTAGTTCCAGTGGCACAGTGAGCAGGGGACCCACGTCTGGACATTTCCTTGGCCACTTAGGCTGCTTACATGAAGCACACAAAAGGTGATGGGAGGAATGCTTGTAATAAGTCTAATCACTAGCAATCACTTGGGTAGCATTCCAACCCAAACTTCTTCCTTCTTTTTCCCACTATACCACCTAGGTTTGGATCCAGCCATATGCAAATCAGGGTTTACCCTGCTCCAATCAGAACAGTCTTTAACACAGGACAGTTGTCAAATGATGGTCCATGTTTTTCGCTAAAGCCTCTGCAACATTTAGACTTTTCCTCCCCTAATAATTTGTTGCCTTTACTTTGTGTTCTTCCCTGTTCTGTTTTCCTTTATTTCCCCCTTGTTGCTAATCTTTATGGAGTTCATACTACCGGCAGATGCTGTTTCACTCTTGACGTTAAGTTCCTAAACATATCTTGATGCATTTTCAATTCTTTAACAATGCAGGTGCCTTTATCCAAATTCGGTTCCCAGATTTGGAATAGTTTTTCTTGTTTTTTTCTAATATTTGTGGTCCTACGTTGGCCTCTAATGGTCGCTTCTTCTAAGCCTCTAAATTTACATTTGGCTGCCAGTATCCTCAACACTGACACATATTGTTCCACCAATTCACCATGTAAAAGTGCTTTTGAGAAAAACTCTGTGTTTCCAGTACAATATTTACTTTAGCTTTGTATTATTTTTAAGGTCCTCTTGGCTCTAACTTACTCATTCTTTTCCTCATTTTCTAAATCCATTTCATTGTCATCTATGATTTCTGTTCTGGGTATAGGGAGTTGCTTTAACACATTTGGCCCTTTCACACCTAGGTGGTGTCTCAGTATTGACGATTTTTTCTTTGGAAGGGATATTTCCCCTCCTACTACACATAAATATGTTTCAAATACATCTCTCCAGTCTGCCCACTTTTTGCTAGGTTCACTGGGAGACTAAACATTCTAATCTCTACGGTGATGTGACTACAGACTTCATTGTTCATTTAATTGCTGCACAGATAGTGAAGCTTTTACATAGGAAGCGCTTTCCTGTCCACTATGTTACACATATGACTTTGTCCAGAGGCCTAAAACCTCTTAGTGTGCCTGTGTATAGTTTGTGTATTTTCTCATTGACCAAAATTTCCACTCAGCGCCTTTATATGAGCATTGTACCAAGTTGGGTGATTTGCAATGTACAGTATGCTTGTAGAATTATCATGCATTGATACATATGTTATAGCATACATAATAAATAACTTCAACACACTGACTACGTGATACTGCTGGACCTACTGTTTGCTGCCAGCAGTTGTCAGCATCACCTAGCAATGCACTGCTCCATTTCCTTTATTTTCAGAAACCGCAATACTAAAAAAAAGTCCATTTGCTGATCTGTCATGCTTTTCATCAATTTGCCTTCAAAATATCAGTTTTTGTGGTCAGGCTAGCAGACTAGACTGGTCTATTTCCCTACCACATGTAATATCTATATGCTTGAGACCAAGCACATGGCATCACCATGCTGTTTGTGAGCAACAATGTCACATCAAGGATGTCGGCTAAGGATGAGCACAAGGTTAATTGAACAGGAGGTGTGAAGCATACATATGATAGGATTAATGTGTCAAAAACTCTTGTGAGAGCAAAAGCCCAAAATTTGGACACTCCAAAGTTTTACACCCAAAAAATGTTAGATCACTGATTCTCCTACAGTTGAATTGCCTGTGAAGGCACCTTAAACATCAATTAGCAGAGTAAAACAGTTCAGATAAATAATGGGCCCACTCAGTAATCGAATTCTAGATCAGTAAAAGGTTAAAGGGTTTTATTGCAAAAAGTGATGCAGGGTAAATGCAATATAGGCTTTTAAATATAAATGTAAGCAAAATCAGAATTATTCTAAGTCCAAAATTAGCAACAAAATAAAAAAGTCAGGCAGCATCCCTAGAAGAACAGGAAAGTCTTCTGGCTCACCTGGAAAATGTAGGGGTTGTTACACAAAATTCTCATATAACAAATTAGGAAAACTGCTAAATCATCATGGACTAAGTAAAAGTATGGTGTGTTTAGCAAATTAGAACATAATGAAAATTGGACTTCATTACCTTAACACATAATACGTATCCCATTTCAAAAAGCGTATTCAGTGCCATCGATGCTAATGCTATCCAGAGACGTTCTAACTAATATGAAACATTTAAACAATGGGACTTTCAACGAATGAATGAACTAGTATGCACAACAGGAGGCAGTGGAAGGGATCATGAGGTTTCAAATCATGGGGAACAGGGGAAAGTTATCCGAAACCAATGAAATCATAGCCGTGGGAATGTTTCTTTATTTCTCATGTATGGGTGTTGCAGATGTGGCTTGCTGAAAAGCAGTGCAGCACGTGCTGTGCGTGTTGACGTCAGTGGTTTCTTGTATGTGAAACTCCTCACGCTTACCTTCACCTGTTGGTTGCAGCCTCTCAACCACTAAGAACTGTTGTTGTTCCACTCACTTAGCATATACCAGCATGGCGTACCATTTACCATCCGTTCTGCACAGCAATGCCAGCTACTGTTTGAAGGGAAATTGCACAAACTGAGCTCGATGCTGGAGCAGATGTTCAGTAAATCACATTTTCGTGTGGAACTTGTGCGATAGACACAATAACCTTACAGTTTTACTCCTCTTTTCCTCAGCACCCCTCACAGGGCTAGTTCTGCTTCATTAAAGTGGTTTGGTGTCCCCGTTGAGATATCATACGAGAGCTCCTGCCCCGCCCATCCGTGCCCTATGGGGTAGCTACAATTTCAAACGGAAGCCTTCTGGGGACATTTAATGTTAGCTTCTTGCTCCCTGAACTGAGTTTGGTGTTTACTTCCTCATGATGTAAGCTGAATGGAGGAAAATGATGCAATTGTACTCTCTATCCTCACTCACCATAAATGCCTACAATTTTTGGTTATTGTTTACGGATTGACAAAAATTCCTAAATCTTTGCATTCTAGTTAGTGAAAATCGTTGATTTTTGTGAATACAACTGACTCTAAACTTTTGGATTTTACAACTCATTTAAGATTTGTTTATCGTTCTGTTAAAGTTCTATCTGCTACCCATTTAATAAATATTTGCTTTCATTTGAAGAAATCTCTTCCTCTATATCACTTTAAAATATAGGTGTATTGCAGCACTTTACACGCCTATTTTGCATCCTTACTCCAGCATTTTTTCCACTAACAAGGTATACAAATTGTTGTGAATAACCATTGGCAATGTTGGAGAATGCCCACAAAGTTACGATTTTGAGGGTATTCGCCATATTCCACTGGCCACTCTTAACGCCTCCCTTGGGAACACATCTGTGTAGTTTAACCTTCCCAGTGTTATGTTTTCATTTGACCTGGTAGAGAAAAACACAGACGAGAACAGCGCACCCTAGGATGACTTGAATTATGGGGAAATTGTGACTCCGTTTGTCCATCTTTTCACTCGCAGGTTGTGTCATTCTGCACTCGCTGTACATCTTCATATTACGAATTACACATTCGATGAGCTAAATATGGCATCATGGTAGTATGCGACTTCTAAGTGTATTGGTTTGGCTGAGGGTTCTTTCCTGGCTGTTTGTTATGGGCGCCTGACTGCCGCTGCATCACTCCGCCGCCATCTTAGTATTACCCTACAAGTCTGTCTAACGGGATGCGGTGGCGCTGATTCCGGCTTACCCTGACCTACTTCTTGCCTGTGTCCCAGCAAGCTGTCAGAAGCTATCAGAGCGCTGGGAGCTGAAATAAACACTCACTGAGGGGAAAAGCAAGGAAGTCTCCGGTGAATTTAATTAGCGCGGTTTAACTGGCTTGTGTTAGCTTTGTTAATTGCATCACTTCAGTGGAATTACACGAATAAAAAAATAGACGTTCTAATGAAACGACAGATTCTTTTTCCTATCAGAGGTCAGTATGTGTGGCCCAGCCCAAAATGGTAAAGGTTAAAAAAGGAGCATTGTGAGTCCGAAAGAAGGACCCACTCCGGGACTCGATGAGTATGTGTTGGACTGGATGTATTAGAGACAGTAATCGCCATTTTGAAATCCCTCGAAATACTGGCTATTCTCACTTTGAAATCAAGGTATTTTTGAATAGGAAAATTTACTGCATTTCCTTTTTTGAATGTTCGATGAAAATAATATGATGTTAAGAGCTGAACGGAAAATACTATTGCTTCCTGTTTATAAAGTGCAGTTTCTGCAGAGAAGCCAGTAATTGACTTCGTTTTAGTGTTATCTGTCTTTGAATTACTTTTCCAAAGGGCCTGGGGATCTAGCTACATTTAGGCCACTCTAGGCAGCTGCCTTATAGCGCCATCACGAGAGGTACCTGATTGAAGCACACTGCCTCAAATGGCGCCTCCAAATGGCAAACTGTCATTTTTCACGGGGCTTCATTAATACTTGTGTTGGAGTTGAAACTGGACTGGCAGACGTTGGGCATGTTGTCCATGACACAGTTTGTGACACAAGCCCCTTGCCAACATCAGTACCCAAGCACGAGTAGCCCTGTTACACTCAACCTTCCCTTAAGCAGAGGCACTAGCTTCAATCTTTGTAAGCCGGAAGGATAGTTCGGTGAGTTCATTGCTCGCCGCTGAAACGTGCAGATATCTATAAGTCACAACTTCGGACCGCCCTTCCATCTTTCCAGAGTCAGCAAACTGAGAACCAGAACATTTTTGAAAATAGCAACCCATGCCATTTACAGTGCTTAGAAAGAGCAAAAGTGCAGCACGAAACAGAATATAAAAATGAGTTATTGTCATTACTTTTTGACTCATTGCATTGTATGCTTTGTGCGCACTTTGTGGTAAACAATATATTTATCTTTTACATCTGGGCCCGGACTGGAATAAAGGAATATCAGGGACTGGGCTGGAATAAATACATGCTTCTATACTTCCCACACCACATGTTCCAGTCACCTGGCCTATCTGTCTTGGTGGTCTGCCCTTATTCTGGACGAATTTCAGGACAGCTGTTCAGAGGAAAGTGGACAAAGTTGTAGGTATCCAAAAGTCACAGTACATTTGACCATCTACACTCGCTTGGAGGTTCCTTATTTAATTGTTTGTTTGCTGAGCAGGAATCTCTCCAGAATATATCGGAGAGCTCTATATAGCACATGAGAGAAACTTATGTCTCAGCTTGTAATGTGTGGATAGAACTAATAACTTGACTCCGAATCTGGGTATCAACAGCCGGTGCATGAATTCTGTGGGATAGCCAAGTGGCTGCTAGTCTTTGACTCAGAGAAAGCATGGCCGGGCATGACTGGAAGTTCCTTAGTTTGGTGCGGTAGCCTTTTTAGTTTTAGTAGCCTTCATAATGCATGTGATTTAGTCTTGTGTTTTGAATGGCTCGAGAAATTGTTACATAATTGCATAGCCAAGTATCCATCTGCAGGTCTGTTGATGAAGGCTGTCCTCTGGATACCTTGCAGGTGTTGGAATTCATCAGCAGATCTGTTGATGAATCCTGTTCTCTGCATACCTTGCAGAAGTTGGCTATCCATCTGTAGAGTTACCTTGTGGAAATTGGTATCATCAGCAGATCAGCTGATGAAGCCCGTTCTTTGGATACCTTGCGGAAGTTGGTATCCATCATTAGACCTGTTGATGAAGCCTGTTGTCTGGATAACATGCGGGTGTTGGTATCAATCAGTAGATCTGTTGATGAAGCCTGTTCTTTGGATACCTTGCAGGAGTTTGTATCCATCAGCAGATCTGTTGATGAAGCCCGTTCTCTGGATACCTTGCAGAAGTTGGTATCCATAAGGATGTTTGTCGATGGATCCTGTTCTCTGGATACATTGTTGGAACTGGTATCATCGGCAGGCCTGTTGATAAAGCTTGTTCTCTAGATACCTTGCAGGAGCTGGTGTCCATCAGTAGAGATACCTTGTGGGAGTTGGAATCCATCAGCAGGCCTGTTGATGAAGCTTGTTCTCTAGATACCTTGCGGGAGTTGGTATCCGTCAGCAGATCTGTTGATGAATCCTGTTCTCTAGATACCTTGCAGAAGCTGCTATCCATCAGTAGAGGTTCCTTGTGGAAGTTGGTATCCATCAGCAGGTCTGTTGTTGAAGCCTGCTCTCTGGATACCTTGCGGGAGTTGGTATCCGTCAGCAGATCTGCGGATGAAGCCTGTCCTTCCCTGCTGCACAATAACTACCCATCTTGCTAAATATTCATCGACTTCGTCTTTCTGCCAGTAACACTCATGCTCCATCACTATGCATGTGAAATATTACATTAGAGACAAGGTTTTAATTGATTTCTTTCCAGACTGCAAGGTATATTTATCGGAGAACTGAAGGCACGGGCCAATAGCCACAGCGTGGACGGTGATTATCTAGCAGAAGTGATCTCTGGCAGAAAAGCTCTTCTCTGATGAGAGGTTTCAGCAGATAAAAGTTGCGTGACAGATCAAGGGCGTGTTTGCCTTGCAGTCCTCCACCAATTATTCGATTTTCTAGGGCTTTGAGTGATTTGATCTGTTAATTGTAATAACATTGTTAAACTCCCAGTAAACACACAATGAAAATCATTTAAGAAATGTGTTTCTCTGTCACCCTGTTATTATCATGATGTATAAACACCTTGTTGAGCCAGTGGTCTCTAAAGCTTAAGCAGCAAGTGGGAAAAATGTCACGATCTGCTGTTCATTTTAGAAAACCAGCAACCCGTTTACTAACTAAATTCTTCCAGGGAATTCTGTTCTCTCCACGAGCAGTAGTAGACTTTAAAGAACTCCTTTTTCTTTGTCGAATAGGAACGTTATAAGCTAAACGCCTAGTTGTTTTACAGAGTGCCATTTCTTGTTATTCATTTGCACTCACTGATATTTTTTATGGCAGCTGCTGCATACATTTTTTATTCAAATAATTTTATTCACAAAGGGCACTGACACTTTCCCAGGTGCAATTCAACAAATTGAGAAAAACATAATTTTCAGTTTAAGGAATAAGCATCTTAAATCCACACATTTGGCAACCCTCATAAGAGAGTCTCTTGAAGGAAATTCGTTGTACCCCAAAAACTAAATTAATTTAGAGAACTATGTGATAGAAGAGACTAGAGTTAGGCGCAGGGATATGTTGTGCACATTGTTTCCATCTTCTACACGTATTTTAATTCATTTAAGTAGGTAACCATTTATGTGAAATTGTACCCTCAAATCTCTCCCTAGTTTGTTTATCCTCTCTCCAGCAAAGCTCCTCTTAGATTAGGTAAGTAGGCCTGTACGTGCAGGGATAGCCGAACCCCTGTTGAGCCCAAGAGCACAAAAGGCGTCCTTGAGGACTTGGCTTGACATTCTTCTGGCGTTGACGGATGGAAGGAAACCTGGGCAAGGTAACACCTGGTACCAAATGAGCAGTGCACTCGGGTACAGTGGACATTAAGAGTTGTCTGCAAGTATTGTTGCTGTGTCTTGATGGGTGTTGCTGATGCATAGTATGACGGTTTATCTGCTCCATTTTTTATGTATAGTAAGACTACTGGAAAAATGTGGATATGAACTGAGCACGCAACTGACCCACCATCACGTGCGTCCACTACATACCTCTACCCCAGTCCCTTTATTCTGCTCTCTGAAATTGTGGTAAAGTACCATCTTTCCATGTAGTAGTGTGGCGATTTTGGTGGTTTGCGCACATCCTTCCCCTGACTCCCACGATGGCCAGTTACCAAGGTTGCAGCTAGTACCAATATTCCATTGATTTTGCACCAGACTAATTGACAAATGCCTTCTTGTCTAAAGAAAGGATGCTGCTCTTGTCACTTTTAGCATATTACTGACACATAAGAGGTAAGGAGAGGAAGGGGCGAGTGCCAAAAGATTAACAGTAGAGAAATGGGGAGAGTTGAGAAAAGGTGATAAAGATAAAGGGGAGTTGGAAATGGGGCAGGCAGAGCTTCAGCCAACATGTAGCAACAAGCCTGGGAGATCATGTTGTGTGGATAAGTCAAAGCGGGCGGCTAAGGGCAAATACCTCAACAGATGTCGGCCTTTACGAACCCTAACACAGTATCATACGTTTAAAGGATACGTTTCTGGATAACATAAAGACATCCATGATCTTGTCCTGGGATGTACTTTACTTGGATTAACTGAAAAAAGATCACACCTCCACTAAACAGAGTCTTCGCCTCACACAATTGACTTTTTGTTGGAAACCCATACACACAAGAAGCTGTTGCCCCAACACTTTTTGCTACTGCTACACCTCCACTCAGGCTTCCCAAGACATTTATTTATTTACATTTTTGTAACACCGTCGACATTGTCAGAGTAGCTTTTTAGAGTTCTTTAAAGAAAAGGGAGCATTATTACAATGCTTTGGATACTGAATAATTATATACCATTCTTGCATACCAAGAAGTAGACATTGGTTACATAGGTATATTTGTGTTATTATAACCGTTCAGGGTCGAATAAGAACTTGCCATTCAATAGGATCCAGAGGATCGGGGGTGTTAAGCTGGGTCAGGAGTAAGTGCTTTATCAGGAGGGTTTTGAAAGAGGCGAGAGAGGCCTCCTGTCTTACTTGGACTGGGGTGGTAGCTGTGCGGGAAGGTGTGGGATTATATCAAAGGTGGCTGTTACACTGATTCTTACAGCGGGTACATATATTTTATTTTAACAGAAGATGAATCATGATTTAAACTTCCACGTGAGGATATTTACCAGTTCCACAGCCCACCAATGGAGGATGTGCCTTTAGATAACCAAGAATGAGGTCTTTGCAACAGCTGTTAAAAGCAGAGAAGCCAAAGTGTGCAGAGTTTCACATATTCCCCCCTATATTATTACTTTGTATTTAAAAACTCTGTCAATAAGCCCAGATTGGCAAACACTCGCTTGCTGGAACAGGAAGCCGGAACAGAATATCTGCTCTGCACTTTAAAACCACAACCTTTCAAATACTTTCATCTAACTTCCTCAAAAGCCCTCTCCTATCACTTCAGTGCTTACCAACTGTACTCAAAGCACAGTGCAACCAATAAGCCCCCCCTCCTTCTCCTGGTGATGCAATCTTACCGGATATAAATCTGCAAGAGCTCTTGTTATTTCATACCCTAGTACCAAGGCCTAAGTTTAAGGCGGTCAACCGTTTCCTACATGTTGTAGGTCAGGGTTCCACACTTTGTGGCTCTGGACTCAGGTCCAATTACACAGGATTTGCGTGAACAGTTTTTAATATGATGTGTTGATTAATGCATTCAGCTACGTTCATGCCAAACCAATGAAAATAAATGTGGCCAAGTAGCATAATATTTGTAAACACTTTCACTGATAAACTCACTTTCACTCATTTATTACTACAGTGCAAAGGTCACATTGCTTATTTCCACAATACAGTGTAACTGACTGTAAAAAAATTGTTTTATGTCTTACTGACTCCTTTTAAGAATCAGTTGGCTGAAGAAAACAAATGGGGCCATGCACACATGGCTAAGGTTTTTTTCAGATTTTATTACACTGCACAGACTTAGGTATTCTGCCAGACTGTGGAATTTCTCGTATCATACTGTCAAAATATTGTGGCCAAAATATTGACTACCACAGTATTGTGAAGGTAAGAATATATAGGTAAGTCCAGATTTCCTTTTCTTAACTCCACCTATTTGTACTGTGACAACGTATCATATTCAAGGTATGCAGGTGTGGATTTAAGAAAAACAAACCTATACTTACCTCTGTCGCCTTACCTTCACAGCATTATGGAAGTAAATACTTTGGGCACAATATTGTAGTAGGACAATGCTTTTATAGTTTGCCAGACAACTACAGGCTTAATATCCTGTGCATTTGATACAACTGCATACCTTTGCTTATAACTATCGCATATGAAAAATAGCATGGCATAAATCAGTGGTTCCCACTTTTGCTTTCTGTGGATCCCCTCTATAGCATTACTGGAACCCGGGGACCCACACTGAACCATTATTGGAATCCGGGGACCCCTAACTGAGTCATTACTGAAAGCTGGGGTCCTAATCTGTTAATATTATTTAATTTTCTGAGCAGTCACGGACCCAGTGGGGAGGCTTTGTGGACCCCCTGTAATCTTCCTGTAGTCCCCCTGTGGTCCCCGTACCACAAGTTGGGAACCACTGGCATAAACGATACATACAGATCCTCAGCGTATGGTATGCAGTTTATTACCATTGTTAAGGAAGAGAATGGTCATCATGACGCACTGGTGGCTTGGCCTGTCAGGGGTCACGGTCCCTGACCACACACACAATTTTATTAAATAATATATATATACACTTTGCGCTTCTGTTTATATACTACATTTCAACATTGTAGTTGATTGTTCCATCAGTACTGTTTTCATTGGTGAGGTGAGGACTGTTAGGTTGTGGAGAAGAGGAGTCACATTGAGAAGAAAATTAAGAAGCCCATTTTTTATCAACTCGGTTTAACCTGTACTTTAAACTGGCTGGCTGGGATTAGCTTTAATTGGTTAAGAACAAAGTGCAAAATAAAAACACCGGTCTTCGATCTTGTCTCGTGCAAAATCAAAGCAGGACGACAAATGTTAGATTGTGTTTCTGATGGTGAACCCTGAGTTGGAGGGGATGATTCATTGTTGAATTGGGGAAGGAGCATATATGAATTGTGCCCGGAGTGAAAGCGGGTACAGAGCCTCCTCTTGTTAAAAAGCAATGAAGAATGGAATTAGTAAAACTAATTTAAAAATACGTATGTTAAAAATTGCTCGAACGTTCATGGGAAAACATCAGTGTTTACCATTGTTTTTGTTGCTTAGAGCAGGATTAGCCATGCGTTGATGCAGTGAATGGTTGAAATAAATATGTAAAGTGCCCATTTAAAGCCGTGAAGAACCAGATCCATGGCAGATTTTCAGGATAACCTCTGATTGTGCAAAATAAATCATTTTAGATCCATTGAATGTAAAATCAGACATGGATGCGACCCTTCTGGGCCTACTTTGGTCACTCCTGTTGTGAAGAGTTTGCTGATGAATCTATAGAATTACTCATGTGCACAAAGGAGTCTATAGGAATCCCTGTTAGGATTCAGCAATCCAGCAAAAATCAAATACACCTTAACGAGCGAGGCATAAGGAAATGCCCGCCTCTATAGGCTGTAAAAAATAAATGAAATTAAATGAACCTGGGTTTGCTACTTTCAGTGTCGCACTTTAGAGATTTGTCACGCCTCACAGGCTCGTCATCCATCACTCTATCGAGCGCCTTCAGGGACGCACAGCATCGCGTTGGGCGCATTACCTTCAGCACACAATGTCTTGTGCGCAGGGCCAGCGCAGTCTCCAAGGAGAACGAGAAATCAAACATTTTGTGTGGGTTTTCAAATATGTCTTTGTCTACGCTTGTTACTACCAAAAATGAGAGATATCCAACAAAATGGCATTTGGAAGAAAGGGTGTATAATGAAGTAATGAAAAGAGAGGCCGACCCTGTATTCCACGAGGAACCCGGGTACTGGTATCCGCTCTTTACGGCTTCCCATCAACCCAGGTACAACAGTCACTTTCAGGGGGTACCACTGGTTCCATGCCTCCGGAGGAAGGCCTAACATCAAATGTAAAAAAAAAAAAACAGTCTGTGTGAGACTGGCGAAAATAGATAGAGAAAGGAATGGAAAAAAGAAAAAGATCTGTATAGCAAATGGGGTGATTACGCCGGACGAGCCCATGTCTGTGTGTGTGATTTGTTTGCTCCTGAAAACTAGATGGATGGATCTGCTCCTGAGTTAAATGGTCCCTCAGTTTCATCCCACAGTATATCACCCAAAGCTGAGGGACATGTAGGTAGATTAGGGTAAGGTACACTGCCACTTCTCATATTAGTACACTACTACTACTTGAACTACATCTGTTGTTGCTGCCACTGCCACTTCTACTAATTGCATTTCTGCTGCTACGAATACTACTGTTGTTGCCACTAGTACTAATACTGCTATTGCTACTATTACCACCACAATTTCTACTCCTGCTAGCACTATTTTTACTACTAAAGCTATTACTGGTGTTACGTCCGCTTCTTATACTACTTCCACTCCTGTTGCTACCACTATTACTACAGCTGCTGTTGGTACTAGTCCTATTACTGCTGCTACAGCTTTTGTCTGTACAAGTATTACTGCTTCTGCTAACTGCATTTGTGATGCAGATCACACAGTGTCCTATTAACAAAGTCATATTTGCTCTCAGTAGTTATTCCTTGAGTGAAAAGTTTATCTTGAGGAGCACTTCCGTGATTCAGTGCCAATTCGGTATACACGTAAAAAATCTTTCACATCTAAACTTGAAATAACAGCGTTGATTAAGGTAATGTCATAAGGGCACACATTCACCAGTACAGGAAGGTATGTTAAAGAGGAAAAGGGGGTCATCCTTGTCAGGAGGCATAATGTTACTCTGTCTGCTAGGCGCAACTGTGCTTCTCTAAGACTAGGGCCCTGATTTATACTTTTGTTGTGCTACATTAGCCTCATTTTTGACACAAAAGCGGCACAAACTTACAAAATACAATTTTGTAAGTTTGCACTGCTTTTCCGTCAAAAAATGATACTAATGCGCAAATACTGAAAAGCGGTGCAAACTTACAAAATACAATTGTATTTTGTAAGTTTGCTCCGCTTTTGTGTCAAAAAATGACATTAATGTGGCACAAAAATAGTATACTGAATAGTAAATCAGGGCCTAGGTGCCTTATTGAAATTTAGGTGGTCTTGACTGGAAGACTGGTGAGAGCTAGTAACTAGTATATTGATACTGTGGGTGTAAAACCAGGTCATGGGACTATCTCCTCCCATGCTGAGCAGCTTCTCACTAGCACCCCTGCTGTTCAGTACTGCAAAAGCAGCTTCTGTGTGCAGGTGTTTCCGTAGCAAGTACTAAACCGTATTTAACTCTGGAACCATGCTGGCTAACTAAGAGCCTGTTTGCTTCATTGTGGTGACACTTAGGTGCCACTCAGCCAAGAACATTTCCTGCCAAACGACTTCAATTGGCAAAGCTAGTTGGTCCCAAGAGCAACACATGTTGGTTTTGCCAATGCTTTTAAGTTAGCAAAACAGTGAATGCAATAGGAAAACAAAAAAACTGAAATCCTCACCTTTTGTTATGAATATTCAATATCTGATTAACTGTTTGATCATGTTTCATGTGTTTGAGGCATTGGTTCATTGCTGGAAAGCTGTTGATGTTTCGGTCCAAATTCTGCTGCTACCTGTGCTTCTGCTGGACATCAGTGGTGCAGCGGTCCCACAAAGCAAAACTGGATACCGAAAGGGATCGAGGGTCATAGAATGACTTCCCAAAAACATGCACTGCATTTCTGCAACTTTCTTGATTTACATTTCTCCTTTACAGTAAAAACCCTGTTTGTACCAAAATTACATTTAAAATATTTTTTTTTGGGGGGGGAGGGAGGTACATCAGAGTCAACTCTAGTGTCATTCATAAATGAGAGAGTATGGGCATGATATCATTTACATTCCATGCAGGTAAGTACAAAATGTCCTTTTTATTGCCTTCAGTCAAAAATCTCGAGAAGCACCGGATTTACTCAATAAAGATCACTATTTTGCTATAGATGCCAATTTTATTTCAACAAGTTCCAGGTCTGAGGTCTGAATGGGACATTGAAAAGCTACTTTATCTGACTGGGATGTATATGTGTTGTGAATCGTGTTCTGCACATATTTTCCCAATAAAACTCATACAATGGAGGCATTGTTCTTCACTTGACCTTTTAAACCAATGTAATAAACAGGATGATGAGAAATAAAAAAAAGGAAAGCTAAGTATAATTCTAATTAATATTTCCATAAAGGATAAATCATGAAAAATATGCTTCTTCTCCCTGCATTTCACCTCTGGGTTCTCCCATTTACCACATCCAGCAGTTTTAACTGCACCTGATTCCTGCCCAGACAGGCTGCTTTTTATTAAGGAACATTTACCATGTTCAGAAGCTAGAAATGAATGGAAGAACATGGTGTGACTTTAGAACATCGTGGTTCTCGAAACATCATCACAGGCATGACAGTTAGGAATTACAATGTGCCTGATCGTTAAGAGGAGATCTAAGGATGACACAGCAGTGAAGATACGTTTTAATTCATCTCACAGTACAAGAAGGCATCATGAAATATACATGTATTCGGGTCGCCAGATAGCGTATATCATTGACGTGTGTTTTAGAGCTGCAGAGATCAGGAGATGACTTATAGAGCCTAGTTACGCTCCTCTCTGACACAGTTTGAGTCAAGTGCTCTGAAAATTGCCAAGGGGGTGCCGGATTTTGCAGTAATGTAGAATTTGTCAGAACACAGGAGAGGCACAGTGATGACTGTGACACATACGAGGTGCCTTGGTTTGGTTGGTTTAGCTGGCACCTTCTCTGCCAATACGTTTTTAGGGTCGAGCACAAGCGCTCAGTCCCTGTTGTTATCTATGGGGTTGTAACCACGCCCATGTCAGGCCCATCACTTTGGGTGGTTCATGGGCTTGCCTTTTACAATTCGCTTCATTTCATTAGTGAAAGGCATGCATAAGTCATGCCTTTTCCGGTGTTTAGCCCTCCTCGAGCGCACTGGCCAACTACTGAAAATACGCGAGTCTCAGTGTTTTCAGCGAGGTTTCTGGACTACTTTGTTACATGGATATTTGCACTTTTGCCGATTACATTGATAATTGCGCTTTTGCCAATACGTTTCACTGCGATCGAACGTCTGTTTCCTTTTGTGTGTTCGCTTTGCACCCACGGCGGACATCGACTTGCTTATGTGAAACTGTTTTAATTTTCAGTTTATGTGGCAAGAAAAGTCCGGTTAGGAGTTTACAAAGCTAATAGCTTTAACTCTAGTAAACGCGAAACCCATTGCATCGTAAATGCTTGTTAATCCTTTGTTTCCCATAATTAACCTGCATCTTAAAAGTTGCTCCACCATGTGATGTATGTTTTATTATCAACAATCTCTATAGAAATATTGGCAAGGTTCTTGGTTGCTATCAGTCAAAATTAACAGGGAGAGAGTATAGGTTCTCCAGAAGGGTATTCCATCACTGGTGGCAGGGGCACCTTCATCAGAACAGTGGGAAAGTGGTGAAGGGGTGAAAGTGGAGTAGTCTGGTACTCTTCATGAGAGCTTAATAATCTGGTGCTTATCTCCATAAATATTGAGGTCAATTTACCAGGGCATTTAGGGTACCTGAAGAAGTACTAAAAGAGTACTTCTTTGAGTACTCCTGAAAGCCTTTCTGAACAGGCCGTGAAATGTCCAACTGCTCTTAGTAAAAGTGGAAAGGTGTCACAGTTCTTCCTGGTTGTGCTAAGTGTTTATGTGTATTCTCTGAGTGCTCCCACTTTAGATGTGTTAAGGCTATTCACGAAAGTGGCTAGAAGTATGTGAAGTAGTACTTCAGGAGTACTGCTTCGTGTACTTGTGGATACCTTTTCACTTAGCTCCTGTTGTGTTTATATCACCAGTCAGAGCAGACACCGGCATATTGCTCAAGCAGCAAGTTAATGGTGTGACACAAAAGGTTGACTGGAAAAGTTGAAATGGAAATAACTGCCATTATTTGATTTGAACTAAGAAATCATAGTGTGCGTCAGAAAATACATTTTCACGAGTGTCATTTTATTTACAAGCTGAATTTAGTTTACAAACCACTAAAATGTGAGATAGCACTGTGTGCCCCCTCCTCACTTGGGACATCTGCAGCTTTGATTGAGTTCAGCCATACTTAGATTCAAGGTACAATCACCTCACCTTATACTTACCCCGCTTGTTGCACAAGCACTGCATGCATGCCAGTGTACCATAACGTGGTGTGCTAGTGGCCTGGCCGCACCCTAAATAGGGCCTCTAGACCATCTTCTAAGAAGGATGAACTCTCATACCAACTTGGAACCAGTGGGTTAGCACCCCACCCAGGAGGGTCCATCCAGGTCCCTTCCCAGCAGTTCTCCCTAGGCATGACATGATACTCACCACGCTCGTGGGGCCCTTTTCATTCTGGCTGTATACAGCTTTAGTTGTCTGGAAGATCTCATGGCATCATTTCTTCAAAAATCTACAGAGGTGCAGAGAGAGCCTTGTGCCACCCCCTACCATCCATTGATGTGTCTATGTTTTATCCTGGTTTGCCATTGTTTGGGTGGGCTGTCAGTCAAGGCCATGGGTGTTTCAAAGATGGCTACATTGGTCCATCAGTGTTCACATTTGATTTTGGTTATGAGGCTCGAGTAGTCCTTTTGCCAGAGGAGAGCCAGTGTGCACTCATTGTATTTACTTTGCGGTCACAACATTTTAATTACTGGATTATGGCTTTTTAGTTACGTTTAGGAAATGCTTGCTGTTTGAATGTGTTGCTTGTTATAAAGAAAGAGAGGCATTTTCTAATTGCCTTTGCACGCTTATATGTTTTACTTTGCTGTGAAGATAACACATTGTTGGATTTGTAGCTTTTTTGTTCACAAGGTAAAGGCACACACACACAGGCTTTCTTAAAGATGAAACACCTTTTGCCACAAGTGTGTTCTGTGTAATATTTTGCAGTACATGCCTTTTATGTTCACCACTTACAGTGCACATGCCTGCCTTGTTTTCATTACATTTTTCAGTTTAACTCTGCTAATCCACTCTCTTCAGCACAGGGATCGTATTCCCAGTTTCCATATTGTTTTAGCCCGTGATGTTGCTTCAGTCTGAAATTGTCTTGCTAAGACAGCCGGAGGCAACACACAAAGTCGTTCAACTATTACCAAACACTCCCCCAGCAAAAAGCCAGGTGCATTGGCTTTGCCAACACTTGTTTCCTGTGTGCTTGTTCATGTGATGGGAAGAAGTGCAAGTTGAAGTTTTTCATCTGCACGGAGGCACAAGGTAATGCACATGAGATACCACCACCTTTTGAATCAGGAGCCACGGAGGGCAAAATACACAAATTTCTGTTTAAGAATTGGCCACAGTTTACACAGTGGGAAGGAGCACTGTTCCCATATGGAAAGAAAATCTGAAAAATGCAAGCATGTTGGAGTAAGGGGCGGCCTGAACCGTGGCGGGACATTCTAAAAGTACGGACCTGCCGAGCCCAGTAGATGCAAACACGGTTTTTCAAGTTCCTTCTCTACGGCTCAGTGACACAAAGGAGAACACGTGGGGGATGCTTTTCAGTTGTATGGGTGGCAAAGGAGTGAATTGCTTCATGTAAAACACTAGTAGGGGTTTGAACTCGAATCTCCCTATGGCATGGAGGCTGAAGCATGGGCGTTGCAGTGCATTTAGGAATCACAGACAGTGCCACTAGAATTATGTGACGCTGTGGCATTTTCCGCATAATTATGAATTTACCACTGGTGCCTCATAATCCATCATCTACTGCATAATTTGTAGATTTGAACATATTTTTAGCTCAGACGGAAGGATACTTAGGTCCTCCCCCGAGCCAGACCCATAATTCCAGTGGCGCTGTTCATTGGTGCCGTCCCTTCACCCCCTCTGTCCCCTTCAGTGTTGTGGTAGCGTCCCGCTAGGACTGCTGCTAACCGTTGCAGGGCAGTGCGAGGAGGTACCCGTGTCACCCACCACAATGACATCTCCACAAGCAACATGTGGCCTGTTTAACAATGTATTTGGGAAGAAGTGGGCCTGATAGTCTACGTGAGGCAGGTCTAACTATGTCTCGGGTCCCCTCCTTCCATTAAGCATAAGAGGGTAATTTAGCCTGGTTCAAGAGCCCAAGAAATGTCCGCCCCATGCAAAAAGATGGACAGAAGTTGGATGTTGACGTGAACAAGAAACAAAGCCTCTTCTTATGATACAGTTCGTGTCAGCCTGGGAGAGGGCTGACGAACGTAATTTGCAGAAATAGAGAAAGAATTCACACCTCTGGTTTCTTGTGTGACTCATTTTACAGGCGCACGGTTCCGGAATCCCTGCTCCCTCCCTCACCCCCGCGCGACGGCGGCCTGGTTTGTCGCGTTTTCTGTTATTGACGTAGAAATAAATATTTAGGGGATCCACACCGGTTAGAGTAGATACAAACTTTTAATACTAAATTGCATCTCTCTGGCCGGAACATTGCAACCGTTTTCAATTCGAGGGTTGCCTAAATCGGTGTTTTTTTCCCCTAAAAAACTATTTCTATATTGAAACAAGAACATGATGCCGCAAATACAATGCGAAGACAACCTCACGGGCTTTTTTCCCCCTAAAAAAACGATTTCTTTATTGAAACAAGAATATGATGCCGCAAATACAATGAATGAAAAGGCAACCGCTAGCATGGATATATATTAAAAAAACAATGAAAATTCGAAATCACAGCTTCTGTGAGCTGAGGAGTTGGGGCGGCTGGAACATCCCGTCCACCCCTAATTGGCCACAACTGAGGTTGTGACTCTACTCGCGCGCCCTCGCGGGGCGCGCGCCCCGGCGTGGTTCACATGTTGCTTTTTAATTGCACACTTCATTCGTGACAAGTCAACAGTCCCGCTGTCAGCAGATAAGCAACAGTGGCACGCCGAGGTCACATAGCTGCGGAATTTACAGTGATGACGGGCGAAACACTCTGTATCTGAAAGGACCTCGGAGGGAATGGTCACTCCCACAGGCTGTGGCCACGAAGTGCACCAAGTGGGAGCAAGGCCTGCTTTTAATTTCTCGTTTTTTAAAGGTTTGCTTTTATGATGAAACATTATTTTTACATCTGCCTTCGCCCTGCCAGAGTCCATGGCATGAGAGGAATGTGGTTGGAATTCAGGGGAGATTCACGACCTGACGGCCATAACCTTAATTATTGTTCTTTCCTTAAAGAAGCCGAGCACCGACCCTTAAACGGTATTGGATTCGTGTTTTGCACAACAGAAGGACAGGCCCTGTCTCTTGTGGGCCTCTTACTCTGGAGGGCCCAAGAAAAAACACACACGCCAAATTTCTGGCACTTGAAAATACTTGAACACTTGAATGTTAATGGATTAAGTGGTTTTCAACCTGTGGTCTGGCGAACCAGGGGAGCCCCAACCGTTTTACCAAATTACATAATATTAAAATGAATACATTACAATTACTATAATACACGTAAATAAGGAAGATACATTGAAAAATGTAAAAGGTTTCCAAATTTGATTGTAAATTAAACAAAATATTCCAATATTTGGATTTTTTTTGTGTATACATATTTTTGTAATGACTCAGTGGGGGTCCACCGCAGTCAAAAGGTTAAGAGCCGTTGGTCATTAGACCATTAAATACTTATATTTTTATGTGTTGCAGAAGACTTCCAAGACAGTTGTAGTTGCCAGCCCTCCTGGAGAACGCATGGGCATCCACTGGGGGAAGCCAGAGGTAACTTTTGCTAGCCTTGACTTGCTCTTTGGAGCGCTTCCCAGTGAGAGGAACAGAAAATGAACACAGCTTTCAGAGCTGTAGTTACTTTCTCTTGCCCCCCCTGCTTGTCCCTTTGCTAACATCTAAACATCAAATCGGAAACTTTTTAGGGACCAAGGTTGGAAAAAAGCGGTACAATCTGTGATATCACCATGAGTTTCAAAGAGTAAGTGATGTCACTATTACAACCTATATATATATATATATAGGTTTATATTTATATATAGGCTTTCAGGTATGTTTCTTCATTCATTGGTCTGTTGTGTCATTCACATTTGTTTCTGCCCACTACAGAATGGGGCATGGGTCATCCCATTTCAGACATTGGCTGACTTCACTGCGTGTTGGCATTCTATTATTTCACAAGGAGCACAGCCAAACAAAATAGTTTCCTTCAGTGCCAGGTACTCCAATGGCAACTCAGACTTAGTGAGGAAACAAAAATATTTGTACTTTTAGCTAATATTTATCTTATAAATTGGTAAGGGCCCAGAAGCTACTCCAAAATGAAATTTATCAAAGACCATGCCAAAATGAAACAAGCATTGAAAAAGCAAAAAAAGGTTAGCAGCTTACAACAGACCTATTGGCTTTGCCAATTCTTGTATGTATATCCAAGGTGTACTTCTTGTTTTATTCTTTATGTGCAGGATGCTTTCTCCCTATTTCACCCCTATGATCTTTTGCTGTTTTTTGTGCTCAGTGTGGCTCCCCTATGCTACTTCTCATTATCTTCAGTATGCTCCCACTGTGCCATTCTTCAGCTTCAGTGAACTTGCCCTGTGACATGCTGTCATTTCACAATGCTCACCCTGTACCACTCTCTGTTCACTAATGTCTTGTGTCACTCTTTATATTTAAGCAGCTTTTACTACACTTTATAACTAAAATGCTCTACATCAGTGGTTCCCAACCTTTTGATCTCTCTGGACCCCCATTTTATCATTACTGGAACCCGGGGACCCCCCACTGAATTAGTACTGGAATCGGGGGACCCCTCACTAAGTCATTATTGAAAGCTGGAGAGCAAATCTGTTAATATTGTTTCATTTTCTAAGCAGTTGCGGACTCCCTGAGAAGGCTTCGTGGACCCCCAGGGGTCCTAGGACCACAGGTTGGGAACCAATGCACTACATATTCCAATATCTATACTCAAGATGCACACTCTTCACATTCTCTATGTTCAGAATGCCCACCTCATGCCAAAGTGTATGTTCACTCTTTACATGCCACAACTCTTCTTAAGCTGCTGTCTCAATGCAGGGTGTTTTCACTGTCTCATTCCTTAGGGCTAGGCTGCTCTCTTTGTGCCACTATAAATTCACAATGCTCGCCCTGCTCCACTCTTGAGATTGAAAATCCTCTCCCTGTGTCACCCTCTCAGGAAACTGTGCTGAGGCGCACGAATATACCGATGCTCTCCCTGGACCGCTTTTTATGCTCTGGGTAATCTCTGGGTGGAATGCTTTATGTTCTGGATGCTTCCTATGTGCCATTGATTCTCTTCCTGTGCCGCTCGCCATTATGATGAAGATCTCCCTGTGTCCTTCTCTATGCTTTGGGTGCACGCCCTGCAGAACCCTTTAAGATAGTGTTGCTGTCACTACCACGCTGTCTTCCGGTGCTCCTCAGCAGCATTCCGTGTGAGCATGAAGTTACTCTCCTAGTGATACCCTTTATGCTCTTAGTGATCTGCGTGTGATCATGACGCTCTCCCTGTGATACTCTTTATGCTCTTGGTACTCACCGTGTGATCATGATGATCACTGTTTGGTACTCTTCATGCCCTTGGTGCTCTGTGTGATCATGATGCTCTCCCTACAGTACTCTTTATCCTCTTGGCGATCTCCTTGTGACTCTCCTGTGATACTCTTTTATGCTCTTGGTGCTGTCCATGTGGTCATGGCTCTCTCCGTGTGCTATACTTTATGCTCTGTGTGCTCTCCCTCTAATCATGGCAATCTCCCTCTGATACTCTTTATGCTTTTGGTGCTCTCCGTATGATCATGGTTCTCTCCCTTTGATACTTTAAATGCTCTTTATGGTCTTTGTGTGAATATGATGCTCTCCCTGTAATACTCTTAATGTTATCAATGCTCTCTTAAACACTCTACATTGTCATAATGCTTCCCTCTGTCTATATCTCCAGAATGTCCCTGCTCCAGGCAATTTTCTGGCATGTTCTGTGTTTCTTTGGCGCCATGGAGTCAAGCTGTGGCCTTATGCTGCGCAACTTTGTAAGCTCAAGAGGCTCAGCCTTTGCTAATCTTTATATTCAGTGTCCTCTATGTGCCATTACTTTCAAATCCAGTGTCAGCTTAAGAGGTTCCTTCCATTGTCTTGTCACCCTTTCAAATTAAAAAAATCTTTTTTTTGTATGTTCTGACTCCCACAAAACACATTGTAATATCAGACCGTATCCTTGAAATTCACAGCATAAATTACACCAAATGCCAAATCAATGTAATAAAAAACAAAGCAATAATATTTGTAAAAATCTCACAATCAGTGGCAACCACCCCACATCCTGGCAACAGAACCCAGAACGCTTATAACCAGGGCCAGACTGGCCTACCGGGCATCAGGGCTTTTGGTGGGCTGCCAGGATGGGGGCCAGTTTCATTGCTGCATGGACGCTTTTGTTGCTGTGGGCCTGCAGGACAGTTTCCTACTTGCAGAGGTTCTAAATAAGCACTCCATAAACAAATGGGTTGAAAAAGCACTTTAATCATTCTTTAAAACCATTTATTTTTGCATTGTTTACGTAGAAGCACTGCAAGTAAAAATATGGTCCCCATCAGTTAAACCACCCACATACTGCCAGCCCACCGAAACCCCAAGTAGCCAGTCTGGAAAAGCTTACGACCAACAGATTGGGAAAACCCTACCAGCAAGCCAGCGTATGCAGATACGCTAAGAAGGGATGACCTATGGTTCACTAGGGAATTGTATAGTTATGTGATTTCATATATACAATTTAGGACCCATAATAATAGTAAGATCGTAATACTTAGAGGACAACAGCCACTTGTAACTAATACTGCTACAAGGGGTGTCCAGCATCAGTACCATGCAACCAAATAGCCAGAGTGACGTCACCAAACCAACAGGCATGGAATGACTGAAGAGATCTGCCACACACTGTGGACACTTCGAAGGACTTTAACGCAGTCCACCACTGCAGGTCCCAAATATTTTTACACTCTGGTTGCTTCTTTACATCTCACAATGGCACTCATTGGAATGATACCAGAAATGCTCATCACAACAGACCTCTGTCCTCCTCTCTTCCTCCAAATATGCCAGCTCCGGACCACAACTATATACAAAATCTCAGATTGGACAACCTAGTGCACTAACCAGCTGAGTAGACTCTACTCCTGAGAAATTACATGAAGGTACCAGAAGAGCTTTTCAGAGCTGCTGCACTGAAAAACATAAAAGTGCATGTTTGTCTCTCAAATCTCATCCTCCACCTCACTACTGCGGCCCATAGCACAATAACTGCACCTCAGGGGTCCTCACATTTGTCACAAAACAAAGACAACACCATTCTAATCACACACCCTACCATGGCAGAGCTTCCTACACATGTCGGTAAGCACTCTAGTGCCCCACAAAGGGGTAGTAAGCACTATATAAATGCTGCAATACAATAAGACAACAGATCTAAAACGGAACTATGGACTTGGTTATCCACGTCTGTCCCACAGCTTCGATTATTTCAGACTCATGCCATTGTTGTCACATCGCCCCATGTTACAAGGGCGGCTTTAATTCCGTCTTGGTGTTCCACCAACAGCAGTACGCATGCCGGTACTAGCCGTTTCACGTTTCCCTTTATTAGCATATCCCTTCAAGTACCAGCTTAGTGAAATTGGCTGAACATTAGAACTAGTTGAAAATCACCCTCTCCACACTGGGGCTAACTGGGAGGTTGCAGACACCACTTGTAATTTACCTTGCGGCGGACCCCTGTTGTTCAATTCTGGGGAACAGATTGTAGAAGCCGTTGCTCACCGTTTTACCAAGAATGCCGGTGCTGCCCAGAGATTCTGAATCAGAGCTGCGTGCTTCCTATTTATTATATTTTTTTAACATTAACGCAAAAAATTGGACATAATTGTATTATTGTCACAGATAAGGTTGCCCGATGACTCTATCTCAGTAAAAATACAATGCACCAGTTATGGGCTTTACTTTGTTTTAACAGATCAGGTGTGTTTAGTGCAACTGAACTCAATTGTGCTTTCTACTCCGAGGATGCACTGGGTAGCTAAGCACAGCAGGGACTGGAACCTGTCATCAGTATTTACACGAGTCTTCTGGTAACCTTAGCCAAAGAGCAGTGTGATACTTGGCACCTGGTCAGAGCAGCTCCTGGAGGGACCACATTTACTGTCAACCGTTGAGCTGAATAAAGCCTCCCAAAGACAGGATTCATGGGCTGCACATGTAGCTTCATGTTGACATCAGAGCTGCTCACCACAGTTACAGGATTTGGCTGACATGCCATGAGAGTGTGTTCTGCCTTTCAGAACCAGCCGTTTGTGAAGGTTTTTTTTTCATTTTCTGCAAGAGGCCTAGTGAAGGGAGAGACCGACCAGCTCGAGCAAGTACAATAAATAGACATATTGTTTTATCACGATGAGCTCGGTGTGCCTAGGTCTGCATTCCGGGCCAGGGCTAGGATAAACAGTGTTCACTTTATATGTTTCCCGTTTACTGCAGACATCAGCAGACATAGTTTTGTTAGTGACTCACTGCTGCCGCTTGTGCAATCGGTTGGGTTTTTGCATTTTAACCTGTGCAAAGTGTATTAGAGGCTGTTCAGAAAAGTTTTCAATCATTGCAAATTATACTGTACCTAAATTGCGTTCTTTTGACCTTGCTAAATACTGCATCACTTCTTCATTACTGGGGTATGGGTATTATCGTGGTTAAGTCCCAGATAAAGAGGCAAAAGCGAAATCAGGCTTTCCAGATCTTTCCTGTGCTTAGGGAAAGAGCTGACGATACACCTCTTCAAGGACCACTTCATTCATCAATTATTATGTATCCATCATGGGGGAATATAACGACTTAAGCATGCTATACAAAAAACAGTTCATCCAAACGTTAGTACACTTCCTGTATCTTCACCAGACTGGACTGATCCTGAGTCCTGGGGTTCAGGAAGTGGAAATGTAGGTGGCTTAGCTTCCCGCATAGCGTTGGACTCGCGCTTGAACGATGGTTGGCATGCCCGGGACCTGTTTGCATTTTGTTGCTTACTTATGAAGAGTTCAAGAGTCATTCATCAAAGAGTGTGATTCCATGTAAAGACCTGACATTTAGGAACAGTGCTCAATACATACTCATATATCTCGAAATTATAGATCTGTTCTCCTATAACCAGAACCCTCCCTCTTCCTTGAGGGTTCGGCCTTGGCCTGTATCACAAGAACAAGTGGCGTCATCGCTCCATCTCCAGGAGAGCAGGAACCAGTCTCGTTTGAGATCTGAATAATCAGCAAGAGAATCAAACGCAAGTATCAGTGAAGCCATAGCAGAGCCCGTGGGCTGCTGCTCACTATCCAACCGTAACACAAGATGTGTCATTAGAATTTGGGAGAGGAGATGCAATGGCGCTCTATTATTAGAGGTCAACAGGCATCTGCAAACAGCCCTGAGGGATTGTGTGCAGCGAAAGAGAAGGAGTGTTGTGAAGTTGGAATATGGCAGCTAATGCACTGTATCTCGCAGCGTGCAGGAAGGCTGAGTCCCTGGCACGCAGCAAGATCCAGCGAAAAGCTAGAAAGACCAGGCTTTCTCAGTGTAGGCATGTGCGCATGTTCACGCAGGCCAACATTTGAGTACTTCACTCAGGATAGGGATGGGCGTTTTTGTGGAAAATAATCCATCATAAACAGAATGTCAAATTTAATTTGTGTACAAATCCTAACATTTGGCACAAAACGTGATAGGGCTCAAGCGTGGCTGGCATGTATGCTTGGTTGATAACTGTGCATTTGACGTCAGTTGTTCATTTCTGTATATGGAAGAGACAGAGGGGACCTGGATAACTAGTGATATGGGGTGTTTTGCTGTAAAGCTCCCTTTAGAATGTGGATCCAAATATATGGATAGGTAGGTTGGTAGGGCATTTGGTTGGTCAATCGATCAGACATACGCACAGAGAGTTAATAAGGAGGGCCCTCCAAGACTACATATCTCATTTGCTGCTGCCTTTGATGAAAAGTACGTTTGGACACATAATCTACAAAGCAAGCATGACTGCAGCTAATGGCAGAGAAGTTAGTTTTGTTGCCATAATGGGATATCTCGATTCACCTCTGAAATGAATATTGCAGCCAAGAAGCAGTATGTGTTCCCTGCCCGTTTCCTGATATGGATTACCGGCGCTCATATATCCTGTTTGAGTATCCGGACTGGCCTCCCTTGTGCACACACAACGGATGCGTGTATAAATCACACCTGGCATGCTGCTATGACTGCTGTGATTAATCAGAACGACTTAACAGGTAGTGTTCTGCTGTCATCTGAATTTGAAAAGCCAACAAGGCTAGAGTCTCTTGAAATCATGGATAATTGAAATTGTAAATTAAAAAAAAATCAACTCAAATTATCCAAATACAAATTGTCAATGTATAATAGTATTGAACACCATAAACTAAAGGAAGGAACATGAGGGACAATAGAGGTAATATTACAGAAAAGATTTAACAGAAATGGAAGATGTACGCCTTTAGTTGTCACGGTTTGTGCAGTATAGCAGATATGTTTCCTAAAATCTAAGTTATTAATTCTCTTAATTTTAACTAGTAGGTCAAGAATTCTATGTCATGTTCACACCAAAGCCACATTCAATTTTACTGGCTTAGGAGGCGAACTCTGGGCTTACACTGACCTACGAAAGTTTCTTGTTCTCTCAATGAAATTGAAAGGATGGAACAATGAGACATCTACGGTTGTAGTCTTTCAGTTCTGAAACATCTGGAAAGGGATGTAACCTGCCTATACTGTGCACTCAGCATATTCAATTCTCCTTTTTTATAAACTGGGCATTTCCAGCGTAACTGCCCCATTGTTCATCAATTCCAGAGAAGGCCACTGCATCTGATGTGAACATTTGGGCTACTTGGTAGTTGTACCTCAGGTCTACTTCAGCCGTGCCTGCCCCTCACATTAAAATTGACTTGAATATGTGGACTTCTCTGAAGCTTCTAAATGTGTCCTTCAAACTACGATTGATATGGAAGGGTGAGGTATTGATAATCCAGATCTGTCTATCTCTCATGTTACATTTGATATGCACGTGTGATGTACTCTGGCACGTTCAAGTCATTGGTAGCTCAGGATCGCCTTTCTTTCACATTGCATTCAATATGAATGGATGAGTTAATCTGAGGTTTCATAACATGCATGGATTAGAACAGTATGTGTTAAAGAATCAGGATTTAAAAAATGTCACTCACAAGGGATGGTAAGAAAGAGAGCCTCTGTAAGGAAATGGCAAGCTTTACCCGTATTTATCTCTTATGTTTTAATCCTAAAATAAAGACATCATTGCAGTCAGAGTGGATAACAGAACGTATGAGTACAGGAACATATGTGGTCAAAATGTGAGAAACCAAAGGGACAGTGCCCAAAATCAGCTTAGTGAGTACCGAGAAGTCAGAAAGATTCGGACCTGGTGGTCAAAAGAGCCGCTGCCAAACCTGGATTTCTGTTAGTCTAGCTCTGTGTATCTTGCTGTTAGATTTTTCTTATATATGGTGGTGTGGATTCAGTTTCTACACACCTAATTTAAAGGCAATGTAGTCTGACATCACTGGAACATAAGGAGATGAATGTGTAAGACAATGTAAAAGGGGAAGTTCAACAGACAAATGTGGCTCAGTCGGTGTCTCGCAAATCTTGGAGGTGACGCACCAATTTCTGAGGACCTTTTCATTTCATGGAGATAATATGCCATCCTGTGAGAGATTTGCAGGTAACCTACCATCTTGTGGGCAACATATCTAGATTTGGGACATTTATTTTTGTCAAGCTAGCATACTATTGTTTGAAAAACATAGCTTGATGTACGAACATTAGAAATCCTTTTAGGTAACACACCAGATTGTGAGGACATTTCTACTTCTTGGGGTTAACGAACCATCTTAACGGGATATTTGCAATTCACGGTGTTGGTGTTGGCGCAGGGCATGTCACCAGAGGTGTATGCCCCCGTGGGATAAGGACACACTAACAGCATAATGGTTTGTGTGTCTTAACCTGCCCTGGTAACTATACGAACACCTAGCACTGCAGAGTAAGCGGTTGTCCTTTTGCTCGAACTTGCTTTTCGTCGCCCAGATCAGAGTGTGTGGCTTGTTCGAATCACAAATGTTCCAACCCACAAACTAAACAGATTTTCCACTGCCTGTCTTTCCGGCCAGTGTGAGATTGTTTGTTGCATAACATATGCACTTTATATGCTCATGAAAACCCTTGTTTTCCACTGGGCCTCTCTTGCTCAAATACTTTTGGTACTGGGCCAGAACCACTGATAAGCAGCGGGTTACGTTTTCCTGCCCATTTTTCTAGGCTTCTTGCATTTAGATGTAACTTTTTTTTAGGCGCAGGAAGGCAACTCTGCTAAAACAGTAGATAAAGAATGCGTAGCCATTGCCAAAGAAGACCAGCGAATGCAATATTTGTTTTAGCTTGCAAGCTTTCTGCAGACCTGTTTTTCGCCACGCAGCCTTCAGCTCGTATTTCTCTGCGAGGGTGTAGTTTTACACCTAGTCCGGTGAGGTTCAGGTTGTGTTATGTGTCACCCTTTGCACAGATGGAGTCCAAGTCTCTGCAGTGAAAGTCCTACAGTTATCATTGACAGTGCTGGGTTTGGGGAAACGGGACGTGGCTGTTCTGCTGTTACCATAGCTGGTACATTTTCTAGGTGGGTGTCCATTACCTCAGGTGGTGCACATCCTAGGTGGTACCCCTGTTACCTCAGGGAGAGAGCGTCCTTGGTGGTACCCCTGTTACCTCGGTGGTACTCCTGTTACCTCAGGTGGTGCAACTCTTTGGTGATACTCCTGTTGCCTCAGGCAGTGCACATCCTAGGTGCTACTGTTGTTGCCTCAGATGGTGCACGTCCTAGATGGTACTTCTGTTACCTCAGGTGGTTCACCTCCTAGGTGGTACTCCTGTTACCTCAAGCGATGCACGTCCTAGGTGTTACTCCTGTTACCTCAGGTGGTGCATGTTACCTAGTTGGTACTCCCTTTACCTCGGGCAGTGAATCCAAGGTGGTGCTCCTGTTGCCTCAGATGATGCAAGCTGTAGGTAATAGTACTCCTGTTACCTCGGTGCATGTCCTAGGGGCTAGGTACATATTGGATGCGGTTCTCCCAACACCTCAGGCAGTTGACAGTTCTGGTGCCTCCGATGATTCAACAGTTACTTCTCCCAACCATACCATTGCAGTCCTCTGTGTGAAGCCACATTCAAAGTGTCAGCTTAGCCTTTGATGAAAAAGTGACCTTGGTATTATCCATGGTTACCTTGTTGAGATCACCCTGTGGAAGCGCTGTCAGTAGTTTGTTCGGACCGCCAAAATGGACATTTTTACTTATGTGTCTGGCTTCTGTATCTTAAAAACCTGCTGTATTCAATGCATTTAACTTGGTGATTGAAGGGAGTACGCTCTTGTGTGACCGAGGTAATAGTCTTGAATTTACATGGGTTGAGTGACATGCACAGCAAAAGCTTTTTGTAAACCCTCTTTATCAACAAGCAGTGCACGGTTGATTGATATGGAGTTATACAAGTCTATAAAAGGATTTACTGGCAAGTGCTCAGACTTAACTAGCATTTACACTTCCAACTTTGAATCAAATAGGAGGCCAAGCAACCTGGTGTCCTTAGTCGGGAGGCCAAGCATATTGCCTTCACAGTCCCACTACTGTTGGCCAGACATGGCAAGATGGCAGCTGCATACATCTGCAGACCTCCGCCCCTCACTTCAGTTGCCTGACCCTCAGAGCTCCTTGCCACTGGGCATCCTGATGTCGGGCAAGTGAAGCTTGCTCAGTCTGAGCCAGCATTGAAAAATGTTCTTTGGTAACTACAACTAAATAAGCATTTGAATTAATCATTTTATTCTTTGAACCTTTATTTTGCGTGGTTTGGATGAGAATGAAAATCCACACATTTCTGGCTATTCTAAAACATCTGCCAAAGCCAGAACTGATAATTTGGCCTAAAGTCCTCCCTGTGCACCGGGTTAACACGCATCTTTGAAGGAGAGATCTTAACTACAGTAATGATAGTAGGACAAGCCACTTATTTGAATATAAATTTGAGATGGTCTTAAAATGGGATGGTGTGGTTCTCTGCACATCAGGCTTCGGGTTACACCTAGCAGGAGAGTTCTGCACTCAGTCTTTTCTCGACACCATCCAGCCTTTTTAGTGTTTAGAATCTCGTTTATTTTTATCTCAGAGAAACATTTGAAAAATCGATGGGTCTCAAAAGATTTTTTTAATTCTGAATGTGTGAGAAGGAAAAATGAGCCACACAGTGTTGGCATCAAAAACGTATACACTCAGAAACAAAACCAGAATTAGATTACAATGACATGTCCCCTACCCTAGTATCGGACAGTAGAGGAATAGTTCTAGCAAAATTTTAGTTGTTTTACTTTTCCGGCGCTACTACTAATACTTCAACATCTGAGATCATTTACTTCTGGTTCATAACTGGTACATGCTTTTTGCATGGGCATTTTTTCTAAGTGATTTTTCATTTTGGAAATGCATTTGTTGGGCAGGTTTGTATAAATATAAATGGATATGTATAATTAACTGTTCCAATCTGTCTCGTGGATTTGCTGTTCTATTTTGAAGTGCACGTGACCCTCAGTTAAAAGGTTACATATGGTAATTTAATGTGCTGTGTGAGAATCTGGAGACAGTTGCTGCTTAGCACATAAGCTAATGCATCCCAGGCAACAGGAGGAGCATATACAATGAGCTAATCTTAGAACATCTAAATGGTTGGATACGTAGGGAAATGGACAGTACGAAAAGTGATTATGTGATGGAAACCTTCATGCAATTTTTCTGTGGATTTGAATAATAAATTCATGCAATTTTTAGAGCGGTCAGTTTATTGTCCAACAATGTTACATGAAATATTGAAAAAACTGCAAAGTGCATACATTTCTGCAGAACTGTAAAGGTATCAGCCATCTTCCATCCAGTCCTCACACACACTATTTTGAGAAGAAGTGGGGGGAAACAACTTGAAGTCTTGAAGTACCAGATTTTGATTGAGTGTCTTGGTGGAATCCCATTGTTTTTGTGTCAGTGCTGCAGAATTCCAACCAAGCATAGTTAAATACATTTTGACAGTTATGGTTTTGATGTGTTTGGGGTGATTGCTTTGCAGACTGTTTTGCGTATGATTGTTACCTGTAAGTGATGGCACATAAAACCTTAGCAGGAGGGAATGGAATACTTCCAGAGAAATTTCCAGTGGGTCAGACTGGTTCATGCATTGTGATCCATCACTTTTTAGGCTCTTTGTAAATGTATTTATATAGCGCTTAGACCCCTTACGAGGCACTGAAGTGATTTTATGGTGAGCAGCACACTACTCCGGAACTCAAGATTAATAGTAGGTTAGTACAATTATTTTGTTTTGTTTTTCATTGTGCATTAGTTGTGTTGTGCTCATGATTTCATGTGTGTTTAGTAGCGTTTGGGATAGAGATAGAATGATAGGAGCGGATTTGAAAATTAAAAATAGCGAGTTCATTTTCGTAAGTAATGTTCATGTGTGCTTGTTAGTTGGGTGGCATGGCTAAGAAGGAGGGGTGAAAGATTTGGGAATTCATAGTAGTCAGAAGGTTTCATATGAGTCAGAGGTAGTAGGGATACGAAGGAGGGAATGTTTTTTTAATAATAGTATAATAGCAAATTTTAGATAACTTCTACATATATATGATGCTTAGTAAAGTTTTATTCGGTTGATTAAACATCTTTATGTAAATTTCCATATGTTCATTGAAGGGCAATATGTCTCAATTTTTCATATGGTGCATTTGTTTATGCTTTCAAATAACTGTAACTCACTTGTGTGTATAGATATATATGTAGATATCTGCTGTAGTTATGAGTTGCAGGGGTAACCCTCTTCGTGGTGTTTATTGTCCAGGGCATATCATTGAGGTCATTGAGATACATACAGCTTTTTTTCAAAGTCGTCATTGCAGATCTAGGTACATTTGGTGCTTAGTGAAAAGTTTGTAATACAACCATTCATTTTGTTCCCCATCCACACCCCCACACCCATCTAACTCCCTGGGAAAAAGAACCAATGTCGGCATTTTGTAAGTGTGTGTTCCACATACTAGAAATTGAGAGTTTTAGGTCAGTGGGAAATTCTGCACTCCACTGAAAACGCTACCATAAAGTATATCTTCTGCTACTTTCATTTTCACGGGAAAGGCA
Source organism: Pleurodeles waltl (assembly GCF_031143425.1). Taxonomy (NCBI): domain Eukaryota; kingdom Metazoa; phylum Chordata; class Amphibia; order Caudata; family Salamandridae; genus Pleurodeles; species Pleurodeles waltl. The sequence continues at coordinate 203,358,035 of NC_090438.1, read as the reverse complement.
AGCGTTTACAGCGGGTTTCACTTCAAACATTACGGTAATAGGGGGTGATTTTCTAGAGATTTGTCTGCTGCATTTTTACAGAAAGCGTGGGAGGTGAACTTAAAGTAACTGGTGCAGGTTTCCCGAGGTATAAATGAGCAGAGTAGCAGAGGGAGATTTATTGGTGATTTTAACTTGGTTGTGGTTGAATGATATTGTTGAGTTTTAAGTAAAATGTTTTGGAGGTCTCTTTCTAAAGTCGTCCAAGCAACTATGTAGATTAGAAGGGCGAGTGTGACATTCAGCAGTGCTAGATTTTGAACATGCAGACTTTATATGTGAACCTCATGGTTTTTTTCAAACTCAGAATCTCGGAGCAATGAAGAATAGTGCGGCCATGGAAGGCCAAGCTGGTGTCTGGCAGGAGCCAGAAGGCACCATGGGTCCCTGACTTCTTAGACTCTGCTTCGCTCCCAGGCCCTCCATGCGAGCTTGCAGTTTTTCAGACAGCCTCCCTTCTGGTAAATGTTGCATTTGTCTAGGCTGGAAGTAGGACACTGTGATGCTTCGTGGAATGTCCTGCACAGGGGAGGAGATGACTTTGGGAAGAGCTCCTTCAACTGACTGTTGTCCATTATTTGGAGGGCAGAGTCCTCTGCAATAGATGACAATCGCATGCTAAACTGTGGTGTATCAAATCACACCAACACTAAAATCATGTGTCTCTTTTTGTAACCAGGATGTTTCTTTAGTGTGGCCACGTATATCCCGATGACCTGAACACTCGGTGCCCACATCATAGAGCTGTTTGAGTACCTAAGTGACAGTCAAGAGTGCAGATCGTAGCGTTCGAAGATGGCAGATCAACTGTGCTGTTCATACAACATGAATCCACATTCATAAATAGATTTACTCACAATTGTGAGGACATGTCCTGGAGGGCAGGTCGTGGCCATTACATGACGGGACACCTGCACATCCTGGTGATCCACAGAAACCTTCAAGAGTTTGGATATTTCCTGAACTTTGCAGGTAGTTTTCCACATTGAAAACGGATGAAGCTTTACTTATGTCCCAGGTAGGGTTGAATCTATTTTCAGGACCGAAAATGGACCTGAAAAGCTCTTAAATTGTTAGGGTGCAGAAGAAGGGGGTAATGTCTTGGGAAATTATTTTCCCCAAGAGGAAAAATAAAAATTAGTAATCCCATGTGGAAAGATACACTTTGTACAATGAATGGTGCACACATGTTAAGGCAAATAATTACTCCTGGGAAGCGGGGACAGTCATACCGGTACTTCTGGAATTTTTGCGAATTGCTTGAAAGTCAGAAATGGGTTCCAATCGTAGGACTAAACTTAACAGATCAAATTCTGTTTCGGGAATAAGGCCTAGCTTCTTTTTGAAGACGTAAAATAGAACTCGTCATCAAAATACATTTAGTGTGTGAGTAGTTAAATAACCACTGTTATTGTATTTTGCAAGTCAGTTGGAAAGGTATGAACACAGTCCTGAAATAAAAGTGCAGTGTGTGTCAGGAAATTGTAATATAGGCAGCAAGGGAAAGTCAAGTTTTCTTACCTGCCCACTTTGGTAGCTCTCCTAGTAATTCAGCTGTTAAGAATCCCGCAGGCTGTTAGCCTGAAGGCCAAGCACTGGCTGGTATATGTGACATCTTTAGCTAAAAGTATGGCGTGTGGCTTGTCATAGTGAAGAACATGAAGCATGCACGAGAGACAGGGCACCAGAAAGTGAGCTCCTTACTAGCCTAAAGAGATGTGAATGTATAATGTTTCCGGATTGTCAGTGGGCAAGATCATGAGAGTTTGGGTGGAATGACAGCAATTTTCGTAGTCAGTCTGTCTACTTTTTCTTCACAACAGAAACACCTTTTGGTTGGATCCGCCTAGCAATTGATCTAAATGTTTCATTTTCATTATTCTCGAATTACCAGAAGTTATAACTTTTCATATTGCTGTTGTTGTAATATGATTGTATTGCCCTTTTTGATGCCGTCATCTTATTTGAAAACTTTAATACTACTTGTTAGTTTTCTACTAGCAGATGCTACAAGGGCAGTTTTCTGTTTTTTCCTTGCACACCCCTGTTAACTATTACACATTAGGCATCCTTGGTCTACCAAAGCCACCTTTTCAAGTAAATTCTGTACTTCAAGTTCCATGAAAAGCTGACTTCTGTTGAGTACTGAGACACTCGTCGCCGTGTTGACAATTGTATAGTTGTATGTAATGGCAGAGCGGCAGTGCCTCTCGATGAGTAAGAGCCCTATGCAGGGGGTTACAAACTGATGCTTTATGGTTCCTCATGCAGCACATCACATTGTGCTCATGTGCTCAACTGAGGAAATGCCAGAAGAGGTCCCCAGGAAAAAAAGTGCCCAAAGGAAATTCACTCAGTGACTATACCCCCACCCTGAAGTTATGACCTTCTGTGTACGGCACAATATACAACAGTGCATTAAGTGGTGAATGCCCCATTCTAACCTCGGGCACATGGTTTAAAGTGCCACCGTAGTAAATTGGAGGGACTTCTCATTTTGCAAACACACTGCATCTAAATTGTCACTTTTTTGACCCACTCTGTGGCAATGTTTCTCAGGATGAAGCACATTATTAGGGATAATTCAAGTTTCAAATGTACTGTTTGAACAACAGACGAACTACTGACATAAGCAAAATGAATTAGCCCTTTATAAAATATGATGACGGGGCTGCTGAGGTTTCCCGCACCCTTAGCGTAACTTCTAAATTTAAGTGTGCTGCCCATAGTAGTGGGGGGCTGGCATACGATCCTTCTCAGGGACTCTCTGTTTAATGACGATGGGGCTCTGTTCTGCTGTCAGTACTAGGGACACCCAGTTTTAACGACAGTGGGATACCGGCCTGTTGCAATTATCAGTGACCTTCTCTTTTATTTAATGACAGTGGTGTTCTAGCTTGCCTCCTATGTCTGAAACAGTCAATAATAAAATGTCAGGAGGGATCTGGGCTACAGCCAGTGCCTGGGATCTAATGAGGGTGGCGTGTGGCCTACCACCAGTGTCAGGGATCTATAGTCTTAACAGTAGTATATCTTTGCCCTGCTCCCAGTGACAAAGTCCCCCAGTTGTGGTGCTCTGGCCTGCTACCAGTGACTAGGACTTCGATTGTTATTACAGTAGTGTTTTAGACTCCCATGGTACCCTGTTTTATTGGCAGAAGGCTTGTGGCCGGCTGTCACTGCCTGGGGCCATCTGTTTTAACAAGAGCAATTTTCTAGCTTGCAGCCAGTGTCTAGGGCCATCAGTTTTTATGACCTTTGTTCCTGCAGTGTATGGGGCGCTTGGCCATGATTTTTGTGGAACCCTTACAGCATGAGGGTATAAAAGCCAGTGATTTAGCCCATTATCTACAACTTTCCTGGTTTTAAAGCAACGCTTGGAGGATGCCATTTATGATGCTAGGTGAGGCGAGTTTGGAAACTGAAGCCTTAGCTTTTTCCAAGAATCCCAGCAGAGTTGCATTTGGATGCGTCCACTAATTAGAAAGGAAACGTGTGAGATTTGACAATATGGGACATGAAGTTACATTGCGCTATTAAGAGGAAGCCTATTCTGAAAACATTGACATACTGTGATGCCCAGATGAAGTGAATGTATCTTTGCACACTGTGAAACGTGTTGGCTCTGTTCTTGTGATTACTAAGAACTTTGGAAGCAAATTCTATTATGGAATACAGTATTTTTCCTGCTGTGGATGTAGCCTGAATATCTCTTTGGAGTGGAGAGTTCGATGGGGAAGCCTAGTGGTAGGGTCCATGCTTACCCTACCACCAGCCTTGCATTTGGCAATAGTAGCATCTGTCCCAGAATCCCAGGCTGTCCCCAAAAATTAAGGTGTTTTCATATCTGCTTCCAGCAAATGGAGAGCAAACGATACACCTCACTGTGTGACTATTCAGAAAACGAGACCCAATTGATGTAATTGGGGCCTGAGATGGCAAACATCTGAGTTGGACTGGCTATTGTCAGGAAGATGATTGTCTATAGAAAAAAACACACTCGTGACTAAAATGGCAACAAATAGAAATAATTTTAAAAAATGCTCATAGTTTTTCTACCTTATTTTGAGATTACCTCGAGGGTGATTACGTAGGAAATGAAATTTGGGCGTTAACATTTTTTAATAGTAAAGTACAAAATCCTTTTTTGCATACAGCTTAACACACGTAGAAGATTGGTGTGCTCATCACCAGTGTCAAAGCAAGGAAGGTAAAACAACCTGTTGTTCCATTCCTAGACTCCTAAATACTGAGGCAATGCTTTGTAATGGCTTTTATTCCAGCAATAGGTTTTTGAGGATTGAATTACAACTCATAGCAAAGCTACCTTAGTTTGTGTTCGTGGCCAGAAATTCGAAGTCTGAATTTCAGCCAGGAGTTTGCCTTCAACAGAGCTATGATGGTCTCCCACTGGGATAAGCAGGGGTATTATTTATTGGCACCACTGATGCTTTGACCATAAAACCAAAAGAGCAGAGACCAGGTGGTGCAGGTACACCTCAATGCACAGCATAATGCCTAATGGGCCCACCATGCGTGTGCACTCCTGAGAAAATGCTTTTCAACAATTAGAAGGCAAGAGAGTTGATACATTTAGGCACCCAGCTACATGTCAAGAATTTTGTAGAAGATAAGTCTTTGACATTGACACTGACCTTAAGTGCTATGAGGAAATGTTAGCATGTAGTCACAACTTGTGGGGAACTGAGCAAAACTTAAGAAAGACTATGCGACATGCATACTTTTATTTCGAGCTAAGCCCATAGGCTCCGAAGCACTATGGTCCATGAACTACTTGTGTCTCCTCTGATGGCTTCAGTCATGATAAACTCAAATTAGCTGTCTCTGGGTACCTTGGTTGTCCCGCATCCCATCTTTGTGATGTGAACGTAAAATACTTGTGTGTTCCACTCGATCCTGCTAGTCAGGTTACGTCAAACTAGGCAGATAGGTCAAATGATATATTTTATTCTAAATAGTTGGGATTTTTTAAAAACTTTGGGCACCTTGACTATCATAATATACCATTATTTGAGATTTAGTTTAATGATAGCGAATTCTGCTTTGACTCTCCGTAGTAGGAAAAAAGCTGTACACCTGGGACTTAGGCAAGCTCTATTTTTCCTGGCTACTTTCTAAACTATCTTAGCTGCTTCAACCCCCGGCACCGGCAAAGTCTGCAAAGGAGAAACTCAGTAGAACTATTATCACTAAAGAATCCCTAAATTAGAATGTAGAAAACCCAGGGAATCAGATCACTCACAAGCGAATCTTAGAAAGAACATGGATTTTGTAATAAGAGAGCATTTTTTCAGGACTGCCATTCAAATTTCAAAACGACCCCTCAAAGGTCCCACTAAAGCAAAAACAGTCCTTCCTGTGTGCCCTTCTCTGGCCCCTCTTTTAAGTTTCGTGGCCATGTGATAGAGATGGGACACTGACGACGTGTTCATCTCCTGTCCATTGGGGATACATCACCGCCCATTGCAAGGTATATTTTATCTTGCCTAGGTCAACAAACTCTTTAAAAATGGTCCTGGGAGGAGGGGCATGATAGTGGGTGGTGACCATCAAATTGAGACCTCTATCCTGAACTTCTGTGTCTCCTACTCCTTTTCCTGCAAGATTACTTCGACTGTTCTACTGTACAGCTCTCAAGGTTCTCTACCTTTCTGAGCACAAATGAACTGTTGTTGTCAGTTCTCTTTTGATTTTTGGCTCCTGATTGTGGACATTGTTGCACATGTGCTGTGGCAGGAGTACATCTCATTCCTGTGGGTGGGCCTGCTAGGATATTGTCTGCCGGGTAAACAGTCCCGTCCCAGTTCCTTTTAGTATTAATATATCTAGTGCACAATATGTCTAGGGTAGTAGCGACAGTCTCATCATAGGTCTCATTGAGTGCCTGTCGCTGCTGTTAATAAGATACACACCAGAGGAGTTTGTCTTCTTTCATTTATTCTTTTATTTAATGTACTTCACCTTTTGGCCATTGCAGATTGCTGCAGTCCTGCCAGAGTCTATACGCCTTGAAGCCAGGGAATCTAACAGTAAGTAATGGATGAGAGTCCCAAAACAATATTCTTCTCCGGTCATGACCCCTGCTTGAGTGGAGTTAATTTGTAGGGGAGCCATAACAGTTTGCTTTTGAGGTTTTAGATGAAGCACCATTATGGTAGGATCCAGTGCTTTCGACAGCCTGGGGCCTTGACTTACCGGATCCGGTCTCCATGGTTCATCCAACTGAAGGATCATTGGGCACCCGCTGTAATCACATAGGGCAGGTTCCTGCTGGGCATGTATTATGGTTCTAGTTTGTCATGCCCTGCTCCTCTGCCGCCTTAGACTTTAGGGACAGTACAATTCAGACTGTAGCTTGCTATCAACATAATAAAAGGTGATTAAAATACTGATTTCTCGGAACTTTGATTTATAGGCATATTTGCTGTTCATACGACTAGCAGTTGTCCCCAATACATCTTCCCCTTTAAACGTTCTGGACTGCAGCTAGATTCTTTTCCGTGCACACTCTAATAGCGTCACTAGGTTATAATATTACAGAGCAGAATTTCCTTTCTGTCTCTTATTTTGTGGAACGTCCCCTGTTGACCTTTCCCCATAGTGTGATTGGCAGAGAGGTGAACCATAAAAAAGTTTTAAATGCTGTTAAAGGATTTGTCTGCGTTCTTTCATTTAAGGCACAAGTACACTCAGCAACAGCAAATAAACACTTTATACAATAAATACTCCCTAACATGTCACTGCACTTTGTAAAAACAACGCCAGTCCTTTCATGATGTCAAATGATTGACAGCTGCAATAATTATGCCTTGGAAATCTTTAGAGAAAGTTCCATTTAGCGTCGTCCTATTAGCCTAGTTTGATTGTCTATATTTCTCATCTGTTTTCTGTGTGTCCCTTTTGTGGACTTTACTCCTCTATTTCTGTTTCAGGTGGTGCTTTCTACTGGTAGTACGTGGTGTCAAGGCGCCTGTAACAATGTACACAGTACTTAAGGGAGCACAGTATGTATGTGGTGTCACAGTCCCCGCCAGTGGCTGTTGAGAACTGTTCAAGATGTACATTTAGGACGCCAAGAGATATAGATGATTTATTTATTTAAAGTATGTTAAAGCTGCGCATGCACCCTCGCGGCTCTTTCAGCGCACACAGTCATTGTTAGTACCTCACATCTATGTGGCATGCGATGTGTTCATAGGCAGTGTGTTCCACATAGCTGCTGTGGCATTGTGGGGATGAGCCTCTTCAAGGCTCCTTATTCCCTGACAGAAGCTCACCTTGATGCTGCAGTACTCTGAATAAGGGCCATTTTTACAGCAAGAGTAAGGATCCTTGCATCCTTGAGCTGTCATGCAGAACTACCTGCACAGACAAGGCTCAATGTTCTCCCTGAGCATCGGACGGCTTCATTGGGACCTCATATCCAAATAGGCATTGAATGATGTGAAGCTTGATTGTGAGACGTGGGTAGATTTATGTGGCTGCCATTTTTTCTAAAAGTGTATTCTCTTTCTGAAAGGTGAATGCACCTCATGCATCATATGAGAGCCTCACAGTCCCCCTCCAAAATGTTAATTGTTTTCTAATCGTCATTTGTCACCTTCCTTTGCAGCAGTGCTGGTTCATCTCTTTGGGATAATTGTCATGAACTCAACACACAGACAATCTCATGTTTTAATAGTAGACTGTAACCTGGGCCACTAGAATTCTGCAATTATGTGCTGTCATTGTTTTCCACATAATTATAGATAAACCGTAATTTACATTTTGCTGCGGCATAATTTAGGCAACCCTGCCGCATAATTCTAGTTGCTCTGCCCGTAAGCAGTAGACGTCTGCTTCCCTGGAGGCACCGAAGAACTGCCTGGTACTTCTGATACCAGAGTAGTTCCAAGAAGATGTCTTTGAGTCCCTGATGGAAAGGATGGTACTGGGCATTGCCCGCCTGTGCCTCCCCTCACATTTCGCCTGCGCGCTGTTGAAAACAACAACGATTTTCTCGCCGCCTACTGGATTTATGACAGTCAGCGCTGTTTTTACCTGTCCCTGTTAACTTAATTTAGCCTTTACCGCTGCTGGTTTCCACACATCTCGTGTTAAAGATCCTCTGTGATTGAAAAGCTTTTCAGGAAAAGCTAAGTGATTCCAGTGGGTGAAGTAAAATGTCAGAACTGTGCGGCAACAGCAGTTCTTTCATCCTAAACGAAGGACGAGCTCAAATGTTCTGCCGCTCAGCAGTTTGTTTGCTTGGCTCCAGGAATAATCCATGTATTGGGTAATGGAAAACGCACTCTTACCTTTGAGGCGCCAAACGATTAGCATAAATGTCAGTGGCAACTTCCATGGGTGCGCTTTTTCAGATTTTAAACAACCTTTCATATTGACACTTGCTTCACACAAAAGGTTTTGCCAAAGGGCCCCGACTTGTTTGAAGAGCTGCACAGCCTCCTGGAAACACAATTTTATCGTAAAAAGATTTAGTGAAAAAAAGCACCTCAGATTTAATTCTTCAAAACCGGCACTAGATATTATTTTCATCACAACCATCCTCCCTCCGACATATGCCGACATTGTTGTGCTGGTGCCAAGGCGGGAAACTTGTTGGTCTCCTCCCTGAGCCACCAAATGTAGACATTGTTCCCTGATTCCACGGTGGGTGGCAGAGGAGGCGGAAACTTACACTCTGCCAAGCGCACCAACACTAATACCACTGACCCTGCAGGTAATGAGGTTAATTTGGGTGCACTCAGTGTCTATTTTTTCTTAACCCGTATTCGGTGGCTCACATGCCTGTTAATGAAATAGTGGCCTGGTGGAGGAACAAATTATATGCAAGGCAAGGACTGATTTTTCAGTAATTGTTTGAACTTTATCATTTCAAGTGGCTAACTTTATCATTAAAGTAAAAACCATGGGCCTGATTCACAAAGGTATCTCTTCTGGAAGTTTCTGAATATAATTTTACATACTTGACAAGTGGGTTATTTAGAAAGTTGAGCCATCATTAGGTATCATTGTCTTTCATGGTGAGATGAGAGCGTTCTTACTGGAGTTTCGTGTTCCTCTAATGTTTGCGGCCCACTTCCCAACTATATTACAATATGATACAAGCATAACAGATTTCCCATGTGTGAATTGAGATTTCCCATCCTCAAGCACAACTGAAAGAACTTCAAACTCAACCATGAAAGAGCTAAAAAATGGATGAAACTGTATTAAAGTGCAATAAACACCAGTATGTTCCTCAGGGAATCAAGTTGAGGGAAATAAAATAAAAAAGTTGTATTGTACCAAGTATCCTCCTATGCCCATGTGGTCAACGGGGCACATTTGTCACTAATAACTGAAATAGTTGTAGTAGGAAAAACATTATTGCTATATGTTTTTTTTTACTATTCAAACACTTTATAATGAATATAGTTTAAGGAGGGATGAACTAGTGAATATTGAGGATGACTCAATGCTCCATGATTGTTTATAGCCGCAGTTATGGTACATACAGAGTAGTTCAATAATCACAGTAAAGAATGATCAGTAATTGACAGACATTTTCGAAATAAAATTATGTTATGCATCTGTATATTCTAATGTACACACAGAGTCAGTCAAATGGTCAATCTATGTTTGTTTGATGTGTCGGTCCGCTTGTATTTGAGGGGCTTTCAACAGGGCAAGTACTGTGTTCATGTGTAGTATTTTGCCACAGCACGTTTGATCTGTTTTAGTGATTTGTGGCATAATACATTGTAGATTAACAATTGTATAGCAGTACGGTAAATGGTGCCTGAAAACTGGGGCACATCAACACTGTGATGATACAAGAAGGGGCATATGGCTTACTTGACAAGATAACAGTCCGCACAGGGTGTAAAGAATGACATTTACTCTTTATGCAATAAGTGATTACAGTCATTGTTGTATTACAGTTGTGTGTTGAATTTCCCATGGAGATACTAGGAATGTGTGCAGGTTCCCTCATGCTGTACTCACGGAGGCAATATTTAAAGCAAAGCAATAACTGAAAATGATAAATGACACTAGTAACCAAATTAACACAGAGTTACAATTATATAATTTATAATTACAACTATGCAAATTACAAGAAGCTTCAATTGCGATCAACAGTTGAGCCAATGGATCACGTGGATCAGGTTTGAACTAAAGAGGCCAAAGCATACTCATTACAGACCTTACTACTCTCGGCAGAAGCCCGGAAGAGCACCCAGCCGCTCTCAGTACAGCGCGTTCCGTCAAGGTACGGCCACAAATGTAGGTGAGCTACAGTGGGGACTCTGGCCAGAAACTGCATGAGCAGGACAGGGTAGTGTTGGAACAGATGACCCACAACGTATGATAGACTCTACATAGACATGCTGGTGGCTCTGGATGAGAAGTTTTGCAAACACCACCTATGACAGGGACCCAAACAGGAATCAGCTCATGAACTGTCTATATAAATCCCCTGTTCTTCCAAATTCACTAAAGTGCCTTGAATCCTCCCTCACTTATGAATGATCCTGCGGGTTTTTGTTTTTCACAGGATCTAGGTGGCTGAATTCTTATATGCTGTACAGCTCAATATATGACTTAACATTCTGTCTAGGGCAACACTTCCCACGTTTTGCCTTCTCCCGAGTTGTTTTCCGATTCACACTTTGCCAGTTTTTGCAAGGAAAAATGTAAAGGGGAGACCACCCCGAAGTTAAGGCTTCCTCTGGTACAACTCGGTTAAGGGCTTTATTTAGAGTCTTGCAGACGGGATACTGCCTCACAATGTGACACTTGCCCTGTTCGCCAATTATAAATGCCTTAGGCTATAATACACTTGTAATGTAGCAGATGGGACATCAGCCATGTTTGTGATCCCACCCACCGAACTCTAAACAAGACCATAAGTTTCATGTGAATCAGGAGTACAATGGGAGCCCGGATGAGACCGAGTATGCTTGTGTTTTATGGAAATATATTTCTTTTCCGTTTGTGTTTCACGGTGTCCCACTTTTTCCCAGACGCCATATTTTCTTTGGAATTTTATTTCATAGTCTTGTGCTCCCGAAACTTGGCGAGCCAGTGACATTAAATGAAAAGCTCAGTAGTGGCATAAAAAGATCAGAGTGGCAAAAAGAGGACTATGTAAAATTAGCACGAGGCCTATACAATCTCTAGTAACACCGCCTGCTATTTACAGCGCTTGGAAACAGAAGCGCTAGGGAAAACAAGTAAGTATTATTTTGTATGCATATCTTTTTAGCGGTCTAAAAAGCCGTCTACCGCCGAGTGGAGTCATGCACTCCTTGCCCCTCAGAACACGCCCTATAAATACGGTGATAAATTTGTTTTCTACAACTATAAAGTTGCTCCTCTTCTACGCACTAAACGTTTCCATGAGAACAATGTGTGTGAATTTCATGGTCGCTTCCTCCGTAAATCAGTGTGTCACCGAATATTGCCTGGGTAGCAGTTCTGACCTCCGAGTGATTCGGCACCGCGGCGCGGAGGCGCCACAATCTGTCATCTGATTAATGACGAAAGGCGCAGTCATTCTCGGGGCTAATTCACCCTTTATCTCCTGCTAAACCTGTAATTTTAAATCTGCGGAAACAGAAGATGCCGAGTGCAGCCCCCTGTGCCAAATCCATTTATAAAACACGTCCGCTGGAAAACCCGATCGGATGAAGGTGCCGCGAGAACCTATGGACAATAGATTGCAGATTCCTGGTTTTCAGCATTGGGTCCGTTCTGCCACCACACAATGCACAACGAGGCTGCGAGAGTGCTATGTCCTTCTAAAACTATGAAAAAAGGAGATATGATAATGGCTGTATAGCAAATTTAGGTGTAATCAAAGCCCAACCTGGGCTCTTGCTTTATAACCCAAGGACAAATCAAATGTGTTGTCTTCTCTGCTGATGTAATTGAGTAGAATGTCGGTTTAGTCTAGAACAAGAATTGTTTTGTTCTTAATGCTGTGGGTTGGCAGTGGAATTGTTGTTGTAGCACTCTGTGTGGTCGGTCTGCTCCCATACTGTATTAAACTTGGAAATCCATCTACCTATGTCCCTATGATTTCTACATAGTCCCTATGATTTCTACATTGTTGGCGATAAGCTTGGATTCAGAATCCTGCCCGTGAGAAATCATAGGACCGCACGGAAGCACATTATACAGGCTGCGCCATGAAGCCCTAGTAAGGACAGATAGATGCTACTTAAGTGCTGTGGTGTGTTAGACAGATTTGCATAGCGCACATTCTGCCCCTGGTATGACTTTCAAATGCTGTTAGAGTTCCGCTGTCTTCACTCCCCCATCTCGAGAATTCCATCTCAGATCAGAGTTTGATTTCCGGATTGAGTTAAAACATCAATCCTGTCGATTTGAATGCAGTATTGTTTATTGTCTGCATGATTGAGTCTTCTGTGTGTTGTTGTGGACAGTAGTATTTGCTACCAACATTACATAACACAACATGTGGTGAGAACATTTTCTCAAGTTACACAGTGGTAGACTTGATAAGTGGTGACATGCAGTTGAGCCCCTACATTGTTATGGCAGCACCAGTTCTAATTCTATATGTCTGTTGTGACTTTATACCCTACCACGTACATTACTGTTCCCTACTTCCCCTGTTTACAGGCAGACGGGATTTCCATCCAGATTTAATGTAATTAATAAGTGGCACATTGTAAGAGTTCACTAGACCACTGAACTGGTATTTGGAGGCAGTGATGCTCTGATTATACAGGGAGTGCAGAATTATTAGGCAAATGAGTATTTTGACCACATCATCCTCTTTATGCATGTTGTCTTACTCCAAGCTGTATAGGCTCGAAAGCCTACTACCAATTAAGCATATTAGGTGATGTGCATCTCTGTAGTGAGAAGGGGTGTGGTCTAATGACATCAACACCCTATATCAGGTGTGCATAATTATTAGGCAACTTCCTTTCCTTTGGCAAAATGGGTCAAAAGAAGGACTTGACAGGCTCAGAAAAGTCAAAAATAGTGAGATATCTTGCAGAGGGATGCAGCACTCTTAAAATTGCAAAGCTTCTGAAGCGTGATCATCGAACAATCAAGCGTTTCATTCAAAATAGTCAACAGGGTCGCAAGAAGCGTGTGGAAAAACCAAGGCGCAAAATACCTGCCCATGAACTGAGAAAAGTCAAGCGTGCAGCTGCCACGATGCCACTTGCCACCAGTTTGGCCATATTTCAGAGCTGCAACATCACTGGAGTGCCCAAAAGCACAAGGTGTGCAATACTCAGAGACATGGCCAAGGTAAGAAAGGCTGAAAGACGACCACCACTGAACAAGACACACAAGCTGAAACGTCAAGACTGGGCCAAGAAATATCTCAAGACTGATTTTTATAAGGTTTTATGGACTGATGAAATGAGAGTGAGTCTTGATGGGCCAGATGGATGGGCCCGTGGCTGGATTGGTAAAGGGCAGAGAGCTCCAGTCCGACTCAGACGCCAGCAAGGTGGAGGTGGAATACTGGTTTGGGCTGGTATCATCAAAGATGAGCTTGTGGGGCCTTTTCGGGTTGAGGATGGAGTCAAGCTCAACTCCCAGTCCTACTGCCAGTTCCTGGAAGACACCTTCTTCAAGCAGTGGTACAGGAAGAAGTCTGCATCCTTCAAGAAAAACATGATTTTCATGCAGGACAATGCTCCATCACACGCGTCCAAGTACTCCACAGCGTGGCTGGCAAAAAAGGGTATAAAAGAAGGAAATCTAATGACATGGCCTCCTTGTTCACCTGATCTGAACCCCATTGAGAACCTGTGGTCCAACATCAAATGTGAGATTTACAAGGAGGGAAAACAGTACACCTCTCTGAACAGTGTCTGGGAGGCTGTGGTTGCTGCTGCACGCAATGTTGATGGTGAACAGATCAAAACACTGACAAAATCCATGGATGGCAGGCTTTTGAGTGTCCTTGCAATGAAAGATGGCTATATTGGTCACTGATTTGTTTTTGTTTTGTTTTTGAATGTCAGAAATGTATATTTGTGAATGTTGAGATGTTATATTGGTTTCACTGGTAATAATAAATAATTGAAATGGGTATATATTTTTTTTTGTTAAGTTGCCTAATAATTATGCACAGTAATAGTCACCTGCACACACAGATATCCCCCTAACATAGCTAAAACTAAAAACAAACTAAAAACTACTTCCAAAAATATTCAGCTTTGATATTAATGAGTTTTTTGGGTTCATTGAGAACATGGTTGTTGTTCAATAATAAAATTAATCCTCAAAAATACAACTTGCCTAATAATTCTGCACTCTCTGTACATTGGCCATAAAAATGCTATGATAGTGAAATATATTTTGAAATAATCGAATTTGTGACATGCATAAAATCACTGGATGGTTTTTGACTATTGCTCAATGAGTAAACAAGTACAGGGAATCGTTCCTGGGTGGAAAGTGTTTTAGTTACGAAAGTAAGAGCCAGATGATTTCCAGGCAATACGAACTTCATTCACAAATGTTCTGACTCCATATAATCAGTCAAATTTCAGAGCTAAGCCAGTCAATGATTTAATGTTTGTTACTCTGTTTATTAACAATCAGCAATGATTGAATTTTTAACAATGCGCGTTTCTCTATCAGTGTCTAGCATTTAGTAAGTTTTTGTGACACATTCAAACCTTTATTAGAAACTTTGAGCATTGTGTCACACCATATTAGACTTGACTATTTTATAAATGTTTGCTGTCTTCAAATACATCTATCACTGTTGTACGATAAGGCTGTCACCCAGGATACTTAATGTGTGTAGTACCAGTTTACAGCGGCAAGCCCCTGGGGTCTGCAACACCTACTCGGTTAGGATGCCACTGTTTAGACGATTAAACAATATTAGCAGATTAATACAGTATTGTAGCACAAAAAGCAAAACTGAAAATTTTAAAAACTTCTAACTGTGAAGAAATTCGAAATTGGAGGCTAAAAATAAAGTTTATATCCTTAGGGAAGACAGCAAGTACAGTCGATGGAATCTAGTATGGACAATTGGTGGCAGCAGCTGAAACACTGGTATGTGATAACATAAAAAGAGCAGGTATTAGGAGCGAAAAAGATAAGCAAAAATGATAAGGGCAAGCATATGACATTCTCTATTAGACATAAAACTACATTTTGAAAAGCTTCAAATTTCCCATTAAAATTTCGATTTTTGCATTTTTTTGTTTATGGAATAAATAAATATTTCAAGTTTGTGTTTGATGTATGATTAGTTCTGTATTTTTGTGTATTGTTTTGAGGTTCAAGTTACAGAAATTGTTAAGTGGTTACGAGTATCAAGAACAATATTGTAACACAGAAATTGCTAAGTAGTTCAGTAGTTACGAGTATCGAGAACAATACTGTAACACTAGAATATCATCTACAAAAGTATTCAGTTTACATACTTTGCACGTAAACTACCAAAATAGTGAGCCAAAGTATCATGGAACAGAATACTGTCTAAAAAAGGTATATATATATATATATATATATATACACACATATATATAATGTAACATATTCAGATACAACATAGTAATATAATTAAAATACATACTTTTTAATTCTAATCTAAATTGCTTGTTTAAATATGGTTTACATTATTACATAATATATTTACACTATAACAGTATGTGTGTGAGTGTAAATATAAATATATATATATGGATTTATTAAAAACCTATAAACAATAATTAAATAGTTTATAAACAATTACAATATTATGAATAATTTAAAAGTAAACTAACACACATAGAAATCATATGCTAAACAACTTAATTTAAATTAATTTGTGTTTATAGTATATATTATTTTTTTTAAATATAAAACAACATTCAGTTTTTTAAATGACATTAAAAATAGCAATAGCGTGAAAAGTGCTAATTAACAAACATACTGGCAAAACACATATCACACTTAATTAAAATTAATAAAATTAATATAGAAAACAAAAAAAATAAAATTCTTTTATAAAATAGTATAAACATTACAAAAATAACAACAGTTGAAAATAAGCAACACCAACAACAGATGGGACTTCAAATGAGCAAGAATGAATAACTCCAATTTAAGAAAAAGTAAGGAAATTGTTGAACTTTGAAGGGGTTAGGCTTATTATTCCCATTCCAACATAAGCAAAACCAATGAAAATAGGCTAGATTTACTATTCACACTTAAATGTAAGCAACAGTGGTGAGAGTTTTGGACTTTGTAAGGGTTAGATTTATTGTTCCAACTCCAAACTAAGTAACAGTACAAAAGTGTTTGGACTTTGAAAGGGTGAGATTTACTTTTCCTCCTCCAATCCAAGCAGTAGTAGGGAAAGTGCTCGACTTTGAAGAGGTTTAGATTTACTCTTACCACTCAAACCTAATCAAAATCAGGAAAAGTGTTAAATTTAGAGGTGTTAGATTTACTATTCCCATTTTAAGTAACAGTAGGGAACGTGTATGACTTTAGAGGGGTTAACTTTACTCTTCCCACTCCGATTTAAGCAAAATCAGGTAAAGTGTTCAACATTGGAGGAGTTAAATTTACTATTGCCACTCCCATCTAAAGTATGACAGTGTTGGATTTAAGAAGCGTTTGACATACCAGTGTTTCGCAAACTGTTGATATGGTCATAAATACATTTTTGGTGGGTGGTGAAACTCCAAGTAATGAATAAACGCCTTTAAATTGTGTATCTTGTCACATTTGCTGTGCTTCAAAGATCGAGGTCAAATGTCAGGTTATGTCTTCTGACAAATTGCTGCTTATTTTTTTAACATAGGGATTAGAGTTTACATTTTCCTATCCCTTTGAAATCAGAGAAAGTAAAGTACAGAAAATAAAGTGACACATCTTGCTAGGTACAGGGAGTGTGAAAACAAAAGGCTGTAGGTTGTACGTTTTTGTAACAAACATCAAAAATATAAATACTTGTAAATGAACTGTGCACATTCAGCAGTTAGGAGAGAAAAAATAATAAAACACTTTTTTTGTAATTCTGTCATGGGAACTGAAACAAAGATTTTAATAGGATAAAGACAAATCAAGATGCTTCACTTGGTGATGCACATATGATAAATATTCATCAAAACCTGATTTACACACATTATCATTTGTGTGCAATATAGTTTAATCGATAAAACTGTATGTGTGTGTGCAAATTTAGTGGCCATTTCAAGGGAAAATGTACTGTTTGTAAATGACAGTGCGTTACCACATGATGCTTTAGTAAAAATTAAAAAGTCACCTGCCTCATGTCTATTAAAGATAGGTGGGTTGCTAATATTTATTGCTCTAAAAAGTGGGCCATGGTTCTAAAAAGTATGGGAATCACTGGGATATACCATTTTAATTCCTAATCATTAAAAAAAAAAAAAAACTAACATCATAAAAATATTTAAACATATTTAAAATTAAAATAAATATATTATAAATACATTCAATTAAATGTAATTTAAGAAACAAATGGAGTAATACAAAAATAATTTAGCAACTATATAAAACAAAATAAAAAATACACCTTCCTCCCTATTATCCAAAAATGACAAACAAAAAAACTTTAATAATAAAATATGAATAAAAGAATACCAATATTAAAGTAGTTAATGAATAAAACAAATAAGATTAAAACAAATTATAAAATACAAAATACATTTTAAAAGCTTTATTAAATGTGTGCATCGATTAATTAAAAATTAATTAAAAACAACAAATAATTGACATAATAATTATTTTAATTATCTACACAATTTTCAATGAAATATAGTTTTTAAATAATAAAAGAATTTATTGAACACAACAAAAACTTGTACTTTAAATAACAAACCTGTTACCTTACAACCCCAATAACCTGATAGTAACTTATAAGTAATAATTAAGCTTTAGAAAGTTAAAATTGCACATTAAAAATCAAAAATACACTTTAGTAGTTACAATAAGTTATTCAATTCAATAATTTACATAGTTAATGACCACTTAAGTATGTTATTCATATGAAATACATTTTAAAATAAAAACAATAATGCATAACTTAAATAGCTTCCCAACAACCTGCTACTATTATGAATGACTGATTACATGCTAAGAATTTGAATTACACATTGAATCTTACAAAGTATACTAAAATAAAACACAGTTATTATAATAGTACTAATACATTCAACTAGTATAACTTGTATATACGAAGTTAATTAAAAATGATATTTAATGCAACTACATTTAAGTAAACAATGTTAAATCTTTTGTAAATGCAATGATATGTACATAAAAAACGAAATGCCCTCCTTGGTACTTTTGACTTGATGATATTTTTGACACTATATTCTTGCAAGTCGATATCTTTGAAACAATATTTGTGTCATTCACCGCCTTTGCAAGGGCCCTTGGCTTCCAGTTGTGATTCGGTGATGGTCTACAAAGCCACAAGGTTAAGAATCACTGGTCCAGAGGCCCTAACCACGAAATCTGAGTTAACTGTTGGGCTTTCTGAAAGATCCTTTTAATGTGCACAGGCATAGGACGCCTTTGGAAGTAAAACAAAAAGTACATTGGCAGATAATTAATCATTTCAGCCAGAATAAAAGCTTAACAGCCTTTTGCTGTTTTCAGAAGGTTTGTATTTCAGCTTATAGGAGTATTTTGTGCGGATCTGAGAGATTTAAGGGAAAAAGAACTGTAAAAGAGACAGCAGTTACATTTAACCAACATACCTTCCCCAAATATGTACATATGCTGACTGAAACAGCAATTTTGAAATAGTTTTAGGTCCATAGGTTTGTCAAAAATCACAGTGCATCATTTCCTGCCAAATAGCTTGTAACGCAAATATTAAAGCTCATGCTATACACTTCGACCCTTAGTTGTCATAAACTTTTTGCTGCGTCCATTTACTGCTCAGATTTTTAATGTAGAAACATTTTTGTTTTCTGTTTCTTCCTGCTGTAACAATATTCACAAGTTATTCCAATACAACGAAATAGCACATATGATAAATCAGACCAGTGTAATATGTATTTTAAACCTAAAGAATCATCATTATCCATTTCAGGAAAATACAAATAACAGAGGGAAATGGTGTTATGGTTTGCATTGTGAATGTTCAGTAGTAAAGTGGGAGAAAAGCAAGAAATACACAGTACAACATAATTATAAATAGGAAGGCTTCCACTTGTTCTGTTCCTCTACGTTATTGGTATGTCACTCTATCAAGTTGTTCCATAGTTTTTGTTCCTCTTCTCCTGGTTCCTTATATTGAACATTATTCTCTCTGATGACACGGAGGGTAATCCTGTAATGTGTTATCAATTCTACAGTCTTAGAAACATGTTTTGATTTCCACCTAAAAAGAGCTGTAATATTGTGCTCTTGAGAATACTACATAGTGTTTGCATATGTGCTCACTGATTATAATCTCCATGTCCTTGGATAATTTCATGTTATAATATATAGATTTCTCATAAATTTACGAAATGTGAGAAACATCCATTCAGAAATACCGCTGCAAAGGTTTACTGTTTTCACACTCCTGGCACTGGGGTCACTTCATCGCATTTTGAATAGACCGGTACAATTGTTGATTAAGGGCCTTTTTACGGTCTTGATGGATTGAATAGTCCTGTTACAAATGTGACGGATATTACATCCGCCGTATTACGATCCCCATAGCATATAATGGGATCATAATACGGTGGATGGGATATCCGTCATGTTTGTGATGCAGTAACCTCACCCACCAAGATAATATTCGGGCCCTAAGTCTTGATGTTCTTATTAGGCCAAAGATCTACTCAGTTGTTGTCTCTTCTGATTCAGATTTCAGTCTTAAAGAGTATGACATTTTACATTTTACATTTAAACACAACTAGAGAAGTACTAATTTGTGAATACTTTCGATGGGAGACAGCAACCTTTTTTGAAATTTTCAAAAATGTTCACATTTTACACTTCATATTGTAGTGCAGATTCACACATCTAACCATCATTCACAGGTTGTTTCACATAAGGGATGTTGATGTAATGTATACTCCTCTGGCAGTAATATGCTGTGACTGATTGATTTGTTTATTACTATTTAAGTATTTGTCTCCCTTCTCACGCAGTATGTTATGTGACGCCAGTTGATCAGGTAATTTCTGACTGAGTTGTGGTAAGAATAAATTCCCAGTTTGAAATTTCACTTTCGTCCCTTTGGAATCATTGCCCAGTTTTCTGCAGTGGTCTTCGTGGCTGGTGATACTGGAATCACTGCATAGAGAAATGCTGCAGGTTTACAGCTATAATAAACAATCCTTAAATTGTCCACTGCTGCCTTTTCAGTGGAATGGCCATTTCTGCAATGATGATAATACCACATTCGATTATGCCTACCTCAAAATCATTCCATATGTGAATTGTGAGTTTGGGGAACTAACTGATTTTTAGGAATGCCATTTGTCCTGATTATTTCAGACACATCCTGCACAGAATTGATTATTTATTAAACGTGTTTACTGGGCTCAAAATAGTCATACGGGCGTCAGGAAGGTGCATTTTTATTGATAGAGGTGTTCTATTAAAGCTAGCATTGTTGCTGGAGTTGCTTTAAATTTAAATTACTTAACGCAGACTACCACATCATTGGTTTAACGAATCTTGAGGAGGCCCCCCTGCAAAGTAAATGTAGTGGCTCCCTCTGGACCACCTCCAGAGCTCTCAGGCTAGGGTTCTGTGCTGCGGGGGACCCCTGGAGCAAGGGACCACCCGCAAAACCAGGGCTGCAGGGGGCTGTGTTACACTCTGTACCACATTCACAAAATACAGTAGGCACCACACAGGAACTGCACCTCACTTCCTGTCCGCCATCATTCACTGCAATGAATATTTATTTTAATGCAGGCATTATTAAGAACCAATTGGGAATAGTAAGTCATTTGCAGCAATTTTAAAGGCATGCAGCTTATAATAACTAAGTTGAGGGTTGGGAAAGGAGTGGCTGGCGTTGAATCCAGCTGACATCAAGTACAATCTTGTGACCTTCAAATTAGTCTTTTGTTTCTTTTCATCACACCACCGACTGATAATAGGAAATTAAACAATGTTTTCTTTTTTTATATTAATTGTCAAGGAGAGTGTTAGACTGGTTGTTGTGTCTCCTCTGGGTAAAAGTTAACGCAAAATTGAAGCTGTGATTGATTGGTTATTTTAGTTTTTTATTTAAACATGTCTCTAATTGTGTTTGCAAGATTATTAAAAGAGGTGGTGGTCCCTGGGGCGTGGCAAGAGGGGATAGAAGGACTATTTTCTCACCTGGTGATACAAAGGTAGCCGAATCTCAACAAAATTCTCCGGATGCTGAATTTTACTGTGAGGATACTGCATTGGCCTGCCATTCCACGTGTGTTTGTGAAATAGAGATGTTGCTGCAGAAACTGTGGAGCAATTAGCATAAAAAGTAGTCAGGTTTCCAAGGAAGGGTGAGGAGCAGGCATGAATCGGTGTCTGAGCACACAGGAAGAGTGTGGGGGGGAGTAATGTGCTTAAATTAACAAGGGAACAGTCGCGTGGGGTGGGGGGGGGGGCAATCTCAGTGCATCCTATTAGCAATTCAGCCAAGGGCATTCCATTATCAATTCTCTTGTTTTCTTCTTATCGACCAATAGAATCCTGCTAAATTGTACTCGAAACACAGTGTTTGCTGTCATCTTGGAGAGGCGTCGTTGTGGAGCTGCGCCTTCCATAATGTATGGATCGTTCCAGACAGGTTAAATAAAGGTCTGGGATGAAGGACATGATTCTTCACAGGAGAGGAGTTATTATGCAGATGGGATCCTTCCATCGCAAGGAGGCCGCCAGGAATATGAAAATATACTGCCGTCTTACATCAGTGAAGCGATTCGCAAAGTTCTTTTTGCAGTCGAGTTTTAGTTCCAAGAAATATCCTCCCGCCTGTAAATTGTTATTTTAACTTGAATCTCAGTGGTTCATTTTGCTAGCTGCTGTGGTAGTGATGGAGAGAGGGTTACAGTAAAAATCTCTTTGTTTTCCTGGCCCATTTATCTCTAATAGAGCAGACAGCCTGCTTTGTCTGCCTCGCCGTGTTAACCTGTCTATTGCTTATAGTGTGTTTGGTGAAAATATCATTTAGGGAACGGGAGTGTCATACCCCGAGATATATTGGATTAATATTATATCGGAGGAGGTGGCTGTTACTCTCACGCTAAGGAATGTTGTGGTAATAAAACCCTGCCTGATTCACCTTCAAAACTGCTCCCGGCCTGAAAGGAAGCAGTGATCAGGTTTTGAAATGAAGCACCGTATGCGGAGATCCAACTGTTCTGTATTTTTTATATTTGAAGTAAATTCGCCTTTCGTGCCATTAGGCCGCGCGCATGGTGTTCTATGGGTACAAGACGCAGTGAAATATTTCAACTATAAATCGTATATTCTCTGGAAAATCTGGAAAACTGTACTCGTGGTTCAACTGTGATGTAACGCAATCCGCTTTGCAATACCTCTGAGGCTTCCACAGTGGGGGCGCCGTCTTTTATATCGAGTGGTTGAGCGACTGGCTTGTGGGACCCTCCATTGTGTATCCCTAAAGCTGTGACGTATTAGGACGTCACTTGCTTCCTGTTCAACAACCAGGTGCCTATCAAGACTGAAAGAGCATGTGTGATCAGGGCTGTAACAACTTCATTGAAATGCGACCCATGATTATGAAGGTGGATGATTTAAAACAAGCATTTGCTAATCCAGTATCTTTCGACCCAGAGCCAAACATTAAAAACACCTTCTAAAGTGTAAAAACAGAACAAAAACAGTTGCTTTCTGTATGCAGTGCATCTATGACATAATAAACATGCGTGGTAATTGAAAGTATTTTTTACATGGTAAAGTAGTCCTTCATGCTTCCATAGAAGGTGGAATAATACAGCAAGAGGCCGATAGCATGAGATGAGAGGGAAATATTTCTCTGTGTAGAGCCAAAATCTATGTATTTATATTTTAATTACATTTTAAAGAATTATTAACAGTATGTTTTAGGCTGGTGAGCTTTCAAGCCAGACTTGAAGAGAAGCATTTAAAGGTATGCAACCTAAAAATCTTGAAATACTCTCAATTTAAATATGAAAATATTGTTCTCTGAGTCCTTTTGACGTTTAGTGGTAACTCTACGCAGCTGCTCATGGTGCATCTTCAATGATATTCAGGCTCACTGTTGGAGTGCACTTTTCCAGTGATATTTGCAACAATCTATTGACACGAAAAAATGTGCACTGACCAACTAGAATTCTGTTTTAATTTGTCCTTCGGTGCAGATGTTGGTAATAAAACCAACTTAATCCTGCTACAGGAGCTGTCCTCGGTGAGTTTTGGATTCCTAGAATCTATGATGTAGCACGCAAACCGTCCGTACTTGTGTCTTGCACACTTGTTCTGGGCTCCAGGTCCATTGCCCATAAGGGAGCAGAAGCATGTTTTGTACACCAGTGTTTCGTGTGGTTCCTTTTGCCAAGTTGCCTTCCACAGAAGCATTTTGAGGCTGACACACAGCACTGTAATCCACTAAAGACGCAGCGACTGCAGTTTTGATGGCCATGCGTAACAAACAATTTGCCTGTGGACACATGCACAGCAAGCCTATTTCTGACAGTAACGTTTCAGCGAAGCTAGCAGATGGAGCCAGGAAAGCAATCTGAAAATCTAAATTATTCAGTGCAAATTACGAAAATCTTCAGTGCACGGAGAGCCCTGATCACCGAGCTCTGTAAAACATAAGAGAACTAATATTTGAATTCGTAATACACTTTAGTTTTTTTCATGGTACATATATTTTTTTACTTCATAGTTCTATCTAGGGGTGCACCATGCAGTGGAATTCGTGGGATAATAAGTTTCCCACTTCTTCCCTTTCCTTGTTGGATCCTGTTGTGTCTTGGAATTCTTTGACATTGATCCCCGTATCTGGACGAATTAATTAGTTTCAGGACATCAAAGGGAATTTAGGAGCCAGAATTCCCTACAACTAGTAGCTCTGAGATTCAAAATTCCCCTAGCTCAGGACCACTCTTTTATCTGTGCCGCACTGTAGTTTGACACTGTGAACATATCCCCTCAGCTAACTGCTAGGAAACACTTTAAATCTGACATTTTCTGTCTCTTCCTGAAGTAGCTGTTTGCTCTTACCTGCCTAAAAGCCAGTCATATCTGACTTACTTCAACTGTGTTATCCTGATCTTGAACAAGTGTTCTTCATAAATCGCGCATATACTCAGCAGGATACAGGAGTGGTAAAGAAAACTGTTACATAACTAAAGTGTAAACTGATTGCATATATGCCAAAAGACCTCACTCCCGATTATTTAAGCCAAAAATGGTTTTATTATGTCAGTCTACCACTTGAAATAGCCTGTGCTTCAATAGAAGTCAGTTACCTACTGGTGGCCGCCAGTAGGTAGTTATAGTTAGAACCATGTTTCAATACAAAAAGCTTGTTTTGACTTGCTTATATCTTTGGTGCTGTTTGATGAATCTTCATGAAAATTTCCCCAAAAAGTGTGCCAGTGATTCTTGTTGCACATGGAAAGTTTCGGAGTGATCCGTCAAGCGGGGGCTGAGAAAAAGGCTGGGGGGTCAAATAAGTTGTGTTTCCCACGTTTATTTCCCATAGACACTTGAGACACGCCTGCAACCCGAGTCGTTGGGCGGAATTACACCAAATTGGCAGAAAGGTAGCTTTTGGTCTGCAGAAGGCCTTTTTTGTAAATCTGTTCAGTAGTTCATGAGAAATTAGGGAAAATCCAAATTTGTATAAGAAGGGTCGTGAATGATTTGCGTATATTTGCAAATGCGCGCATGAGCGGAAGCAATGTAATTGGCTGGCCACAGCCTGAACAAAAAGTTACGCCTGCCGTTTTGAGGTCGCAGGACATGGTCCCTGAGCCTGAAAGACATAATGAAAAGTAGCATAAGGGGTCAGGGTGGTGGTACCCTCACCCCAGGCATGTGATATAGGGGTGTTTGAGGGTCAAATTATGGATTTAAAATTATTTTTCTTCAAAATGTGCAATATTCACGAATATTCGAGAATTCTCAATGATATTCAGGAATATTCTCGAATATTTGTGGATAAGCAAAAAACATTTTTTTAAACATTCACAGACTCATTCATACATTAATTAATTCATCATACATGCACTCAGATACTCATGCACCCACTCACACACCCACTCAGACACTCATGTACTGACTCAGACCCACTCATAGACTCACCCACATTCAGACCCACTAACAGATCCACTGACAGACACTGGCCATGTGGCCAACCCCTGCTACGCAAGGCCAAAGGCAGTGCGCAGGTTTAAGTGGTTAAAAGAGCTTGGCTGCAGGGCCTACCCATGCACAGCAGTGGTTGGATTAACATATACTAATTAAAATTACTTTACATAGCAATTCACTGAAAAAAATACAAATGTGACAGGGACGTTATAGTTAGATTCTGAATTTACTCCTACAAAACCATAGAAATTCATCAATTAGAGTTCTTTCAGGTAACTATAACTCATGCCCTATGGTAACTAACTATAACTCGCGGCTTTTGATATTATCACTGCAACATTTACAATAAAATTATTGATGAGAAAACTGTGCGTGGCGAGGGCGTGAGTTATATTTACTTAAAATAACCCTAACTATAACTGCTGAATTTCTATGGTTTTGTACGAGTAAATTCGGAACCTAACTAAAACATCCCTGTAACCTTTGTTTTTTTTCCAGTGAATATAGCTAGAAAAGCACATCAATAAAGAACTTGTTACTTTCTTGCTGGCACAGGACCAACTGGACATCTCTCAACATGGGTTCGGAAATATCATAGCACTGAGCCAGCCTTACTTGTCACCACTGATATTATAAGAAAACAGGTAGATCAGAAGGGATGTGCCATTCTGATCTTATTAGATCTGTCAGCTGCATTCGACACCATATCGCCCCAAATATTGATACACCGCCTATCCCAGGCAGGTTTGAGAGGCTCAGCTTCGAACGTTCTGGAGACGTTTCTACAAGAGAGAATGCTGTTAGTTAAGTGCGGGGATGTCTGCCCAGCCCCCTTCAAGCTCCATATCTGAGTCCGCCTGCTTTAATTTGTATTTTGCCTCTCTGGCTAAATTGGTTCGATCCTTCGACTTACAGGTGTCCTCATATGCTGACGACACCCAAATGATTGTTACCATGCAAGACAGCGCTCACATCACAGCCAACAGGTTTCAAAACTGTATTAGAGAAGTCAATAAGTGGATAAACCAAAACTGGCTAAAAATGAATGGGGACAAAACCGAAGTCATAGTCTTCGCTTCGGTGTGAACCATACCATTTGGAATCATAACTGGTGGCCTGAGACATGTGGGATTGTACCTACCCCAACAACCACTGTCAGGAATCTTGGAGTTATCTGTGATTCAGCATTAACCTTTGATGCACAGATAAATAAAGTTGCTAACACTTGCTCCTGGCTAATCAAAATCCTTTAAAAAATCTTGCCTTTCATCCGACAGGAGCTTAGAGTGACGGTAGTTCTTGCCCTTGTTGTGTCCAGATTGGACTACTGCAATGCCCTCTACTTGAATATTAGCCAACCTTCCCTGAATAAGCTTCAACTTGTTCAAAGCTCGGCTGCCCGACTGGTGTTCGGGTTACCCAGGTTTTCCTCTATTAAGGAGGGCTTGAGGAAGCTGCATTGGCTTTCAATTAAGAAACGCATTACTTTTAAGACGCTGTGCTTGGCGCACAAAGCCCTTCACTCGCAGGGCTCTGGACACCTACAAACTGCAATCAGCTGGTATACACCAAGTCACTCACTAAGATCATCAAACCTCAGATTGGCGAGAATTCCGAGGAACAATAAAGTAAAATGGGGGGAAAGGGCCTTCTCAATAGCAGCCGCCAAATTGTGGAACTCCCTTCCAAATGAGATTAGAGGAATCCCATCCCTCCTTCCGTTCTGTAAACAACTCAAGACATGGCTATTTTCCCTCTAGATACAGGATAGTCAACTTCCTTACCCTTCAACGCTTCAATACCACTGGTCTGAATGTGCTTTACAAGAAAAAATACAATACAAAATACAATACAATACTTTAACTGTAGCACCCCTTTGGTATAGCTAGGAAAAGTTGGTAGAAATCTCTGGGAACACTATATTTCAAAATACTTTCGAAAGTGAAGCTTCAACTGATTCGGTAGTTGTTATTCCACAACATATGCACAAGTGGGGCAAAATGTCACCCTTCTAGATCACCAAAGACCTGCAACATCTGATGCGTTGTCCAAGTCAATAAGCACAGTGAATTACAAAACCCAGCAGGGTAACCTACAATTACACTGTCTGAAAGCAATATCCTTATTACCTTTGAGGTCTATGAAACTGGAAGCCAGCAGCAATAAATATCTTATCTTATTTAGGTCATTTTTGCAGTGCCAAAAGCCAGTCTAACTGTGATCTCGAAGGCACACTTGCAACAGGCAAATATATACAAATGCGGTAGTAGGCCTAGTACATTTTTGCTAATGATTTGTGTTATAAAACATGATGTTGCTTGGTGCCTCTTTTGAAGCAGCATGTCATTTCCCATTGTGTTATATATTGTATATGCATGCTTTAAGGTGCTGATTTTCTGAACCGTTTTTGCTTATTGATGCTGGCTGCGTTTTGGTCACTAAAATACATAAGTTACATGAACTTCCTGGAATATCGTTTATAGTAGCTTGAAAGGGACAACAGGTGCCCGTGTGTGCGCGTGCGCGTTCCTGTTGTGAGAAACAAAAATAGTGTCTACTACTCATATAAGGGAGCATTCATTTTCTTTGTTAAAACTATATAAAGAACTACCTGAGAGTCAAGCAAAATGGCAGCAGGGCAAAGGTTCCTAACAGTGCTTGCAAATGTGCATGTGTCTGTGCAACTCCCATTCAATTCTGCTGGTGAGAGGTTTAATTTGACTATGTTGTCATTGAAGCAAGATGGGTGCCTGTCACTCGTGGGAATCTAAACCAAACTGGGGAACAAAACAAGAACTTCTGGTACCTATTGACTGTGGGTTATTTCTTTTTGCTTTGGTTGTTCAGTGGTCAACACGAAGACAGAATGCATGCTGCTTTGGAAGATCTGAACATTCACAACCAAATAAGGTGTCTGGTATGGAACTTTAGGCAGGGCCTTCAAGTTAGTTTATAAGTCTAAAGTGGGGTTAATATCGGGTGAAAATTGGTGAAGCATCATGTGCTTAGCTGGTGTTCATCTCAGCTGATGAAAGTATTATGTGGCCTACCACAAATATTTCACCTAGCTAGAAGCACCAAGAGATGATACTAAGCAGCCTGACTGATCATGCTGATAATCCAAGAAACCCCTTTAGGAGGGCATTTTTCCAAACTAACACTGAACCTGCTTTTGGTTGAAAATTGTGCCAGGGTGACCTTTGGCGGTCATTGTCCACCAGGTCTGTACATGTATGAACGTGCATATACATTTTTGCTCTGCATTGTTTTATTTGTTGAGGAGCAGAAAGGTGATTCTGCAGGACATTTTCCTGAGTTAAGTAATGCTGTTCACTGCAGGAAACTCCAGCAGCTTTGTGTGAACATGGCCATATACTTCTTGCTGTGCATCCAAATGCATGTTGCACAACGAACATGGCATGAAATGCATTATCTGGATGTCATTCTGTAGTCACACGATATCTTAGGGTGCAATCAACCACAGTGAAGCAGGGACCTGCCATTGCTTAGCTCGCTGCCCTGGGCAAGCAGGACAAATTCATCTATAATCTCTACTAAATGAGCGCTGTGGCAGGTAACCAGATACTTGTGAGGGTAAGTGTTTTTGTGACAGCCCCACGGTCTTATTCACACAAAAAAGTGTGAATGCCTTCATCTTCACAATGTGGTCTCTAGTATTCCCACAGCGGATTTGTCAGCTCCTTACTTGTGTAGAATGTAGGGCTGAAGGAAACTACTTTACTTAACCATGTCCCGCCTTCAACGTGGCAGAGATGCAACTTCTGAAATGGACGACAGTGATTGACAGGCCATCAACTTGAGAGCAGAGTGACGTTGTGAGGCAGACATTTTACAAGAGAGCACAAGTGCTGCTGGCTGTGACAGAGAGCAGAACTGCAAGAGAAACAGAATCCGCGTGTTGACTTTAATCTTCGAGAAGAACGCTGCCCTCTTCGCACTCCTGCCCCCGGGAAATTCTGCATTTTTAGCATCAGCCAGGGAAACATGGCTGGTAAAGGGGTGCGTGTTCTCCCGCAGCTGCGCCTGCTGTCACCTTCATCTCAAAACATAAACGTGTGCCGCCGGCAGGAAATGTTACGAGTTGGCGCAGTAGGTCATGGAAATATATACGCGTGTGGAGGGCCCATTTTGTGGACCGAGCCCAGGCACGTGTTGAGAATCGTTAATTAGTGTTCGCGCACCTGTCATGCTAACTGCATCTCAAGTCTTGTTACAGTAACGCACTTTTGGAGATACACAATCCATCGCCTCGGGGTTGGAACTTCCCCAACTAACGCCAGGCCCGAGACACGTTGCCACCGTGTATCACACAATATCAGTTCTCTTCACTCGGTCACTCGCTCAAGAACCGACGTCACACCGTGAGCGCATAGAGAGCATGATCCCACTGCATACAGTTGGTTTCCAGCTCCTGTGTAGGCTCTGCCGCAGATCCACCACAGTTTATGAGGTCTCCAGGCCCAACGTTTGTGCTACAAGGAGTGGCTCCTCAAGCACAAAGCTCTGCACCCTTCAAGTCCCACCCCACTAATGTTCCTCCACAGTGCTGAGGCTGTGATGGAGTGAAAGCGCTGCCTCCTCTGCGTCTCCGCCCCCTCTACCACAGCAAACAAATTTTCTCAGGTGGCAGGTCCGACTATGTCATGAACTGTCCACTAGGTTTAGGATAGCACACAAATTCCAGATAAGACAGCAGCATTCTGCCACAGCGCCACCATTTCCCTGGCACCACCATTTAATTCAGACACACAGAATATTGCGTGGCAGAGAACCAGCAGGAAACAGCACCTAAACCTCTTTACTGTACCTCCAACCACACCAAGCATAGCTACAACACATCTAATTAGCAAGCATCGAACACCCTTACTCTACCTACTGGATACTACAAGTCAATCAAAACTAGATCCCCCTCTGTGATGAACTCATCCACAGCAGACTGAGAAGGAATGGGTGCAATAAAAATGTGTTTAACCAGGGCCACTGGAATTATGCGGCAGGGTTGAATCAAATTATGTGACAAAGTTGACTAAATTATGCTGCAAGAAAAGGCAAATTGTGCAGGATAATGAGGCACATTTTGTGATGGTATTACTTTTTTGTAATTTTGACACATTAACACTGTCTAGTAAAAGGTTTCTCCTAATTAGTATTAGTTCAACACCCAAATACAGAAAAAAGCAACTGAATGGTGTCCGGTCAACCTTTGCAAAGGGCTTTCCAATGCGGGGCAACACAGGGCACAGCATTTTTAGTAACTTGATCCTTTTGAGATAGAAATTTTTTTTTGTTAAACTCTGCAGATTACTCAGCATATGATGGATTATGTGGCAAATGTGCCAAATGCCACACCCAAAGAACTGCATAATTCCAGTGGCCCTGCCTATACCATACGACCTCAAACTTCCACTACTTAAACCTAACTGCGCATCTGGTCGTGAACATGTGAAGAATATTTTTGTCCGTCTGTCCCTCTCTCTCTCTCTAACGCAGTGCTTACTTTGTCAATAAAAACGTGCTGGTGCCCAAAGCCCTCCTCTTAAACACACAGCTGCTGCAATTAAATGTGCAAGCACGGAATACCGAGGCAGCGTAATCCTGAAGCCATCTCAGGCCTCTTCAGTCCATTTAAAGCCACTCCCTGACCCTTCAGCTCACTTTTGCAGCTTTCTGCTTTCTACCTTTGTGACGCTTTCTCGTTTTTCTCTTCCTTCGTCTTTCCCATATGTGTCTTTTGCTCGCAGCAAATTCTTGAGGCAGAAGAAAAAGCGCCGGACCTCAAAAATAAGTGCCGGTGCTCAGCACAGGAAACAACAAGCACAAATTAAGCACTGCTCTAACGGTATGTCTCTCACTGCCCCAAGAGCATGATACAGTCACATTACCAAAGAATCGATTTGTACACAATACTAGCATGCTCTGTAATAGAATCCTCAGAAACAAATTTAGGAGTCAACACAACCACCTAAAGGGAGGCCATACCAACAGCAGATGTGCCCTAAACAAATTCCTCTAAGATAATATGACAGCTGTGTGTTCCGTCCAATGCGCGGGGCATAGAGCCGCACTGTGAATTGAACAAGACAATGCACTTTTCAGCGAGCAATCTCTTGCCCTTCTACAGCATTTTCGCTTCCAGTTGAAATTGTCCGCATCAATATGCAGCATTGTTCTTGCCTTTTCTAATTTCCCTATTTTTTAAATCATCTAGATGGGAGGGTGGGGGCAAAATGTAAGCCCTTCTGTTTAATTTGGCAAAAACGCGTGCTTTGTTTGCTAAATATTGCTCTTAAAGGCAAGCTGTCATGTGCCCTGCACTGCCGTGGAATGAGATTTTACAAGGTCACATGAGAGCACATTGCTGGGTTGTCTGCTGCAGCCGTTTTCTTGGCTTTATGAATGAACTTGTAAATTGACCGAGCTCCCTAATCATTGGTACGGGTGTTAAGCAACAGGCCAGCATACTTTCCGATGCAGGGGAAAAGGGCGAAGCGTGTTTCGATCAGATCTTTATGCGGCCATTTCACCAACAAGGGCCGCCTAATCTCTGAGAATGCAGGACGCGGAATATAAACAGAGCCACCCATTCGTGGGGAGCCCTGCCCTGCGCAGGAACGAATGCCCCGACCTTGCAGACTCTCCTGCTAAACCCTAAGATTAGTAGTTCAGAGCACAGGCTTTTTATTTTCTAGGATTTTTGATCAGCTACTTGCCTCTCTAGATTTCAAATGGTGACAGGAGGCAGAATCAAAATAATGCAAAACAAAAAGGGAAAACATAAAAATAAAAATGAAAAAATATGTGATTGCCTTGAAATAAAGTTTCTTGTTTCCACCTGTCCTGTCTGTACTCCCTATTTTTTCAAAGATTTTTCAATTGACACATTGGAACACTCTGCTTCACACCACCTGCCAACAGCTATTTTGCTTGGCAGCAACTTTAATGACACAACTGAGAAGACATCTACCTCACCGCTCTTGAAACCAGCAACACCTGAGTCTGACATTACTAGGACATGGTCATAGCCCAATGTGCCTTAATGACACTTCATGTCCGCTCTTCCGCTGTTCACCGCTCTTCCCCGCCACCTCTGAGCGTTCCCTGTCCCGCCCCTCTGCTCAGTTCCCATCACTCAAGCAGAGCTCGACTCTGATAATCACCTCAGAACATTGCAAGAGATGTTCACCCAACCTACGATTACTGGCCCTTCCCCCCTCAAGTTACAGTCGTAGACGTGACCACACAGGTAGACTCTTGTGTAACGATGACATGAAGGCCATGGGGTAAAAGCTTATAGTCTCTAGGGAACGTAACAAGCCCCTTTGGTTGTGGACTTGCCACTTATCCAGATTACAATGCCACTGTTCTTTCTTGAAAATATCCCTACGCCTGTAGTTAGAAGTGCTTACCTCAATGTCAGGAGGTGTTTTACAGAACACTGTAGAGTTAGGAACTAGAAAACCTTCTGCGCAACTTATGGCTAGTACCTGTGACGGTTGCAAAGGGTCACGTTGTGAGGTAACCATGAAATAATAACTCATAAAAGCTACACATGATTAATTGGTTTCCTTTGCGTAAATGGACTATGTAGTAGCAGGTGTGTTTAGCATGAACACCTGTAGTTCCATAGGGCCAGATGTATCAAGCTATTTTGCACTTGCAAACGGTGCGAATCACAAAATTCGGCCGTTTGCAAATGCAAAAATGCCTTTCCAGATGTATGAAAGGCATTCGCTGTGCAATTTTAAGGAATCACTAAAATAGCGATTCCTTAAAATTGCAACCTCATTTAGAGAATCACAACTTCTCTAAATAGGAAATCGCAAATATGGAATTCCTATTTGTGATTTCCAAAGCACATTTATCAAGCATTTCCTAAATGCGAATTGAGCATTTAGGAAATGCAATTACCACCATATCACATTTGGTGGTAAGCATGTGCAATTTAAAAAAAATGCCTGATAAATGCATTTTAAAAAATGACATGTAGCGCACACATGCCCCTAGGGCATTTGTGTGCTTCACAGGTCCGCAAATATTTTTTTGGGGTGCATCAGAGGGGGCCTTAGGCCCCCAGCATCCTGGGGTTTGCATTACCTAATTTGCGAATTCCTAACTGGAATTCGCACATTGGGAAATGCAAAACCATTCGCACCTATGGGCCTACAGGCCCATATGGATGAATGGAGTCGCATTCTCGAATTGTGATTCAGTAATAGCAATTACGAATTTTAAGAAATCGCTATTACCGATTCGCTAATTTCATACATCCCATTTTGCATTTCTTAAATAGCGATTTCTTAAAATTCGCTATTTAAGAAATGCAAAACGGATCTTTAATACATCTGGCCCTTAGTGTTTCGGATGCGCATAGCACTTGGTCAAGAATGGATGTAAATGCTCTTCGACTGTGAGTATGGGATTGTACGCTGTTAAATCTGGACAACCACCACCCTACTACATTAGGGAGATTGAGAACCTTGTGCAGTAGAAGGGTAAAGCAAACAGAATTCGGTGGTACTGTTCACCGAGAGACGTTTTAGTTAACAGTAAACGGGGATGAGAGGTGACTTGTGAACCATGTTTCTCAATATGTGCCTTCCATGTAAATGATTCGGTGGAAAATACATGCATAGCTGCATATGTTGTGCAAGTGTGATTGAAACTAGTACAGCTTGTGTTAAGAAACTCCAAAATGGTCAGTAAGTTGGCTGGTTTCTTTGCAGCACATGATGTGACTCTGGGGCTCAATGGGATGAATTGTGATTTTTAAGAAAATGTTATTAAACCAATTGACATTATATAGACACTCTTTAGAAAATGTGTAGTAATCAGATTTTTCCAATGTACAGAAGAAGTTGATGTCAAGATATTTTATGGGATAAAAATCACACAGAGCAGTATCTTCTGCATTCTGTGCTAGGTGCATTTGTCCTATTTTTCGCAATTCTGATTAATAGGGGGTTGTTGATTCATGGCCTTGGAAACATTTGCCAAGGGCCAGAGGCTTGTTGTTTGTTCTTCCCTTGGTTGCAAGTCAGTAGCAGGCCCAACAAAAGGTTTTTTTCTGTGCATCAGTAAAACTTTGCATCATCAGGTAAACTTTGAGTCACCTTGACCCCAGTGTCCGACATCCCCTGAGTTGGCCTTAAGTCAGCCGCAGCCCGTCCTTTAGGGCAGAGGGGCTACGCCCCCCCATCTTTTGCCCCTCATGAAGAGTGCCTGTCAGGCTGAGCAAAGGTCAGCCTAACAGACACTCTTCATTTTCAGATCAGGCAGCCAGGAGCGAGACATATGCAAGTTGCGCAGACTCCTGGCTGCCTGAGCTGAACTTTGCTGGGCTGAAGAGGTCACAGCTCCAATGGGCGTGACCTCCTCAGCTCAGCAAAGGTGCCTTGAGGCCCTTGCCCTTGGTGACGAGGGGAAGCGTCACCCATTGACTCCGACCTGGGTGGTTTAGGTTTAAGCAATGAAGCGTCCAGGGCGAGTGTCAATTAGTGACAGCTCGTCACAGGGTGGGGTGGGATCAGCAGTCTCACTGATCCCATCCCACTCTGTGATGAAGTTGGGACTGCTGCCTTCCCTCAATGGCTGACCTTGGGAAGGCAGCAGTCCCAATCCTCCGTGGACCTCCGAGGCAGAGCTGTGTGTGTGTGTTTTTTTTAATGAATATTTGATGCATGCGTGTATGTTTGAATATTTGATGAGTGTTGTGAATGGGTGTGCGTGCGTGTGTGAATGAATGAGTGTGAGTGTGCTGCCTGCCCACCCCCCCCTAAAATTACAGGCTGCCACTGCTTAAGTAAGGCTTTCTTTAGTTGAGGATATTCAGTGAAAGCGGGGAGAGCTTGCCACAAGGACAACTGATTTCAGTCATTCTTATGTTTTTTGTTGTGCCTTACCTTAAATTCTTATTCGTATAGGTATTTTCTGTAGAGTGTACTAAGAGTCAGGGATCCTGTAAGCCCTTTATAAATGTGCAAACATTTACAATAAATCCTCATTTTTTAAATTGTTGTTTTAAAGTATTATGTTTGCATTCACCCCAAATCACGGTTAATGAAGGAGCACCATAGCACTGTACAAAGAAAATCAGATCATATAAAAGAACATACTAACAATTATTATGAATTAAACTGTTATAATTCTGAAAATAAAACCGGGGAAAAGCAAAGTGACAAAAATTTGCAACTTTCCAAACTGATGGATGGTTATAGTAAACATGGTCTCTGGCAAGAGGCAGCCCCACTCCCCGAGCACTATATTAAGAATATTTGTAAGATTAAGATTTGTGTGTGGTAGGTTCAGTTGCATCAAGGAATGGCCAGACCATCAAACCAGTGGGTATAAAAGGAGGAGCTAAATGTCTGCTCTGAACTCCCAAAGCACTTAGTATGTGTAAAAACCTTGTTGTTCCTTGTGCTTCAGAGATGCCTACGTTTACGTTACACCAACTGGCTACCAGCAGCTGATAAATTACATTCACCTGTTCCTGGGTTCAGTTGCATTTGACTTTTGAGAGCTACTTAAAAGGAGAACGAGTTGGGGGAACATGCACCCCCTAGGACCTGGGTGTTAAAAACTGGATGGTGGGAAAATGAAAATGTGATGCACTGATTTTTCAGATTGTAGCTAACCTTTCTGGTCCCACTGTTGTGTCGGCTAACCGGAGGTGGAGATACGTAGAGCAGGGTTGTGCCGCTGGAATAACAAGTAGATGTGGTTGTGGATCGTACTTTCCTGCAAACCAATAGGAATTCCTAGTACTTGTGTTTGCCGCAACGTACTATTCAATTTTGCACAGTTTTGAAGATGGGAAACGAAGAACTAATAATTTTGTCTAGCACACAGACTTCTGCAAGGGAAGACAATGGATTATTTCATGAAGCCCTCACCCACTAACTAAATGCCTGATGTTGGCCTCAATGAACATCTTACCCATCCAACTGACTAAATACCAGTGCTTCGGCAGGGGATCCCTCATATGCAAGCCGCCTCTGGATTCTAACTACTTTAAATTTAAATTTGAAGAGAACTTTCTAAAGATTTCTGAAGGTCTGACAAGTCATTTCTTGCAGGTCTCTAGTGGTCCATGATCTCAATGAGATTTGAGTCATCACACGGACCAAAGACCTGTGAAACCGCGAAGGGTTGGAATATTTGTAAAAAAATCAATCATGAATATGTAAAAAATAAATGTCAAATCTTGATAGAGGAATTAAACTTTGCCCCTGTGCCTCTTGTTTTGCCCTCTGAGCAAGGTCCACAGCTTCTAGAGCCAATGATTTCTGCATACGTCTAGCAAAATGTACACTATCAAAGGCTTTTGCACTTCCAGTGAGTACTACAAAAATTGGAAATAGCTGCTATTGCTCATCTCAGTGTCTTCTTTTGAGGAGTTGTTGAAAACCAAAATTAATTCCTTTGTTCTAATTTTTTCTTTTCCTTCTTTAGAGATTTTACTTTTTCAAAGATGTATGTGTAGCGTAGGGCAGTGTAATCTGCTACACAAGCAGAATTTTGTTGGATGTATTTGTCTTTTTAATCCAGACTAATATTGGTGAAATGTTTTGCACTGTCCTCATTGCACTTTTCACAAGGACCCATATGTATAATTGAAAAATGCATATCTTAAGGTGCCAGCTGATATTATGTCATATGGCCATGTCAACGCACCTAATCTTTTAAGCCAGCGAGTCTGTGAAAAGGACATGGCAGCATTTTTAAAAACAAAATTACAGTCCGTAAAATGGAATGGTCTGTTGCTTAAAACCCAGAACTGCCTTAATATGTTACACATGACATGGACTATTCAGTAGGCCTGCATATTGCATCTCAGAACTACATCAAACAATATAGAAAAGTCAACCCTAAAACTGGGGATGTGTGCACAGGTGTGTGCGCATGCGTGTGTGTGTTTGCATGAAAGTGTGCGTTTGTGTGTGTGTGAAAGGATAAAGAAGCAAGGATAGTAATAATGAAAACTTTCACGCCGTTGCCAAGCTCTGTGAATAACAGGCTATTATTAACAGGTTTAACTGTCCTCAGCCTCTGAAAAATAGAAGGTTGAGTCAGCCTTGCTGAGATTGAATTTGTGACCTGTCAATTACTGCATGTTTAAAAATGACCTAACTAAGTTAGCCTTAACTAAGTGAGCCTTCCTGCCCTCTTTGTGGTATTTAAGTACTAGACAAGCCCTAAAGTGCTACAAAATTTTAGCTGTTTGGGGGGGTGATGCCTGGGAGGTAGGTGGTGTGTGTGGGCTAAGAAACATAAATAAGCAACCTTTATAAGAATTGAGCCTTTGTCAAATTCGT
The DNA here is from genome assembly GCF_031143425.1 of Pleurodeles waltl. Lineage (NCBI taxonomy): Eukaryota > Metazoa > Chordata > Amphibia > Caudata > Salamandridae > Pleurodeles > Pleurodeles waltl. The sequence goes on along the minus strand of NC_090438.1, from coordinate 203,320,374 downwards.
AATTTAAGGTAACTTTCTTATAGAGGGAGCATACCAAAAATAGATCATGCCATACAGTATTCATGCAACTTCCATATTGCACCCTTAAAAATAGTGAAATACATAAAGCTTAAAAAGAACAAAAGAAACACGTGATTAAGGGCCAGATGTATCAAAGGGTTTTACCCATTCTGTGTCTATGGCAAAATGTGTTCGTACATGTGGCCCTAAGTGTTGATGTTTCTAATCGGCTCCATGTTGCGGTAAATTTTTGTGCTGATTAAATAAGGTCTTTGTATCGTTCCCCATTACTTGTAGCTTGAGTGTTAATCACGGAATATTATTGATGGCATGCAGGTCACAGCTATTAAAGCATCCGCAGTAGATAATTGCTTTTTTACTAGGTTGGCTTTTCCCATTGTGCAGTGAAGTGCCATTATTTTGTTGGGTGTCTACGTGTACAATATTTACATATCTCAACCATAGGGCAGTTTTTCACCAGTACCTTACAGACAGAGGCCCAAATCCCCTGTGGAAATTCTAGTTGGGCAATTACGAAGCATTTCTGCTGTTTTTTTGTTGGCGAGGTATGAATAAAAGCAATTTTCTTAGTCTACTAAGAGTCTACTATGTTCCCTGGAAACCCTATTTTTTGCCAGAATAGACCCTTAGGAGACTAAGAAAATTGTTTTTATTCATACCTTTGGACCCAGTAATTAAAGAGAAATTATTGGGGCATTCTGAGAGGTATTTTTAGTATTATTGATCTGGATCCCTGCTATTATCCAGCTAATTTTATTTTTGACCTCCAAGAAACCTTGGTTGTGTGCGCCCCAGTAGTATCATCTTACCAGGGTGTGAACAGACAGCCGATGATGAAGCATGCCAATATTAAGCGGGTGAGGCATCTGTTCCAAAACTTGGATTGATCCTATTAGCTGGTGGGTACAGGAGGTTAGGTCAGTTCATTCTTTCATGAATCCCTTGCAGGATAAAAGGTCCTAATATTCAAGAGGTGTCCCTAATGCCTAGTTACTATATTGTGGTTAGTAAGTGGATTTTCTACCAGAGGCAGAATAGGCTTCCAAAGGTCAATGTGTTGTGTTGAGTTCTGTTGTTTTGTGGCATGGCCTAGCATCCACCGCATCTTGAGGTAACCCCAGCCTTTTATTTATCCAGAACAATACCAGGTTCCACAGTGCATTCTGTAGCCTACAAGTGCAAATCAAATAACGGCAACCTTCTAGTTCTTACTTCACAGCCACCAGCAAAGAGTTTGGCCCATCTCGACTTCTTTCTCTTGTTCGTTCCAACAGCTAACCTGCAACCATGAAGAAAGAAGTGCTTATGCACTTCTCCATGACACGCATTATGTTATGCCACAGGTGGCAGAAGACCAGCGATGTTGGTGTCTATAGACTGAGACTAACCATGCAAATGGCAGGAGGTTAGGCAAATAAAGTTCAGGTGACACTTGGACTGAACCAGTGTATATCCACTTGGAGACAGTCACCAAGTCAACACCCATCTAAAATAGAGGTTCTAGGGAGATACCATCATCAGTCTGCTCAAAATCCACATGACCATCCTCCTATGGCAAGAAAGACCAACTCATAGAGAATCCACTCTGTATTGCAAAATATGTGAAAAGTGCAGAGTGTTTTTAAAAAAGGAGACGTATATATATATATTTACTTTATCATAACAGTCAAACAATGCAATTCAATTAGCAATCGTTGTTATAATTGTTGTGGCAGAATCGCATAACATGATGAAACCTTATTGGACACAGAAGCGTTGCTTTTACAGTAATCTTTTGTGTGCCAGTGTGAAAATTGAGGTATCTTAGGTTCAACTTGTTATTAGCTCTCTTTAAATAACGTGCTACCGTTTTTCGTGACTTTACACAGAGCAAATTCTGTTTGAGTGTCCAGGTTTCGGGACGAGGATTCAAAAATACCTGTTGTACTTAAACCGTGAGCAGAACCACAAAACTGCCAATTTTGAAACAAACAACCCATGAGAGATGTTTTTTAATCACAGGCAAAGGACTAGAAGCACATTTATAAAATCACATCCTTCAGTGTCTTTCTGAGTACTGACAATGCCGATTGCCAGTAATTACACAGATAGTATGATGAATAATATACATTTAATTGTCGTTTTGCAATCAACTATTACATCTATTATACGGGATTACAGAGAGAGGTCGCATGTTTGTTTGCTTATGCAGTTGTTGCATGGTATTAATAACATATATGAGCATTCAAAATATATTCTGTCCCATTTGAGTGTATATTTAATGCTAATAATGGTGTTTTTGATTTACAGTTACAAGGATCCATAAAGAGAAAAATTGATGATGACAGCTCCCCTGTTTCCGGCGGCATTCCTGATATTCTGTTGCCAAGTAACAATAAGAGACTCTGCCTTGATGATGTCACTCTTTCGATGGGTCAACCCCATGGCGCGAGTCCAAGTATGTCATGTTCAGAAATGCAGCATTCTCCATTTTCCAGCAACCACAGTACTCCATCAGTGGGAGTAACTAGCCACTCGGTGCTGCTTGAAAACAATCATATGAACGGCAGCAGCATTGGTTCTCCATTTTCTGTGGTGCCAAATGCAGGAATGGGTACCAAGGGGGCAGTAGATGAGCACAACACCATGTCTCCTTATGACGACAAAGGCAACAATTTGCAGTCGATGGATCAGGACCTGCAGGACCTGCTGGAGGAGCTGACAAAAATGCCAGATCCTTCTCCCAATGAGCTGGATCTTGACAAGATTTTGGACAGCAAACCATCAGATCCTCTCTGTATGAGTCATCCACAGGCAAACATAAGTACCACATCAAAGCCATCTCCGCAAACATCTCACCTCGAGAATCACTTGACAAGCAAGGACTTTTCTCCAGGTTGCAACCAGTTAGGAGCTGGGTCACCACAAATGGGAACATCATCTGCTGGTACTAACTATTCTGTCCAGCCTTCAAGCAAAACTGTTCCTCCACCCATACAGAGTAAGAATCAACTTCCTGTGAACATGCCTAACATGCCAGGTTCAAACTGGCATGCACAACAGTTGAAGCAGTTGGCTGCAAGTAAGCAGATATCTTCGACCAAACAACAGCAAGTGCAGGGCCCGGCCTGGCCGAGCATGTCTCCTCCAGGTCTTTCTCCACCTTACAGGGCAGGATCATCTCCACATCACCAACCTTTCAGCCCTCAAAATGTCATTGTTTCTGGTATAAGTTCTGGCAGCTTACAGGGCAGTAATATTCAGAGTCCACAAAACACTTTACTGTCAAGCATTACTTCCTCCAACAACTCTTCCAGTGGCCCATCTCCTCCTTATGGCTCAGAGAAGCTTTCCAGCCCAGCTCTGAATCAACAACCTTTCAGCCCTCAAAATCCCTTGTTAACCAACATGGCACCAGCCAGCATACCAGCAAATAGCATTAAAAGTCCACAGGGTAACTTGGTTTCCAATATAACATCCACCAGTACTGGGCCTTCACCTCCTTATCAGCCTGAAAAACTATCGAGCCCGGCTGTACATCAACAGCCTTTTAGCCCTCAAAATACTCTGCTGTCTAACATCACTCCTACCAGCAACCCCTCAAGTATGCAAAGTTCTCTCTATAAGTCAATGACTACAAATCAGTCAAAAAGCATGAACATGATCATGCATCAGTCATCAAATGGGTTGCAGACCAGTTTGGTGAGCGATAACACCGTCACTCAGGATCAGTTTTCCTTTAATAACACCAAACCACTATCCCATTTTGCTCCAGAGTCAGCTCAAAAGATGAATATGACGGCAAACTCACGACAGCAGTCGCTAATTCACTATCTTCAACAACAGCAGCAACAACAGCTGGCTCCAGTGACGCAGCAGTCCCAACAAGCCAGCAACACCCAGTTTCTGCAGCAACAGCTCCGCCAATTAATGCAGCCGCAAGGGATGCAGAGACACTTGCAGCCAACTGGTCTGCCTTCGCAGGTACGGCAGGTGAGCAATTTTCTATTCTGAGTGTGTCATATTGTAGAGGAAATTCCGCCATAAGGGTCAAATTCTCATATTATTGTGACAGGGGTGTGGTAGGTCTGTTGTGTTGTCACCTCTCTGAGGCTGATTTTGGAGGATGGTCCCAGGAAAAAGAATTGGGAGTAAGTTATTGATTCAGATGGAGATTCTAATAACTGTACAAGAAGATGAGTGTAGGATGGGTCAGTCTATTTTACGAAAAATAACTTTAGAGGCGTTATATGCGTCTACACACTGAAATAAACCAAAATGAAATTTCACTAAACAACATATTAAATTGATCTGATGTAAACTGTCTGTTTTGTATGAACTAGGAAGGAACACACAGAATGTGACACGTTTCCAAGGGTATTTTAACTACCCAATAGGCCACTTCCTTTGCCCCTGGTTTAGCCATCTGCCAACTTTTATTTTGTGGTCATAATGTTGCATTGCAGTCCTCAAGTTCCAGATGGTCCTCAGCAGAACCTGAATACAAAGAGGCCAGCCTCTTGCTTAGAATAGAACCTGCGGTCACACCCGTCATGTCTTTACCTGAGAAGCAAAAAAATGGGCAAGCAGCAAAGACTAGGGCCCTGTTGGCTACACACTTTATCGAGGCATGAACTGAGGTGGTGACTCCTTGTAAAGCAGGCACAACAAATCAATGGATTTTATTTACGTATCTTTTTATTGATATATTTATTTGTTTTCGATTACTTCTAAACCCATAAAAAAAAAAAAAAGACAAAAAAACACATAAGGTAGCTGAATAATCACAGTTCAACAGCAGCATTGTAATATTCAATATAAAATCGGTTTACCCGTTTTCATAAAAGTTTTTACATTTGTCAAAAAGTAAATTCTCTCTCTCGAACCCATCACTGTATCCCCAAGTATTGGGTCATTTCACCAGGGTGTCAGTTTATCGAGTCTAGAAGAGAAGTACACCAGAGGCTGCATCAGGATGGTTTGCACCGGCTCAGACAGCAGCTGAGCTCTTGTATCTAAGCCCATGCAGTGTGAAAAATGAATTCATTTAACACAATGTATCTCTGATCAGGACATTATTTTAGACATCACACCCCCCAAAACAGAGAAACACTGTCCCTGTTGGGTGCTTTCGAAATGTACTGCCTGGAAATCAAGCCCAAACTCAGAGATATGTCTGGATAAATTAATTCACTTTACACATGCAGGTGCATAAAAACAGGCGCCCAGCTGTGCCCTTAGCCAGTACAATCCATCAAGATACAGCCCTTGTGTACAAGTTGTTTTACACACTACAGTGAAGTTCAGTGAGTGGAGAAGGTTTTCACTCCAAGTGAATATTGAGTGGCTCTAAAGGGCTGCGCTCCATTGATACACGCGTATCACGTGTGGTGCCTGGGACCCTTCCACCGCTAATCTGCCCATCTCATTCGTACCCCATGACATCTCCAACCCCCACCACAGCGCATTCATCACCCAGTGGGGTTTTGTTACTTGTCTCAATACACTTTGTGTGTATTGTGGAGAGGATTATGTGACATCTATTTGCTCTGAGCTGTGTTTTTCACTCCAAGGAAGCCACAGGAAGCTCCGAAGACCTGGTGAGTCACGCAGACACCGCGTAG